>NC_088309.1:4948952-5258105 GCF_910592395.1 Lineus longissimus
GCTGGTAAGTTTTCAAGTTCATCATTTGTGTTATTGACCCAGGTCTAGCTATCAGGCAAGTCCAAATTTCAATTCTGCTCAATGAGTGCCACAATACAGTGACTTTTACAGCCTTATTCGTTGTAAACTCAGCAAGGAGTCTTCTCGATCAATTTCTAAGGAATTTTGAAGACATCGCTGACAGACAGCGGCGTTGGCACCTGACCAGACGACAAGCAGACCAGCAGACGACAAACTACCGTTGGCCTGCTATCATCATCATCACGAGGCTCCTTTGCAGGCTCCTAGCATCGTAGTCGTCGTCATCGTCGTCGTCGTCACATTGCCGTTTTTTTACTATTTTCCGGTCTTTCACCGCTCAACTAAACGGTTCGATAATTTTTTTGCGGCTCTTATGGGCCATGGAACCCCCTGACAAGCATCCGACCATATGCAGTGAAACCTTGCGAACTTTATCGTCGAGTTATTGGTTCTGATCGGCCTAAATATATAACTAGATATATATGTGATTATTATGCTGCTAATCAATGAGGCCGGATCAATGCTCTTAGTTAACTCTGCTCATAATCGACTATTGAACTCTTTACCCCGGTTTTCTGCAACCTTTCTTTCTTATATCAGGTGCGTCGAACAGGCTCTCAAAAACCATCGCACAGCCACGTGTTGCGAGGGAAATTTTCCCGCGCTGCAACAGATCGATATCTGAGCTAAATTTAGAATCATCAGCATCCTTTTCCATCATGGCGCCGATTGTATGGAACGATTTCTTGCCAATGACATCAGAGATGGATTGGTGCGAACCGAATTATGCTGTCACGAGTTATATAGCGGAATTCTATAATACGGTAGGTAATCCTCAGAGCTCGAGGACGGGTTGGGACTTGTCGAATTCTACGATCACCTCGCAAACATCTCTGCAGTCTCCCGCTTTAATTGCTCCTCATACAGGATGCCTCAAAATAGTTGTAACCAAGTAGGCTATGGGTAGAAGACTAGCTAAGTGGAAGTTCCATGCTATGTATGATAGTTGTGCCTGCGGGTGTGCTTCTCCCTATAATATGAATATGTCTGTAGTCACTGTAACTTAAAAATTGCTTCACCGTCAATACAGATAGGCCTACTGTCAGAATATGTTGTTTTTGTCAGTGAGAGAACCGTCCTGCCCGGTGTATGCAATTACATGCATAAACATGTAGGCCTAATTATATGATTTGTAGGCCTAAAATTGATTTCTATATTACCTAATACGTTCCCATCCCATTTACATCCTGTATGCACTATATGTACAGCAATTAATGACCAACTGCAAATGTTGACCTAATTCGTGGCGTATGTGTAACTGTCATTAATGATGATAACAACCTAACAACGGGGGAATCCCGAGATTCGCGTCACAACGGCCCTCAGTGTTGGTTGGCTCTGTCCTACCGGCTCTGGTAGACACTGAGAAAGGTGTCACCCTCGATGTTCAAATAATACATGTGGATATAAAACACCACAGCAGGCCTAACCGAGGGCATAGAGGGCTTGATATCTTTGGTACAGTGAGGCAACACCACCATTTTAACACGTTGTCTTATCTGGATGCTATTTTGTTCCTTGAACCTTAGAGTAGCCAGAATTTAGTCTGGTTATATACGCTAAGCTTGAACCACTGTCGGCCTATCCGTTGGGAGTCTCAGCTTTTGATATTCTCTCCAAAGTCTGAGCTATTGAGGAACAGAAAATGAGGTAATCACCACCAAGACTGCCATAAAAATCAGCCTAATTGTCTGAAAGATCCAGGATATCAGGCAATTGCCCTCCAATTTCCTCATAAGACGTTTTTTCCGTATTTGTTTGTCGTATGAGTTAATTACGTTTTCGACGTTCCTTCTTTTTCAGATAAGTAATCTACCGCTAGTGATCCTACCAATTATTCTAATCATCCTCAACAAGGAGTACTCCAGGCGAGTATCGTGTGGGCCAAACGTCATCTGGGGACTAGTCATCACCGTCGGACTCGGTTCGACCTACTTCCACGGTACGCTGAGCCGGATGGGACAGCTTCTCGATGAGGTGACCATCAGTTGGGTCGTGCATGGCACATTCGCTCTCCTCATCCCAAGACACATGCTGCCAATTAGCTTAAAGGGAGACAGGTAAGGCGCTGTCATTGAGTTCAATTGCTGTTGATTCTTCTTTCCTTTTTGAAAGTGTAGCCTTGTCAATATTCTATTTAGTATAAATGTAGTATACAAGCGTACTCGTTGTGGCCCGACCGAGACATACGCATCTCCCGATGAACCCATCGACAAATTGTCGTGCTTGTCATAACTACTCATATAGCCCATTTCGTCATCCTGATCGTTCCTCACAGTACCTGGTGCCAGGCCGGTCCACTGCATCCGGAGTTTAGTCACTCATAACCTAATAACTTCTATATTTCGTCTTCCCGTTTTCAGAGCTACTGTGAGAAATTTGATGCTTCTCCTGGCTGCGATATGGTCTATCCTTGCCATCATCATTCCTGCCGTCACACCTGTTATCCTACAGTTCCTTGGCATACCATGTTTCTATGTCCACTTTCGCACGATGAGAAGGTAGTGTAAAAGTTGTATAATATGTCGCCAAAACTTTTAGGAAAGGACTTCCAAGTATAGTAAGAGGAGAACTAATCTCATGAACGTCATCCTCAACTCATGTTCCATTCTGGAAAATGTAGTACCACATTCATACCAGAGCCAGCTTGGAAACTGTACACACATACACCTATTGGTCCTTTTACGGCGGCATTTTGTAGTCGTACATTATGTATGCGTACACTGATTTGTATAGACTCTATTGTAACGTCGCTTTTCAACTTGATAGCGTTACATTCCCGGTTACATTGATGTCTGATAGTTTCTGGTAATTGACAAGTTTTTGACTATGTTTAATTTTGTTCCAGATGTGATTGTCCTGAGGTCGTCAAGCTCGGCAACAGAGCTGGAGTCATCTTCCTTCTCGCCACAGCCTGTTGGCTTGCTGATCAAATGTTCTGTCCATTCTGGATCAGCATCAACTTTCCGTATCTTCACAGTTTCTTCCATATTTTAGCTGCCTTCGCTGCCTGCTCTTCAATCACCAGCTTTGTTTACATCGAAGCAATAGAAAAAGTGCCTGAACAAAATCCGCATCTCAAGTATTGGCCAAGTAACGAATGGAAAGTCCTTTCAGTGCCTTATATCAGGTTTGGAGAGGAGACCAAAAAATCCGAATGATCAGTTTCCGATACTCATCACGACGCCTGTGGCTTTATACCCTATATGCTTTATCATGAATTCCATAAAATGTCTTTAGTGGCCAAGATGGTGTTGGACTGAACACCGTGTATCCGGTGCCTATCGGGAGGTTTTCATGGACCAAAAGGGAAGAGCCATAAGACAATCACAAAACCGATAGGAGCCTCCTACAAAGGAGCCATTAATGATGATGATAATAGCAGGCCAACAGGTACTTGTCGAGAAGTACCCCATGGGTACCCATATGGCCGCCGACACTTGCCCATATGTTAGTTATATGGGGCCAATAAATTTTACTATGTCTTCTGATAACGACAAGGGACAATATATGTGGTGATGTTGGAAAGACCAAGAACCAGGGGATGTTTACACGAACTGGTCCTTGGTGAGTCGGTCTCCGGTTGTCATGTATAACAACTTCCTTGTGCAGAAAAGCATCTGGCAATATCTGGCCGCAAATTATGAAGCAAGATACAATGTGTAAGGTCTCCTTCCTGGTTGTGACTGTCACAGAGCTAATAGTGCCTCTGTGTGCTCCTTGTCCACAGAAAGACCATGACACTTTGGTTGTGTAATCGGTTGTGAAGTTGTCACAACCTCCCTTCAGCCGCTTCCCTGACAGAACTCTTACAACTGAAGACAACACAGAAAAGCAAAGGCAAGAATAATCTTTTACCATTTTCTTCTATATCGATCTTCTGAACAGCACATTGTTGCAAAAATTACAGGTTCATTTCAAAATATAAAGTTGAATCAAAACAGAGTAACTCGTAAATCAAAGTACACTTTTCAATTGAGACAACTCCAATACATGTCCTGGTCCCAGACTGTGACTGAGACAGAATGGCCATGTAGTGCGCCAAAGCTCCGAGCTAGGCAACACGGAGCGAGTTAGTCCAAGGTTGTGACAGAAGTGTGTCTTTGACCAAGCATGTCCTGGCCCAGACTGTGACTGAGATAGAATGTTCAGGTAGTGCACCAAGGGTCCGAGCTAGGCATCACGGAGCGAGTTAGTCCAAGGTTGTGACAGAAGTGTGTCTTTGACCAAGCATGTCCTGGCCCAGACTGTGACTGAGATAGAATGTTCAGGTAGTGCGCCAAAGGTCAGAGCTAGGCAACACGGAGCGAGTTAGTCCAAGATTGTGACAGAAGTGTGTCTTTGTCCAAGACATGTCCTGGTCCCAGATTGTGACTGAGACAGAATAGCCATGTAGTGCACCAAAGGTCAGAGCTAGGCAACACGGAGCGAGTTAGTCCAAGGTTGTGACAGAAGTGTGTCTTTGACCAAGCATGTCCTGGCCCAGACTGTGACTGAGATAGAATGTTCAGGTAGTGCACCAAGGGTCCGAGCTAGGCATCACGGAGCGAGTTAGTCCAAGGTTGTGACAGAAGTGTGTCTTTGACCAAGCATGTCCTGGCCCAGACTGTGACTGAGATAGAATGTTCAGGTAGTGCGCCAAAGGTCCGAGCTAGGCATCACAGAGCGAGTTAGTCCGAGGTTGTGACAGTAGTGTGTCGTTGTCCAAGACATGCCCTGGTCCCAGACTGTGACTGAGACAGAATGGCCATTTCGTGCACCAAAGGTCAGAGCTAGGCATTCCAGAGCTCGAGCGAGTTAGTCCAAGGTTGTGACAGAAGTGTGTCTTTGACCGATACCTGTCCTGGCCCAGACTGTGACTGAGATAGAATGGTCAGGTAGTGCACCAAGGGTCCAAGCTAGGCATCATGGAGCGAGTTAGTCCAAGGTTGTGACAGAAGTGTGTCTTTGTCCAATACATGTCCTGGTCCAGACTGTGACTAAGACAGAATGGTCAGGTACATGTAGTGCACCAAGGGTCCGAGCTAGGCATCATGGAGCGAGTTAGTCCAAGGTTGTGACAGAAGTGTGTCTTTGACCGATACATGTCCTGGCCCAGCATGTGACTGAGATAGAATGGTCCGGTAATGCACCAAGGGTCCGAGCTAGGCATCACGGAGCGAGTTAGTCCAAGGTTGTGACAGAAGTGTGTCTTTGTCCAACACATGTCCTGGTCCCAGACTGTGACTGAGACAGAATGGTCAGGTAGTGCACCAAAGGTCCGAGCCAGGCATCACGGAGCGAGTTAGTCCAAGGTTGTGACAGAAGTGTGTCTTTGTCCAAGACATGTCCTGGTCCCAGATTGTGACTGAGACAGAATAGCCATGTAGTGCACTGAAGGTCCGAGCTGGGCATCACGGAACGAGTTAGTCCAAGGTTATGACAGAAGTGTGTCTTTGACCGATACATGTCCTGGCCCAGCATGTGACTGAGATAGAATGGTCCGGTAATGCACCAAGGGTCCGAGCTAGGCATCATGGAGCGAGTTAGTCCAAGGTTGTGACAGAAGTGTGTCTTTGTCCAATACATGTCCTGGTCCCAGACTGTGACTGAGACAGAATGGTCCGGTAGTGCACCAAAGGTCCGAGCTAGGCCTCACGGAGCGAGTTAGTCCAAGGTTGTGACAGAAGTGTGTCTTTGTCCAATATATGTCCTGGTCCCAGACTGTGACTCAGACAGAATGGCCATGTAGTGCACCAAAGGTCAGAGCTAGGCCTCACGGGGCGAGTTAGTCCAAGGTTGTGACAGAAGTGTGTCTTTGACCGATACATGTCTTGGCCCAGACTGTGACTGTGAGAGAATGGTCAGGTAGTGCACCAAGGGTCCGAGCTAGGCATCACGGGGAAAGTTAGTCCAAGGTTGTGACAGAAATGTGTCTTTGTCTGATACACACCCTGGACCAATTCTGTGACTGAGACAGAATGGTCATTTCACAGCAGGGCATGGGTGAGTTTGTCCAAGGTTGAGACAGAAGTGTGTCTTTCACATAAGTCTGGTCGAAATATCGATAGATATTCCCCTTTGACAGAGTACCACATCTAGTCCAGCTGCTAAGCTTAGAATTGTGCATTTTAATGGGGAAAGCATGAAATTTGGTAGGATGGTAGGGGTCATTTATCGATTAAGACCCTAATTTTTCACGCCCCCTGGCGGTCGCCACCTTGGAATCCAATTTGGCCCGTTTCCTGCAATATCTCGGAATCTATTGCACGTACGGGTATAATTTTGACGGCTTACCCTAGGTTTTCAGGTATGACGAATTCAACGGAACCAATGGAAATGCCATAATATGGCCGCCATACTGGATTCCAAGATGGCCGCCACCATGAGTGCCTATAATTATTTGTCACCCCATATATACATACTGGTTATCGATGGAGACATGAAATTTGGCATATATGTGACAGGACCCCTAAGGATCACTAATCGATTAAGATCCCAACGTGAAACGCCCCCTAGTGGCAGCCATATTGAATTTCAAAATGGCCGCCATATTTTGGGCTTTCTCCCTGAATATCTCTGACACTATTGCAGATAGAGGTATAATTTCATGTCTTACCTTAGGTTTTCAGGTATGACGAATCGAATGGAACCAACGAAAATTTCATATAATGGCCACCATATTGGATTTCAAGATGGCCGCCATCTATAGGGAGCACTGCATATGAGGTGTGGATTACAGTGTTGGGGAGGCTCAGTTAGACATTATGGGATAGATAGAGTTGCATCTTTCCAAAGGAAATGCTGTAACGTGTGGGACGTTATCAGACGTAGGTTCTGTGTGGCTTCAACAATAGAGGCTTTCGGACAATACTAGCATAGGATTGACTTGGACTGTTGCGCTTGCCACAGTTTCTGTGCCACAGTACGAGAGTGACATTATTTGCCAACGCACATTTACTGCATAAGATGGAATAGGCAAATCAAGAGCCCTGTGGCGAAGAGCCATATAGGTTTTACAGGCGTGCGCCAGAGATTAGATTTTTGTATTACATTGTACTTGATGCAAAACTGATGTATAAATCTTTGTTTTGTATTTAAGTCTGAATATGGTTTGGGCACTATATAAAAGACTCATTATAAAGAGTCTACCGAATATTGGGGAAAAATAGAGACTGCAGTGACCCTGTGGGAGAGGTCGGGTTTACAGGATGTCATCAGCTGGTTGGTCACTGTCACTAGTGTCGCTGGTTGTGACAGTTAAAAGCATTTGAGAAGACGGGCTAGATTTGTGTACATTCCCTCTTGCGGTGTATTGTGATGTTTTGACACAAGGGCCTCAAAAGGCCCTTGTGTCATGCAGCGTATTCCGTAGCACCGGTATACATAACTTATGTTAAACAAATGATGCTCTCAAATGCATTTTCTAAGTGACTGAGAGACGATGTTTACTCGTTAATCCACTGCAAAGAAATACATAACGAATAAGCCCCCTAGGTTTTCTTCTTATGTATGACAGATGCGTGAGATGGAGGTAAGAAATAAAGAACAAGTATTTTTAAAAACATGATACTATTTACTATGTAATCAAGTATGCTGCATGATATGATCCCCCATCCGTACAGACGTCCGTTCATAGCATACCCGTGCGCAATGAACCCTAGATCCTGCCACTGATGTGGTTTTTCGCCAGTATGAATGAACGCGCCACCGTACGATGCTGCCATCTAACGGAAAACGCTCAACTACTTATGACGTCATCTTTCTTCGTTGTAAACAGAAGTCACATGGCAGAAAGATCAGCTGATTGCGCCACTGAATTTTTCGTCTAATTTCGATTTAATTGCGACATTGTCGTTGCCGCGATGACCTATTTATCAGATTGAGAGGTCGCTATAAAAACTCGTGATTCTCGAGATATGTATGTTGAGAAGTTATAGTGTTTCGATTTGGAGTATTTTGTTTCTGAAATGGGGACTTCTACTGTATTGAAACTCAGAATGACAATGAATCCAATGCGCAGTACATACTGACACATAACACTGCCAACAGTGTATTACAACAGTGTATTGATACAGTGTATTCCTTTGTTGACTGCAGTGAGTACAGTTAGGGTGGTGATACTCTACTGATAGTGGGAATTGAAAATTGTTTTATGTTGAATGCAGCCAACATAATTAATTGAAGTAGTCGGAAGAGAGAAACAAGACACTTTAAAATATCATGATGGTGGGGCAGGAACGAGATGCAAGTGATGCTTTGCATGACTTCCGTTCTGGCACATCGGATGTTGATTGGTGTGAACATAACTATGAAGTAACCAAATTAGTAGCCGAGTTCTACAACACTGTAAGTATTGAAACAACTGTAGAACACCATAAGTATTGATATTCTACGATCTTCTATAGATTGGGAACATAGCGAGAAAGTGATTAGTTAGACTGTACTTTCCAATGTTATCGATGGATGTATTGTTTTTAGGTCAAGGCTAAAAAACTTGAAAAAATATTAATTTGTAGAAGTCACCTAATTAATAAATATGTCTATGTACAGACCGTTGCCCTGGAAAATTATTAAAAAGATTTGGATTTAAAACATCGCACTCATCTTGACTGATTGCTCCTTCTTGTTGAATCGTTGTCATCAAATGCTCGCTATATTAGGTATCAATGTTTCTCTTGTTTTCAGATAAGCAATGCACTGTTCTTCATCATGCCACCTCTTCTGATCTACCTGAACTGGCAGTATGCCAAACGAGTGTCCATCTACACTAACCTGATCTGGGCCCTTCTTGTCATTGTGGGAATAGGATCTGTCTATTTTCATGCAACTCTCAGTTTGGTTGGCCAACTTCTCGATGAAATTTCGATTGTTTGGGTGATCTTCGGAGCTATAGCTCTTTTATTTCCAAGGGAACACATGCCGACAATATTTCGAGGAAGCAGGTGTGTATTCAGAATAACAAGAAGCTCTTAACCAGTATACATATGGGCTCATTCCCAACTTTAGCCGACTGGCAGATAGTTCAGCTGAAGACCTTTGTAACAATAACAATCTTTAGTTCAACGTAGGATTTTGCCTTTTCGAAAAATGAGTGCAAGTACTTGGGTTTCTATACTGATTTAACACACTTGTTAAGTTGTTCTTTTCTTCCAGGGATAACTTTCGGAAGGTGATCCTGTGTACAGCATTGGTTGCTTCCTTCCTGGCGTTTTTGATGCCAGTCCTCAATGCATTCATACTCTTCTCCCTCGGCTTTCCCTGTGCTTACATCTTGGTTAAAGAGTTAAAAAGGTAGGTCAAAGTTAGCTAAGGTGATTTATCTTCATTTCTGGATTAACCACAGTAACTCATCATAAAGCATAAAGGCAGTTAAACTTGAAGGGTGCAAGTCTTGTCATACCCAAGTAAATTAATGCAACAAACTATGGTTATTTTGAGAGATTTCTGTTCCATCACCTTTGCTTTTTGGAGCTGAATGGTTGAAATTTTCACCACATTGAGATCACAGCGACACCGTTGATATATTTTCCAGGTGCAAGTGTCCTCGAGTGTACTACCTAGGATGCCGCTGCTGTTTGACGTGGGTTGTAGCCGTCATCTGCTGGCTTAGTGACAAATTTTTCTGCCGTATGTGGTCGTCAATTGCATTTCCTTATCTCCATTGTTTCTGGCATATCTTTATCGCTATCAGTGGATGTACGTCCATTGTGACTCTCATCTACTTCAATGCTGTTGCGGAGGTGCCAGAACAGATGCCGGTCCTCAAATACTGGCCAAGTAACAAGTGGGATAACTTTGGAATACCGTACATCGCCTTTAAAGCTCTGGCCCCGTGCAGGTCTACATGCAAGTACCTGTGAACACTCAGATGAGAATCAATAGGACTCGAGATACTGTGTTATTGAATGAGAAGAGTCATTCCTGCCCATAATCAGAGATTATATTAATAAGTTTCTCCTTTTATAGTCAGGTGTTTTTTTGTAGGCCAGTGTGCATATATATGTTTAGATAATACTTGTTAGATCTGAGCTCTTTAAGAATCTGAAACATATTTTGTGTTATTTTTTTTATAGCTGAACTTGTAAAGCCAATACTGTGAGGAATTGTGTGTGTTTTCTCAAAAAAAAATGTGTTCATGACGTTTATGTCCATTTGAAAGGTTTGTTTGTTTGAACAAGTAGATTCTGTGTTTGTCCTAGGTTTTGCCTGATCATCTTGTGAGTGATGGAGACAGTTTTAAAAGCACACCTGTTTATATATGTAGATATGTATACAAAGGTATTGTAGTTTGAGTGGGAAATGTTCAATTTTGCACACTTTGATGTCAGGTTCTGAGGTAACACTAAATTATTTTCGTGTGGTGCAAAAAACTATGTACAGTAGAACCTCTCTATCAAGGACACCATCCGGACTGACCAGTGCTGTCCTTAATAGAGAGGTGTCCTAATTACAGAGGTCAAATTGAATGGAAACAACCAGAGAGGTGTCCGCTAAGGGAGGTTCCACTGTACATGAGAAAGGCGTGAGCTTTTTTTAATGTGAATGTCTACAATATATGCACATTTACTCCTGCAATGTATGTATGTGATAGTTTTATGTAATTTCTTGTTATCAAGTGTATGAATGCATTTAAATATGTTCCTATATATATTCAGATTGGTGCAATAATGATCAATTCAAAACTGTTTAAATTTCCAACGAAGTGTGTACTGCAAGCGTTTGTGTGGGCTGGGCTCAATCCTCAACAAAATGGATGAAAATGTTGAGTGATGATAGGCCTTTTTACACGGTGCTGGTTCAAGACAACCCTCCTGAACCGTCACGAGGCGTGTTCGGTTCAGGACGGTTCATTTCGCTTTTACACGGGGACGGTTCGACGATCTGGCCTCGATCCGGCTCCAGGCCGGTTCGTCACTAACATCGTCAATTGGTGGCGCTGTTCAATCCTGCTGGCGGTGGAGCTACGAAAATATCACAACCTTCAACAAATAATACAAAATGGTTCACGATGGCGCCGGTGAGATGCAGAGTTTTTGCTTTGGTACACAGCATTTGTATGGAAAGAAAGCTCTTGCTCTCGATAAATTGAAGATTTCACAGCAGTTTCTTTCCGCGGAAAATTTCATGCCAGGAACACGGCAGCTATTCCCGCGAATGACGTCACGCGAGTACCGTGTGCAAACCGGCTCGGAGCCGGTTCGCTTTTACACGCATAAATAAACCCTCCTCCACCGGCCTACACCGGCCTGCACCGACCCGAGACCGGCGATCGGAACCCGCCTCGGACCAGGAGGGTTCAGGACGGTAGGTTCGCTTTTACACGAGGGAAAATGAACCGGCTGGTACCTGAACTAGTCTCGATCCGGCTTGAACCCGCACCGTGTAAAAACGCCTGATGGGCGGTTGTCAAATTGAGTATTGAAATGTGCATTTACTTCGTTGCAGTTTATGTAACATGATGACATGAACAGCTGTATGCATATGACATCATATGCAGAGTTGATTACAGGCTTTGACCCTTCTCCTTATGGTACTGGTTTGTTACTTGTGTACGGAATTCATAAAATGCACTTGTTGAGAAGACTACACGAAATGAACCTCAAAACCTTTGTTTTATTTTTTAAGCCAATATATTCATTCCTAGATATTGGATTTTTTTACTTTCCAGTTCAACTGGTTGGATAATGTTAATTATTTTGTTGTACACTGGTTGTACAGTATCTCAAGAGAAAATTTACACCACTTGCAAATGGAGGGGGGAAATCTCCTGTGAAATGTTGCTTTGTCAATGAAAGTGCGGTATGGAACACTACATGTGCATTAAGGGAGTATATGGTTGATTGAATAGGTAACACTGTATCTTTTGAATTATATTGGAATTTAACAGAATGGCTGGACACAGGAGGCAGTCAGAGTTGATTGGAAAGTGTCGCAATATGCTGCACAGGAAATTGTATGTTTTCATACAAAGAGGATTTTGTGTCACCTTCTCACTGTAAACCTTCTAATACTTGTATGTGCTTGCGAAAATATTTTATGCATGGATGTGTATGTCACAGCTGTGCAACTTAATATGCTCAATGTGCAGAGTGTTAGGTTTGAAATATGCACTTTTCAGGGTGATACCAGCTGGCATGGCCATAGGCATGCAGCTGTCTTTATTGCAGATAAGCAGATGTCAGGTTGCCTCAGAAATAATTCCTATCCTTTCAATGGATGCATCTTGTCAAGAGGATTGGCTCATCTGACCACATTAAAATTGTGTGAATGTTAAGGTAAATGCTTCAAAATGAATGCATGTGTAGATTCTCAATATGAAGCGCATTGTGTAATCTGTACATTGTTTACTGGAATAAAAAATTGTTACCCAAGATTTTTTCCAATCGTTTTATTTCCCTGGTTTCCTTGGGACTCTCTATAAAGATGAGTGAAGTACAAGTACAAAGTACATCTATGTACAGTAGAAATTGGAGGAATGAGTGACCATCGGCCCACCCATTAGATTCGCAAGCCATAATCTAGCCAGCTGGTGAAGGGGCATAGTAATATTGGAACCAGGCCAGTGTGGATGATGCCAACTATGGATTTTCTGGGTATGACATCAAAAGGAAGACTCCTATTTTGAACCTCCAACTACATTCCTGATGCAAAATTGCAGAGTTCATGTGTGCCAACCTGAGCAACTCTCTTCACTCGAACAACCATTTGGGGCATCACAAAATTCCATGTTCAGATGGCGACACCAGGGCTGTGTTTTATTTCTATTGTGATGAAATGCTTGTCATCATTTTTCAACCAAATACGTAGTTCAAAAGCTTTTTCCATGCATTTTGCTTGATTATTGATTACCAGTACGAATTATTTATTTCTAAAAACAAGCCAATTATCAATAAAAAAATGAAAAGAAAAATGCTTGTTGTTTCTGATGCAATGCCTCTGATAACAATTTCAAGTGTCAGTACATGTCAGTATTGCGCAGACTTCCATATATAGTTCCGTGGATGTTGCTGCTTACAATAGCCACTAGTGAGAAGGTCATTTTCCAATTCAACTATTGGATACAAGGACTGATTGCAGGAAAGTACATACTCCCCAGACAGTAGCTCCTGCCTGATTATGGCAGTGCAGATCTAGATAGTTAAGGGCTCATGACTGACTTTACAGGCAACAGATGGTATATCTAAAGCTGATGACTCCTGAAGGTGGGCAAGACTCATCCCACATTGTCAGTGCAAAAGAGGTCCTGTTGTCTGGATGGAGGGCTCCTAACTGACTTTACAGCATTCTAGCATTCAGAGCAGAGGACTCCTGATGACCGAGTTAATCAATGTGCCAAATTTTAGTAACTCTTATCTAATCTGTGGGGAGGGGGAGGGGAGCGGCAGAATAAAGACAATTGACATAGAATGTCTCCCAATACATGTCATTGGCAAATGAGGACACAAGTCAGTAAAATACTCAAACTGCCCTAAGGCTCTAGTTGGAATCTAAACTTGATGACAAAGGGATCAGCGGTTTCAGAAATAACACATCATTGCTACGTCAGTGTCAGTGTATGCCTGCAGGGCACAGCTTATGAATACATGTCAACCATAAAAGTAAAAACTAAATGTCAAAACAGCAAATTTCATCAGAAATCACACGGAAATGATGCAATACACCTCGCCTTATTTTCTGAAGTAGTTTTGTTTTTTGATTACTGCAGGAGGCTGAAAAGTTGGGAAAGGGAGGGGGTTCATTAAGATGAGATTTGGGATTTATTAGATAGTGGCTTGGTTTCAATGAAATGAGCTGCTATATATCCCGTTTAGAAAACATAATGACGAACAAGAAATCATAAATTTTTTTTCATCACATTTATCTCAATTCAAGGCAACAACAGTATCTACAAAGCATGACCTATATTGGTGTCTACTGGACATTTTATGTTAGACAACAACGTCAGTTAGTTCTTATAGCCAATATTTCCAAACTTATTATCTAGCATATCATTGAAAAGAGCGTCCAAAAATGTACCATGTAATCCTTTTGATATCCAATAATTGCACAAGTTCAGCACAGTTTGTCTCTTAGTCTTTAACACAGTTATCTGCAAATGACAAAGTATTCTAACAGATTCACAATCTTCTCCATAATACCAAGAATCCGGTCAATTTCACTCTCAGTTCTATCTGTCTCAGACTCGTTGTGTCAGGAACTCCTAAATCCCGGTAGTGAGCCAAAGAATTTAGAGAACATGGATTTTGATTCGTTATCTTGGTGATCTGACAACACTAACTCGTTGTGAGATATGGATCTCTGCCCCGATTCGGTCCACTTCTTGTTGAAATCTTCCAATGACTCTGAAACAGTAAAACATTTTTTCTAAAAGGCATGTAAACGTACAGTCCATCATTAGTATTATTTTGGAGTCTTGGTCCATTTCTAACTTTTCTTCTCGCAAAAATGTTCTCGACTACGAGACGGCTTTGTTATCCTACAAATATTATTCAAAGGACCTTCGGATGAAAAGTGTTGCTTCAAATTTCAAGCTTTCTCAATTTGTCAGTCTGTCACAATACCTATTGTTTCATCTCATTAAGAATCTCTTTGCTTGTAATCTGAACTTACTTTCATCAATGTTGCGAAATGTTTCCATCTTCTCTTTTTCGCCATCTTTATTCCTCTTGGTAACAACAGAATAACTCTTGTTGTCGATTTCTCGGGTGACAGTTTTTTCTTCACTGCCATCACTGTTCCTCACTGTTTTCACATGTTCTACAGTCTGAAAGATGAAGTGTTGACCACATTCAATAACGGTAATCTTCTGTTTTATATTTTTACGATTTGAGAGGCAAACACGAACATTAAGTGATTTTTTGAAGAATCATAGTAGTAAGATTAATTGATTAAACTCTGGCTTACCCAATAACAAGGACCCCTGGCTCACAGAGTGATAGATCAGTATTTTACTCACACTGATGACCGATTCTCAGTTCAGGATCTGTACAAGTTTCTCAACACTTACCCCATCACCTCTCCTGGTTGATCTCACTGACACACTCTTTGAGAATCCCCACGTCGTTCCTGATGGCATGACAACTGAAGAGCTCGGTTCAGATTTCTTTGATTCTGAAGCAATTCGGTCGAAGTCATCCTTACCAAGTTCACCATCTAGATCTGAAATATGAGATGGTAGATTCGTAGTGTAGGAAGCTGAACACTTGACTTTTAAATGCAGCGAGACAGAAAGATAAATTTCGAGGGTAGAATCCATCAAAAACACCAGAATTGAGATGCAGAAAAATTGAATACTGTCATTTCTATCTGTGTTCCATGGCAAGAAAAAACATACAATCTTGAACTGTTTAGTCCCATACCTTTGTCAATTTTGTCATCAGGTCGAATTCTGTCCCATCTTGGTGTTTTCCATATGTTGCCAAACTGCAATGGAGACAAAAAGTATAAAATCAATTTTCTGTTAAAACATTCAATTTCTCAATATTTCCTGGAATTTTCTCTCCTAAATCAAAATTATTGCATTTTATTTGGCAAAACAAACAACATGTACTCATGGCCTCTTTCCCTTCACTTTCTAGAGCTTGTATGCAAGCATTCCTTGTAAGGTAAATACACATACCAATACCAATAACTTTTAAACTTACTATAGAAGGGGCTTCAAATGTATCAGTCCTCTTGTCTGATGGCAGAGTGTCCACTTTATTGTCCGGGGCATCTTCAACCCCATCTTTAAGCATTCTGTCCCGAAGGTTACTGTTTCCGTCAGGTCCAGCTTCTTGAGAGAAGAAATAGAAATGGTTCAGCTATGCAAAGAGAAGTCACCATAACATTTGCCTTTAGCACCTAAAATATATTCTTTTGGCAGGCTCAAGAAACTTTGCCCATAGTAATACACTATACAGTGTTGCGTGAAAATCATCCCCAAATTCCTGAACCTCTTAGGCTTTTAACTTCAGTATTACTAGTATAAGTGGTAGATTGTGCAAAGTTTATCACACATTCTTAGTACTACAAAGTCTTAATGATTCCTGAAGTTCAAATTAACAACAATATTGTCTGACAGCGACACTCACCAAAATGCCTTGAGGAAGGCAACTCCACCATCCCAAATGTCTTGAACATCTCCTCAAAATGTCGGAACATATCATCAGCCTGGCTGAAGTCAAATTGTGTATTGACATCTGGCATGCCTGGTACACTTCCAAATATCATTTCACCCTCTTCTCCAATATCACCTTGGCAACACTCATCATCATCAATGTCATTGGAATCTGATTGTCCAAAGTGTGGTGTCCCATGGAAGATATCTCCAAAGTAATCCCTGTGAAAGACATGAAAAGTTGATGACATAACATTTAGGCAAAGCAATTGACTAAATATGTGCACGTCAATGTACATTACCTTCATTCATTGACATTTTGAAATTAGTATAGATTATGGAACTGCATAATACACCACAATAAAGTCAATACACAGTCAGTCAGTACTACATGACAGTCATGACCACCGCCCCATACATGCAGACATCACATAGGCCTATGTGAAGTAGCAAGCCCAGAGTAGAGTATTTTTAGTCATAGTGTGGATGGATGAATATTACCTTTCATTGTTTCCACGCCTGGAAAGCCCGAAGAACGATCTAAATAAATCATCCATGTTGCAGAAGTGGTAGATTATGACTGCCGCTTGTAAGGCTACTTGGTGACGAAATCTACATGATGCAATAGACAGAAAAACGACCAATATCGACAATATCGAACATGTCGAATATACACCGAGTTATCGACGGCCTTGACATTGACCTTGGTGACCCCAAAATATCGTAAAGTTGTTGTTGCTGTTTTCATAACTTTTCAATAAAATAAAGACAAAAAAAGGAGCGAATTGCATTGAAAAATACAACACAATATTTTCATCGATTTAATATTACAATGTTTTTATATATTTTACGACTATACCCGGAATTTAAGGTATCCGCGCATGCGCATCTCTTAATTGAACTGGACACAAAATTTTCTGAAGTTGATGAAAAATTCTTTAAAAACTCGTCAAATTCATGCATTTCCCTGTTCTAATTGACGTGAGCTTTAGTTTAATAGTTGTTTAACACTCTGGACGCAATGGATTTCAAAAGCGTTGTTTACAACGCTGCCCGTGACGGGAAAATACAACGTCTTAAAATTTATTTGGATCATCGTTCTCCAGAAGAAAGACACAAACTTGTTCACGTAAAGACGCTAGGGGCCACCCCTTTGATTATGGCGTGCAGAAACGGCCATTCAGATGTTGTTGAATACTTAGTGACTGTTTGTAAAGTAGATCTAGAGCAAGTCGGCTCTGTGACTTTTGATGGAGAGACCATAGAAGGGGCCCCTCCTCTCTGGTGTGCTGCAGCGGCTGGACATCTTGAAATTGGGAAATGCCTCGTCAAACACGGTGCCAAAGTCAATAACACCACCTTCACAAACTCGACGCCACTTCGAGCTGCTTGTTTTGATGGACATTTCGAAGTTGTCAAGTATCTGGTTGAAAACAAGGCTGACATTGAAATCGCCAACCGACACGGCCACACCTGCTTGATGATTTCATGCTACAAAGGACACTACAAAATTGTTAAGTTTCTCTTGGAACTGAAGGCAAATGTCGACAGAAAAAGCGTTAAAGGTGATTGTCATCAGAGGCAGACAAAATAGTTTGGTCTTCTCAGAGGACACGGCATACTAAGCATACATGTATTATACTATTAGCAGACCATGATGATCTGGCCCACCAAGTGTCAGAAAATGTAATATCCAATGCACCAGATACACCCAACGTGATGATGATGGAATAAATGTACTGCCTTAAAACTTACACCGGACATCAAAACAAATAGTTGTTCTGTTTGATTCTGTTTTTAGCAAATTGAAGTTACAGTCGGAGGTTCTTTCTTCACTGGAGTCAGTAGGGATATTCTAATGTTATTTGCTTTGTCCAATTTCAAGTTAAACCCACAGGCTCATGTCTTTGTATTTTCTTTTCTTCAGGCAACACGGCACTTCATGACTGTGCTGAGTCCGGAAGCCTTGAGATCCTGGAACTTCTTCTATCGTACAAGGCGAAGATGGCCAAGGACTCCTATGGTATGACGCCCCTGTTAGCAGCGAGCGTGACAGGACACACCAATGTAGTTGAATACTTGATATCCAGGACTCAATGTTGCCGTGAAGAAAAGGTGGATGCGCTTGAGTTGTTAGGAGCAACTTATGTCGACAAGAAACGTGATATGTTGGGAGCTCTCCAGTACTGGAGGAGAGCAATGGATGAACGCTATGCTGATAAGTCGAACATTATCAGAAAGCCAGCACTAGAGTCTTCCATTGCTGCATATGAAGGAGCAAAGGAATTCCAAACGCACTCTGAGCTGCTGGAGGTGATATCTGATCCAGACAACATGAGAATGCAGGCTCTGCTTGTTCGTGAGAGAATCCTTGGACCTGCTCATCCTGACACGTCATACTACATCAGGTACCGAGGAGCCGTCTATGCAGATATGGGGAACTTTGAAAGATGCATAACATTGTGGATGTACGCCCTGGAAATGCAGCAGAAAAACCTAGAACCTCTCAATCCGATGACGCAGAGTAGCTTTCTGTCCTTTGCTGAGCTCTTCTCCTTCATGATGACTAGTTCCAGCCGTCAGCGACCAACAATGCCAATATCATTTCTTGATATGATGGTTGTCCTGAATAAAGCTACAGACGAGCTGAAGAAGGGCATCCAGGCACTTGCCAAGTCTCCTCCGAAGACTGAGAAAGATTCAACCCATTTCAACCGACTCTTAGTCATTTTGATGCACCTTCTTGCGCTGATGTGTCGGTCTTCTGCTCAGACTGGCCCTGATGATGTGCCCAAGGCAAGAATGTCCACTGAGGATGAAATGGAATTCAAGAAAAGGATTTACCAGCTTGTACATTTGAATCCATGTGGTAGCAAAGGCCATTCTCTTCTTCACCTTGCTTGCTCTGCAGACACCTCCTCTGTTGGTCGCTACCCTGTCTGTCCATTTCCTTGCTTGGAGGTAGCTGAGCTTCTGATTGAAGTTGGGGCAAATGTGAATGCCAGTGATATTGAGAACAATAGCCCACTTCATGTAGCAGCTCTAAACAAGCCATGCAAAGTTGATATAATGAAGTTGTTGCTGGACAAAGGTGCTCATTTAGATGCTTGTAACTTGGACCATAAAACTCCTATGCAATTGATGAGAAATACAACAATATACGATGTGGTGTCGCCTCTCAAGTACATTAACCTGCAGTGCATGGCTGCGTCTGCAATCATCAAGCATGCTATTCCTTACAAAGGGCACGTCCCGAAGAAGTTAGAAACCTTTGTTCAGCTGCACTGATGTTGTAACTGCAGTGAAGTTCATGAACAAAGAAAGTCACAACTTATATTTGCCAAAACCTGTTGAAGTGCATCCAAAAAGATTGGTACTTACTTAATGCACAGTGTGTTGACCATAGAGTCTGTCTGAGCTTATTCATGATTCTGCATGTACATGTAACCTTGCACAATACTGGCTAGAACATTTAGAATAGAAGAGGTACATGTGGCAGATTAGTCAATTCTTAAGTCTGTAAATTTTGTAACCCATAACACTAATCTTGGCAGTGGGCTGGCAGCAGGGAAACCGGAGTTATCGCTCCCACTCCAGTAATTGCAGGAGTGATGGACAACTCCTGTGGCCATCCTTGCTTCAACTTGAATTGCTACTACATCAGTCCTGTAGTGTAAAATGTCACATCACTCCCATTAAATGCCATCATGGGTGTTGTTTAAAAGAAAAGATAAGGTCTCTGTGTAGACTTGACTTGAGCCTTGTAAATATTAGCTGCATGAAGTTTCATTACATGTAAAACTTCTTTGTGTCCGATTTTCCATTCAAAAACTATAAAAAGTTATGTTTCAGGCCTAAGCAGCTTCTGGAACCAGAAACAAGTGAACAGCGCCACTGTATCTGCATAGGACATTTTTCTTAACCTCACTGGCTTGAATGCCATCAACAACTCCTGCTATTTTACATTTCACTGGAAGGATATTGAGAAGAGTTGAATGCAAATCCATTAAATCCCCTGGAGGCCTTTTGGAGTCAACACCATGTAAAATAATGGTTTATGCACTGAAGTGAAACTTGTTGCATACATGTACTTACAAGTGGGATATTGCGGGTTTTGCACTGCGATGGTGTGGTATCCTGAAAATGATCCAATGTTCTGTCATCATTTTGCCAGAATTTTTTTTCAGAATGAGTTCTGCATCTGAGTATGTGTATGCAGTTGTTTCAATAATGGTTGGAAACTAGAAATAGTACAGGACATGTGGCACATTGAAAGTTTTAACAAAGTTATGTCCGATAGTACTGGTATGTCTATTCATGAATGGTTGTGGATTCCCCAGAATCACTACAAGTGTATTTCCCTTTTTACAAGGATTTTGTTGTACAAGAAAGTTGTAGTTAATTGAATACAAATGTTCTGTAAGTCCATGCCATCTCTTGAACCTTGGTTGCAGCATTTTCCTTTGTGCTAATTGCTTGTCAGGAATGTATTGACCTTAGCCTGTGATCATGTGTGAAAGGTGTCCAGTTAGGAATTGCTTTATCAATTCTCCCGAGTTGTAATAAAAGTTTGTTATCAAATCATACGTTTAGTTTTGATTTTCTCCCTCAGGATTGAACTGTTTGTAAAAAGTGATGAGTTTTCATGACTTTTGACTATAGTACTAGTAGTATTTTAAGGGGCAATCTTTATTCAGACTTCGATGAAAGTCATCTGGCCCTTGAAGTTTAGACGATCCTTTTGTTGGACACACACCTAGCACGACTGGTGGCTGTACTTTTAGCCATATTGAGTCAGCTCCAGCCATTGCCGATCGAGCCCACAGCAACATGTGCGAGAATGGCAGCCCGCCAGTACGGAGACTAGCAAATCAACGAACGATTCGAGGAACCCGTGACCGGAGACTCCATGGCAACGAAGCGAGCGGGAAACTAGCCGATAATGAATGAGTAAGGCGACCACCAGCGCCACCAAAATCACTGTAGCGGCAACGGGTAGAACTACAATGCAGACGATAGCAACCACGTGTGATAGCGCGGCCGCCCGCAAATATGATAAAGTTTGACTGACTAACGATGGTTCCTTGGTGCATTTGGTGTTGAAGTGGATCTTTTTGATAGACTTTGATCAATATTCGCACAACACTATTACTCTTTCGCCAAATCATGGCAATTCAAATTGAATTCGCAAAATGTTTAGATAACTCTGACAGAAGACGCTGACACCATTATTTATCAGGTATGAATGTTTATTGATAACTGTATGTACATATTTACAGCACAAGCCTCAGGGTGCCTGCACCCTATTATAGTCAGTCAATAATGAGGCTTTAAGATTCATCTACACCTTTAGAAATAAGTTGTGACGGATCATTAACAATATACACTTTAACAGCATTGGTTTAAGGAATTAATACAGAGTTAGCAGTCCTCGCTTGCAACACGAACTCGAAATGGTTTGGGGGTAACACATTTTTCATTACCAATGTTGATGTCATGACGATGCGTCCAAGGCATTGTAAATGTAATTATAAACTTCACTGAACAGTCCAGTTTTCCAATTTCAAGTGCATCATAAGTTCAAAGCAAAGTCCTTGCTCTAGTGACAGTATCATTCTGAGACAATCATATTTGTAAACCCACAGTGACAGCAACTTTATCTCCATACATGTAGATGT
This sequence comes from Lineus longissimus, assembly GCF_910592395.1. NCBI lineage: Eukaryota > Metazoa > Nemertea > Pilidiophora > Heteronemertea > Lineidae > Lineus > Lineus longissimus. The sequence continues at coordinate 4,970,793 of NC_088309.1, forward strand.
CATCTGATCTCATGCATCACCTTCGACTGGTAGGACCGTAGCTAAAATAAAAGACAAATCAAATGCTCCAATGATTTTTGGGATTCAGTACGAATGTTAATAAAAAACAAGTGATCTTCCTTGACATGATACCACTAGTATAACAGAAAACGACAAACTCTAATAAGAACAAATATGAGACCCCTCGATTTAATCTCACCACCTCCAAGTACAACTGGGTGTATTTCATTGAAAATTGAACACCATCAATAATTGTATTAGAAAAACTCTTTCAGTTGGCAACCAAGAATTACTGGTTTTATCTAAAATCTGAAATTTCACCCACCTTCCCAGTTGTCCTCCAGACATACTGAAATATTTGTTGAAATCGATCCTCAGCAGAAGCTGTGCTAGGTGAGGGCTGGCCTGGTGACTGCGAACACTTGATAATATGCGGAAAAGAAGACTTGACTGGCGTTGGAAGCTCTGAAAACAAATTTTGTAATCATAAATTCAGTCGAAATTGACCAGTGTATTGTGTGCTCATTGTTTGCTTATCTTAAAAGCCCTGTGGCCTCAACATCACAGAGACCAACACTTCTCCCAAGTTTCTAGCATGATATTGTCATGTTCTTGTCGTCGTGATGTCATGATCCCAAGGAATCAGATATAACTGGGATTGGAATCAGCCTTATCTCAGAAGGGTAGCCAAAGGATTCCTTTCAGAATAGCAGTGTAATTACCTTAGCAATGACTTCCAACTGCTCAATCTCCCACTCGGGGCCAGCATTGTCACCTTGGGTCACCAGGAGAGCAAAGTTATGGCAGTTTTCTAAAATCTCATTCAAACAGTTGGACACCTGCAAGAATTAAAATCATCAATTTCAAAATGAGAAAGCACAAGTACAGAACAAACCACGAATAGTTTTACTCCCAACTGCTCAAGAACAACCCAGTTGCCTCGATTTGGTGTACGAATAGCACACACTAAAATCAATCCCATTCCTTGCCCCTGTATTCCCATATTTTCCCCGACTGCATTATCTAGGTCAGCCAATATAATTACGTCTCCGTACCGGTTTCATGAGTTGGAAAGACTGCGCAAGCAAAGCTGTGATGAACTGATCATGAGAAAGCCTGATCGCCTCAAAATCTCGAGTAGCCTGGATCTTCTCAAGAAGAACACTGTACTGAGACTCTATAACATCAACCTGGAAAAAAATGAAAGATAGTATCAAGGAAAAGAAAAAGTCAGCAAGATTTGGCTTTGAGCAGGAGGAGCGCGAGGAGGCTCATAGCCTAGTGGTTGACACTGCTGGCTAACATGCAGTAGGGCACATGTTCCATCCCGGGAAGAACCCAAGATTGTATTTCTGGATGAATTGGTGTGGTTGTCAAGGAACTAAAATTCGGTCCTGGCTCTTCACAGTCCTTCAAATGAAACTTAAAACTGGGTTGTGTCACAATGTCTAACCATGAACTGCCAACACATTACCTGTAGATAGTATTGCAAGTTGTCCACAAGGAAAGCCATGTGTGTCCTGAGCAGCCACTTGGCAGCACTCTGATCTGACGACTTGCTTCTCTTCTCCTGCATCTGGAGTGACCAGCATTGCTGCAGTGCCAGCTGAACACGCTTTACAGCCAACAGGAACCGGAACAACGTGTTGTATCTGAAGCGACAGCAGAATTAAACTCATACCTCATACCACGCTTGGTTTAAGCTGCAGTTGGGTCATTTTGGCCAAATTACACATCATTTATCATCTTATGAGCCATGTAATATCTGCTTAAGAGGAAGTCTCTTACTTCTTTTGAGCCCTTTAGCTAACCTTAGTGATACAGAAAGTAAGGCACTAACTTGTCTAGAACTCCTGGTGTAAACAAAATGTGCAGCGGCCACTCCACGTTGTAATCAAGTCTCAGAGAACTCCATCCAGTCTCTGCTGTTGGAGGGCCAAACTGGGAGATTTCTGAGGTGATATCTGGCTTAATTTGCTCTGAAAAGGAAACAAAGGTTGAGTTTTACCCCTCTCTGCGCTATGCGTGAGCACCATGGCCACGGACAGAAACAAGTCTGATATCAGGTCTTAACATGACTTCTTGAGTTTTTGAGTATAGGCCACCAATTTGTTATACTCATGATGTTGAGTGTAGGCCCGAACTGACTGTTGGTGGTGTGTCCCAACTGAACACAGCATTGTCAAAATCTCAAGGTTGTACATAACCAGCGGTAATACTAATATTAGTAGTAATCCTTGTCACTTACTTTTTGGTGGTGCAGCTTTGACATCAACAATCATTTGAAATTTCTGGAGGAGATCATCATCATCCAATAGCACGTTGTGGGCAGCTTGGTTAAATGCAACATTTACATCTGAAAATTTAAAATTTGTCATCATCACGCTATGCATTTTGAATAGCATTGGCTTAACCCATGTTTTTCATCCAAAATTTCTGAATTTGGAACATGTCCAAAGAGTGAAATATTTTAGCCAAGTGCCAACAGATATTTGTCATTCAGGTTTGAGTTCAGTTACGACGAAAATAGTGGATGGTAGATTGCTTAGGCTTTAGATTTTCGACGGGTCGTCCTGATATTTCGGAACCATTCTTCATCCATTTTGAGAGTTGATTCCTTGAATTATGCTTACCATGCTGAGTTGTTGAGGTTGGTGGCATCTTCAGCAAATGTTTAGCCTGGTCAATAAATGCCAGGAACAATTCCCCTCTGCCGAGAAGGAGGAAATCTTTCAAGATCTTCAACTGTTCGAACAGGTTGGACTCCTCAACAACAAGTTTCCAGAGATGCTGAAAAAGACCACTTACTGTGAATTACTTGCCAAAGCTTTTTGCAAGAATGAAAAAGTGCTTGAACGAATCAAAGATAACTAGGTTAACAAGGCAAATTTAAATGGTAGAAACCAGCGCAAGGCACACAACTACATTGATCTAATAATCATACCTCAGCTACACAAGTCCTGATTCTGTCAATGCACTCCTCAAATTCTCTGAGGCTGAACTCGCTCTCTCTGGATAACTCATGAAGCTGTTTTGCAAACACCACTTCTTTGTTCTTAAGAATTGAAGATCCTAAATAAAAAAGAAAGGTAACATTTACAGCTCAAGTGATCCGGGGTTATTTTGAAGGAGCAGCTACTACATCAGCACAAAAAAAAATTTCTTGAAATATTCACGACAAGCACAATTCTGTGATCTGCATGACACACAGAGCCAAGTATTCCAAGAGGAGTACGAGGCAGATGCAATTTACACTGTCACTACCCTTCCCCCAAGAAGTTTGTTAATAGATTTACCTGCTTTTTTCATTGTGGTGACCCTTCTCTCACTGAGGAATAGCTGTACTGACTCGCCAACAAATAGAATCTTTTCAGCCACTCGCACTGGGATGTAGCATGGTAACAGTTCTCCACGAATACAAAATTGTTCATTTGTCGGCATCACACCAATGCCTTTGTCAATTTGCTGAAAAAGTACAAGAGGTATGATAATGATGTACATGAGTAGAAAAAGCTTTCCGTGTAAATTGAGTATGCCCCAATTTGCAGATGGAGAACTCTGAGTTTATGAAACTCATCCTACTCACCAACATCTGCTGCAGCATCTTCCCACTCAGGCCACTTAGTCCAAGCTCATCCTCTTCTGCCTGGATCTCCTGCTTCGGAGCAGTTGATGGAATCATCTGGATGAAAAACTCCTCATGCTTATCAAGCAGCAAACCATGGAGCATCCAGCTTGCAAGCTGTTTGTACAGAACACCATGACATGTGAAGATAATTCTGGAAGCAGAAGAACACTAGCAATTAGAAAAATAACTGTCTTTACATCAACTTTACGCAGTAACACAAACAAGGTAATGATTTCAACAAGTTTTATTAAAATGTATGAGTATCATTGGCAAATTCATATTGATCTGACATGACAAGGTCCCTACATTTAATGGACTAACAAGGTCCCCACATTTAACTTCACTCTTTAGATACCACACTTACTGTTGTAATGCTGCTTTGACTATAGGTAAACCATGCGAGGAGTTTTTGTGCAAGATGTCCAAAATGTGACAACCATGGGCATTTTGAGATGAGATCTGTTCCAAGATTGAAACCAAGAAGGGGAACATGTGTCGATACTGAAACAACATCAAAATGAATGTAAAATGCATCAAGTATTTTGGAGCTAAAACAGTTCCGCCTTCACCAGCCAGGAATTGTTTTTTCTTCATACAATTACCAGGTACATTGATACATGCAGTAACTGAATGTACAGGATTCCTTAAAAGATTTTTCTCATGTAACATCTAACAATTCCCAAAGGAACATGCACACATTAAGAAAAGCTAAACTAGTTTAAACTCACTTCATCTAAAGAGCTCTGAACAAATGCAACTGTCAAGTGTGGGTCAGCAAGGACGCTCTGTTCAATATCCAACAAACTTTTCCTGTAGGGATCCAGCACTGAATCAAGGCCATCACAAAATGCTTTTAGGTAAAGGCCTGGCTGAAGACAACTTGATTCTGAAATGAGTAATTATGAAAATTCTAAAGTGAGACTGACAGGGCTGAGGAAACAGTCTAGGTGAACAAAAGTTCATGTACGGTAAGAGAAGGTGGTAGTACATTTGTAGCCTTTTGTTGTCATTTTCAAGAAATAAAACTAATAATCGTTGCATGTCATAGTCAGCCACTAGGAGTCCTATCAGTATTATAGCAAATTACCGTACATCATAACACTATTTTTAATGCAAAAGAGGAGTTAGTTCTTTCTTGAAGATTTTACAAAGCAAGTTTACCATACCTGGAGGTGGAATCTTTGTCACAGCTGGGCAGCCACTATTTTTCCGGATAAATTCTTGAAATCTGTAGTAATAGCTCCCAAGTTCACATAATCTGTTAAGTAGCTCCTCCTCAGTGCGACTAATGAAAGGGAGGTCTGGGACGAGCTGGAAGTTAATATCAAAGGAATGTTCATCAGCATTGAATCCTTTTTTGTGATCCTATTCCTAAAAATCCTAACAACAAACATCCTCCCATTATTTCACAAAATCTCTGTAGTGTAATTTTAAATACAAAACTCAACAAGTGATACAGAACCCACTAGCAACAGAACTTAGCATCATTCAAATATTTTTCCACTTATATGCAACTATTGCGTCTTTCTCATTCAATCAATCGACAATAAATACCCTACCCCCTGGGGCAGGGGCCCATGCAGGAGTTTCTTTCGATACCACTACCAGTCCAAATAATATATATGCAAACGTGAAAAAGGTGCTTCCCCTAATGGATAGCTGCCTCTTCCATCCGTATACATCTTATGGTCATAGAAGTTACATGTAGAGGTGACACTTTTTTGGGTCACCCTGACTGGTGCCAGTGGTGGTGAGACTGAGAGAAAAATTACTTTTTAGAAAAGATCCAAGAAAAAAACATTACTGTACCCTGATGTCAAACTTTTCATTCATAACAAATATGCTGCCCGGACACCCACTAAGGGCAAGAATTACTTCATGCAACATGGCTTATTCTTCACTCCTTTTTTACGGTGAAAAATCACATTTATTCAGCAAAACTTTACAAAACATCATCAAAACCGGGGCGGGAAATACCCATCCCTACCAGCCTCGATCGCAGGCAGAACCCTCAAATGTGATTGGCCAAGGACGAAATGAGGTCAGGAATTCCCACACTTCCTAAATAGGTCAAAGGCCAAAAAAGTTTTGCGAGACCGATTTGATCATCTCGTCGCCAGGAAAAACCTCATCAAAGTCATCGAAATGGCTAATGCTTCAATAGCAGGGGGGACTAATGTTACTGGAACGAATCTTCATTATGCTGACATTATTGTCATCGTTCTATACTTCGTCATTGTCTTGGCGATCGGTATTTGGGTGAGTTGACAAGGTTTTTTTTCACTTGTCTTTCATACATGAATGATGACATACTATACTACTACTAGGCCCTGGGCCTATATTTATGAAATTAACTGTAAAAAGTGTATTAACTTTAATTTTCATACTTTTGTGTTTACCTACATGTCAGTCATACATGGTCCACTTGCTGTATCTCATCTGTGTTGCCTACTCTAATACTGATATATATCTCGCCATGGAGGTATTATTACCTCCATGATCTCGCACACTGTCGTCAGTAATTTATCGTCATGACTCGTGTACGTACATGATTCAACTTTTATTGGGAATTGACAACGTCGAAGTAAATAGATGGCGATATTATTATTACGCATGACCTGGTGATGCAATATCGCACAACGTTAAAAGGCATAAAGAGGTCCTTGTCAGTATCATCTCTCATCGGGGTCCCCACCTCTAGTACACTCTTCACTTACTGACACTGGCTCAGCATTGAAATGCTCCCATTATCGAGGCCTTGCCGTTCAAATTCCACGGTCCAATTTGCCATGTACATTTCATAAAAAAACCCACAGTATCCTCATGGACGAGCTTTCTATTGCCAGTGGTGCCTGCATGCAATATGTAAGATTAAAATGTTTCTTTCAGTCATCATGCCGAAACCGAGGTAGTGTTGGTGGATATTTCTTAGCAGGGAGGAGTATGCACTGGATTCCTGTAAGTATACAGTATGGGACATGAAATTAAGTTACAACTTAAAATAGTACTACCGCTATACTACTTCTAAGGGTCTCTTAAAGTCACCATTAAGTACATGTAAATAAAATTTGTTTTTTGTTGAAATATCAGTTCTAAAAAGATATTTCTCTTGTCCTGCATTCATGAAAGCAATTATTTGTTGCAGGTTGGTGCTTCACTTTTTGCCAGTAACATTGGAAGTGGCCACTTCATCGGTTTAGCAGGATCAGGGGCAGCTAGTGGAATTGGAATCGCTGTATTTGAATTGAATGTAAGTCACACCTACATGTAAAAAAACTAAGTATTTGATGTCGGCGGATGTGACAGGAATATTTCGACTTTGAAAATACTGAGGATTTGTCATGTTGTTGTAAATGACTGAAATTGTCTGAACATACTAACGAATTCCAAGCTATTCTTTTGATTAGTTTTCCAAAGTTCGACTGGCATGACAAATAGGGAAAAATGAACGCACTATTCAAACTTTTTTTCATACTTTGTCATTTGTTTTTTCATTCAGGCTATCTTTGTGTTGATGATCCTAGGATGGGTGTTCGTCCCTGTGTATGTGGCTGCTGGTGTAAGTATGACTTCCTTCACCCTATTTAGCCGGTTGAGGAGTGTCTGTTACATATAGGCCTGATCATTCATGTTCAGCAGTGTTTGCCTAAACTCCTTGTCCTGTTAAATTGATGTCAAGTTCTCAGAAAGATAAAAATGAAATTCAGTGAATAGTGTTTTTGTGACAAAGTTGTTTATGGTGGTAACTCAATTTCTTATCAATTGTTATTTGTAAAGATTAGCACCATAAAATTGACTAAAGTTAATTTGTTTATGTTTTGTCTAAATCATTTGGGGCTCCAGTGCACAAGCTACTGTTCGGATGTCTTTGAAATCCAACCAGTAGTTCATGCTCCAGAGTCCCAAACAATGTCGATAAAAACGTTTTATGAATGGGCTACCAGTATACCTATCAGTCGATCCCAGCCACTGACTCCTTTTGAAGCTTTTGCAGCTAATGTGGTAAAAGTTGGGTGATTAGAGATGTGAATTTACTTCGGTAGTCAGTTTCTGTGGTTCCGTTTCTATGATCCAGATCCTCTCTTAGACTTCTTCAAGAAATTGTAAATCAAATTGTTGGTTGTTTTTCAGGTTTATACCATGCCCGAGTATCTCCGCAAACGATTTGGAGGTCAAAGAATCAGGGTATATTTAGCTGTGCTTGCCTTGCTCTTGTATATATTCACGAAGATCTCAGTAAGTATAAGTAAACATGTAATATTGACTCTACTGTGTTTGCAGACCACCAATTTTAGACAAAGGTTTGATGTCCACAAACCTTTGACAGTAGGCCAGCAATTAGCATCATTCTGTGATGGATCATGGCAACTTCTTATATGTTTGTGACTTCTGCTTGGTGAAATATTTTTAACCAACGCTAAACTTAAGCCTTAACCCTGGTCATAAATGTTGCCCTTATGTCATGCTCTGTTTCTCTTGGCATGAATAATCTCATACCTTGACTTTGAGAAACCTTATATTGTAAATTGAGGATAAAAGTTTAGAGGCCATTTCAAATCCACATATCCTGTTTTGCAAGTTCTTGCTCAGGTTGCATAAAGATATGTTGAATGACATGAATGGTAGACAGCACCCTACTATTATCACGAAAGTACTCTCAACCTAAAGCATTGTCACTGAGGCATTCAAAAGGGCATGGTCATGTCACTGACCTTATTGGCCAAAGATTCATGATAAAGCTTTCTGCACTATTCATGTTGAATTTGATTTTGAATAAACTGAATGAGATTAAGAAGGGATATGACTGAAATTAATGTAACATGACAAAGGCCTGTGTGTTTATGTTAACCAAGTTTAAAGTGGTGATATCTTTATTTCATCCCAGGCTTGAAATAACATTTATATGATAATGTAATGAATGAAATTGTGTCTTTTCATGAAGGTATGACCAGGTTACCATAAACTACACAATGAGAAAATGCAAATTTTTATTTGACCAGACAGACACTAGGCCAGAATGGCCTGATATCGGTCCTGTTTCATGTGAATGATACTTTATACATGCTTTAGCACTAAAGTGATTGAATGTATTGAAGTCTTTTGGTGTCAGACAGTTCATAGAAATCATAAAATTGAAACATTGAATAATTTATCTTAACTTGGAGTAGGAGGTGCTTTTATTGACTACAAGCTAACATGCAGATGAAAGTTACACTGAAAAGTTTATCAGGAACAGTAACATTGTCCAAAAGAAGATGCAGTATAATGAATCGAAATAGTTACTGTCTGAACTGCACCTTTTAGGCCTATAACCATGTTTGGCCGTTATATTTAGAGCAATGCCATTTGATGTTTGGTCTTACCCTTTTCCTGTATCTTCTAATCTGTCATTGAGAAGTTAACGTGAATCCTGTCAGTCTTCTCTCATCATAATGTGATACTTTTCAGGCTGATTTGTATGCTGGTGCTGTATTTATTGAACAATCTTTGAAATGGAATCTGTACGCATCCGTCCTGCTACTGCTTGGTATTGCAGCTCTGTTCACAATCACTGGTAAGTCAAGTCCTGGACAACTTTCACTATTGTGAATGTTTAGTTGCATGCCACTGTGTTAGGGCTCCAATTGGTTTATTGGCCAAGGAGAAGTCGGTCACAAGGTGCTCGTGTTTCGCACTTGGGTGGGGTTTCTTGTCATGGCAACATGACCATGTACATGAAGTATGAGGACAAGGCAATCAAGGAAAAGCAATTTGCCCAAAGTCACAAGCGATGTGTCAGCATAGGTTATTGGACCCTTGGTATCTATCAACTTAAAAACACCTAATTTTGTCATCCATTTTTTGTTGTTCTTGAGTCCTATGTCCTCAGATCTAAAAGGGATCTCTTCATTGGCTTTCCCTCTTCATTCATAGAAAGAGTATCGATTAAGAAATAAAATAGAGCATGTCTCTTTCATAATGCTTTATATTTGTCCGCAGGAGGTTTAACTGCTGTGATCTGGACCGACTTTATTCAGACGATCATCATGGTCATCGGTGCCTTTGTTCTCATGATTCTTAGTAAGTATATTTATGACATGGATGACTACCGATCTTCTTTGCTGATAGTGATATATCCCATGTTTGAATATCAAATAAGAATTGCTGCATGTCTGAATTTCATATTCAGTTGCAAAATCAATTTTGTCTTTTTAAACATGTGGCAGACATTTTACTGGAAGGCCCCAACTTGCACCAAATTAAAAAAAAACAACAACATTAAGTTGCATGTATTATCAGGCAGTCACCAGTTGGTGCACACTCAAATATCTATAGTTTGTATTTCAACAGGTTACTGAAATATTCATGTCAATATCTGGTTTAAATGATCAGCCTGTGTTGCCTAATATTTGAGGGTGTGCACACCCAAGCACAATGCAAGCACAATCCTGTTCAGATTTTAATCTGGGTGTATTTACTTATGTCTTGTCATTGATTAGATTGTTGATTTGAAAAACATTAGAACTTCAACCCAATGTAGAAGTGCAGTTTTGATAAAAAGTGAAAGTCAAAAATGGGAATGCAATTAGAAGAAAAGCAAAATGCCGTTCCAGTATTCAACTTTCATAGTTTTTACAACGTGGTTGAGTCTAGTTGGGAGCAATTTCATTGTTCAAAATGAGTGATATAAGAGAACAAAGGTATTTCTATATTACATAATTGTGCTGTTGTTTTTCTGAAATGATTACCATCTTAAATGACATCGATACTCCACTGGGTTTGTTATGCATTAATAATGTTGTAGTCATTGGTTATTCATGTATGCATACCTTCACCAGTGTTTCATTTATTTTTGAGCGTTTCTGTACAAATAGTAACAAATTCACGCTAGTCCTGTTTCAAAAGTTCTAGCGCTTTGTGCATTGCCACCAATAGAGCCCAAAAGGTTTTCATCACACCTTTGCTGATATATCTATTGCTTTTCTTATGCTCTAACATGTTTCTATGCGTGCTGCTATGATCTAACCCCCTGTATGCTTCCTGCTAATCCAATAAATATCCCCCTATATCTTGCTTCTCTGCTTCATCTCATTTCAAGGTTTTATGAAATTGGGTGGATATCAACAAGTAGTGGATGCCTTTATGGTATCAATTCCGCAGGAAACAATTTACTCGAACAGCACTTGTGGGTTTGTCCCAGCAGAATCTATGCACTTTATTCGGCCTGTCACTGACTCCCTCTTGCCATGGCCTGGTGTATTCTTTGGCCTCACTGTCAACTCTGTGTGGTACTGGTGCTCTGATCAGGTCAGCTCAGTTTTTTAGGTCAACTTTTCCACTAGATCAGAGTAGAAGTGCCTGCGAAAGCTTTCCTTTTAGTGGCACTTTCCTATTACAACATACATGTAGCTGAAATATGTAATTGATTTGAAGCCATGTTAATAGAAAGATAATACATGTAATAGCTTCAGTGCCCAAATTGTACGCTTTCTGCAAATATATTTCATGATGTGCAGCACTGGTGTTTTTTATAGCTTCATTCCTTTTACCGTATTTTCCGGCGTATGACCCGCGGCTTTTTGCCCTCAAACAGGCCCAAAAAGTGGGGGTGCGGGTAATACAAAGGTGCGGGTCTTGCGTGGATTCTGAGAGGGATAAGCCCCAACCCCAAAGAAAAAAAAGGGGACCAAACTGGTTACTTGATAAGGATTTATGTCCATCGTTTTCGCATTGTTTTCAACCAATATTTCCGCCATGATCGCATAGTTTGTGATGTCTCCGCTAGGGAAAGTAGTTACGGCCATGCTGGAATTGATCCACTTTGGTTAACAATTAAAAAAAAACATGGCGGTTCTAGGATGTCAACATCAATGAATGGCTTACTATTTTTGGAGAATGCGGGTCTTGGAGCAGTGCGGGTCATAATCAGGTGCGGGTCTTGCGTGGCTTTAGGTAATGGTCAAAGGGGGTGCGGGTCATAGGGCAGTGCGGGGGATAATCCGGAAAATACGGTAGTCCTGATACCTTGTAGATGTACTTGTAGAGATGTGACCTTGGCATATTTGCATGAATCCGACCCAACCTTTACCTACCTCATTCCCTCCGTCCTCTAGGTCTCATTAAGGTCGGCGGCCATGATGCAGTGGTCAATCAATTCTTCACGTCCTGGCCAAACACCACCAGAAACTACAATGCCTCCTCCAACTACACTACCTGTGGTATCCCTCCCGCCAATTCCATGCACCTCATGCGCGCCGCCAGTGATGGAAATCTACCCTGGACAGGGATCACGTTCGGTCTCACCGTATCGTCCATTTGGTACTGGTGCTCTGATCAGGTCAGTCAAAGAGTAGAGTAAGCACTTTCTGCCTCTTACTGGAGTATGTCACTTGGCCATTTGGATTTTCCAGTCCCTATTAGAGAAGGTGGGTACCCTTTGATTTCTCCCAAGAATGGCTGTGCTTCAGGCGAAGGTAAGGTAGGTTTTTCAGGGACTTCAATCACTTCAAATGCCTTGAAACGAATGCAACTTAGAAGTGGAATAATAACTGGCCCAGAGGTGCTGTCTGTCGAATGTCAATTTTATTGGCTTTGAAACGTGCTGAACTGCTCCAAACCCCTCACCCTTGCATGTTGACAGCTCTTTACCTGCATGAACCTAAAAAAAGCATGACCAAAATCCTCAACTTTATTTTATTTCTGCTTGCAAAGGAAAGAAATATCATTGAAGTTTTCCCTAATGCAGGTTTCACGAAAGTAGGTGGGTATCAAGCAGTAAAAGATGGTTATTTTGAAGCCATCCCAGAAACAACGTTGTACAGTAATGCCACATGTGGAATCCCTGCTTCATATTCATACAATTTGATGCGAGGAATGGAAACAGATCTCCCGTGGACTGGGGCCATCTTTGGCCTGATGGTATCAGCAATCTGGTACTGGTGTTCGGATCAGGTTTGTATGTTAGCTTAGTTGTCTTCGGCTAAATTCCTTAATGAAGCACTTACATGTAGACATAGACATAGTCTTTATTTTGTAATTATACTTTTTAGCCCATCTCTGTGTAATCCCTTGTCTTGTTATGCTATGTGTGGTATGATTGTGCTTCATTTATATGTGGTCTTGTGTCACTGTAATGTGGCCTTACCGTATATGCTAAATATGGTCTTGTTGCACTATATATCAGCTCAGGATGTTTCTTGAGGCTTTTGCATTGTTCGGCTTTTTGCCAGACATTTCAGTTTTCCAAAGAGGTATTTTCTTCAGTTTGTGTTTTGAAACATGTTGTCTTTAGTTTAATTACTTCCAAGATAATTGACTTAATCTTGCACAAAATGCCGATAGGGTTATGCAAAGAAATAGAGCTTTTATTGAAATTGCCGATTATTGTCACATACGATATATGACTGCAGGTGGCAGTGATTTATATTTCTCCTTTCCGGGGCGCTTTAGACACTTGTTTTACCGTTTAGGTCATTGTGCAAAGAGCCCTTGCTGCAAAGGATCTGTCGCATGCTAAGGGTGGGACCATCCTGGCAGGTTACCTCAAGATTCTTCCCCTGTGGCTACTCGTCTTCCCAGGAATGATTGCAAGGATCCTCTTCCCAGGTAAACACCAGAATTTTGCTTTTCTAACTGCGGAGATTTCTGCGGTTAGTTATGTAAATTGCCACATGGCTCACATTTCGATTCAAAAGAGCACAGCAATTAACCTGAAAAAGGGGCTGAATGTGTGCTATTGCTGTTTTCCTCTTCAACTAACCTGATGTATTTTTTTCACAAGATGAGGTTGGTTGTGCTGACCCTGCCATCTGTAAGGCACTCTGTGGGAAGGAACGAGGTTGCACGGACATCGCCTACCCAAAGCTGGTGCTCAATTTGATGCCCGACGGTGCCCGAGGTCTAATGTTGGCGGTGATGATGGCCGCACTGATGTCATCATTGACGTCCATTTTCAACAGCGGTAGTACCATTTTCACCATGGATATCTGGCGAAGGATCAGGAAGCATGCATCTGACATGGAACTTATGATTGTTGGAAGGTGCGTCAATCCGAGGACGTATGAATTTGACTTCATAAAGATCATCATAATTCGGACTAAAGTATTTTTGGGTGGTGTAAAGTGATGTTTCTGACATTGCTTAACTATTATTTGATGACTTGGCTACTTGTAAGCAAGTACACATCTTTTGCTATGATATGGATTTGAATATCAGCATTGAGCTGATACAGAACTGGAAGCATCTTTGCAAATAAAAACAAATCATAATTTACATTTTCTAGTTGAAGTCAACATATTTTTCCAAACTGTATTGGTCTGATGTATACAAATGCTAATTCATTCTCATCTCTGTCTCTATGTAGGGTGTTCGTACTTGTCCTCGCGGGTATTGGTATTGCATGGATCCCGATCGTACAGAGTGGTGCCGAGCTGTTCCACTACATCCAGGCTGTTACCAGCTACCTGTCGCCGCCTGTCTGTGCAGTTTACGTTCTAGCTATCTTCTGGAAGAGAACCAACGAACAAGTAAGAATTTCTCATTCTTAAACTTCCCCTCACGATGTAGTAATACTTCTCTTAAGTTGTTTCATCACCCTCGTCCCAGGCAATTTATTAACAGATACCATATGCATAATAATGTTTGCATAGAAAAATTGTACAGAGTGGTGCCGAGCTGTTCCACTACATCCAGGCTGTTACCAGCTACCTGTCGCCGCCTGTCTGTGCAGTTTACGTTCTAGCTATCTTCTGGAAGAGAACCAACGAACAAGTAAGAATTTCTCATTCTTAAACTTCCCCTCACGATGTAGTAATACTTCTCTGAAGTTGTTTCATCACCCTCGTCCCAGGCAATTTATTAACAGATACCATATGCATAATAATGTTTGCATAGAAAAATTGCAACGAAACACCATTTAGTACCGCGTACATTGATATGTGTGAACTTTTTTTCATTTTGGAGTACTTATTTTGGAGTAGGTAAAAGATGCGTAAAAAATGTTGCTCTAAATTTTGAAATTAACTTTTTCTTTCTAGGGTGCCTTCTGGGGCCTGATGGTTGGCCTTGTGACGGGCCTCATCCGTTTTGGCTGGGAGTACGCCTACCCACCCTATCCCTGCGGACAGGAATATTTGGACACCAAACCCTCCATCATCTCCAGTGTGCACTATCTTCACTTCGGATGCATCCTTTTCGTGATATCACTCATAACGACCATTGTCATCAGCTTGTTTACCAAACCTATCGATGATAAATACGTAAGTCACCTTGATTTTTGTTAGTTCAGTGCAAGCATGTTGGTGTGATCCTTTTAAACCCATGTGATCCTTTTAAACCTATTTTGTATACTAATGGGTTGTTCTGAAAACATTATTTCCGTCTTGTTCTAATAAGGCCATTTTGAGTAGAACAAGACAGAGATAATGTTGGCGCTAATCAGTCTCATTTGCACCTTACTTATGTTATGTTCTTCTGCTACTTTTACAGTTAATCCGTTTGACATACTGGAGCCGCTACGACAAGGGCGAGCGTGTGGATATTGATGAGGAAGAGAAAGAGGGCGCTAAAGTTGCCGCCATGGAATTGGAAGGAAGAGACAACGAGGGCATGTCCAAGTCATCGTCTGCTGAGGCAGTGGTCGACCAGCCTGGTGACTCGGTGGTGAACAGTCAAGCACAGCTTGCTGGAGGTTAGTATAGTTTATATCCTGTTGTTCATTTCCCATTAGTATATGTAAAGCCACACAAAAATTTATTAGGGTCAGTCACCTAAAGTCTATTAAAGTAATAAGTCACTGCACCCTTTCGTTACAGAAGGTGAACCTGATAAATCCAAGTGCCGCAAAGCAGGGGAATGGATCTGTGGTATTGAGAACCTGAAAGAGGAGGAGATCAGCCCAGAGGATCTCAAAATCCTGACAGACAAGGCCATGAGCATCGATGAGAAACCAAAGTGGCGCCGACTTTGCAATATCAATGCTGTTATTCTTATGTGTCTTGCTATCTTTGTCTGGGCTTTCTTTGCCTAAACTTTTGATAAAACAGCGCATTTGTATTGGAAGGAGAGCTGATGCAGATATGGAATTTGTGACAAATCAAAAGTACAGGCAAAAAAAGACTACATGGAGACAGTTAGTTGTTCACTAATAAATCGAAACCTCAAGATTAGCAGTATATCAAAACTGCCTATGATATTGGCATAGTTTAGATTAGATTGTAGTTATAGTGTGCCATAGGAAATTATGTAGCTTGTTTTATTACTGGTAGTCATTTTAGGACTTCAAGAGGGAAAATGAAATAAATTGTTTGTTGATAGTAATTTACCAATTAATTAGGTGCTGTGTTTAATGCTGGATACCTTTGAAGACTGTTTTCTATCATTTTGTATTGCGCAATTTTATAGATGAGTAGGAACTTAATACATGTAGCTACATGTACACAATGGAATTCCTGTATGCGAAAAAAGCACATTCCACTTCAAAGGTACAATCGGGTCAGGTTATTTTGACCTTATTTTACAACATATCGTTCCATTTGGTAATGTTATCAGGGTTTTACCCTTCATTCACATTCCAATGTTTTAGTAACGCTTTAATTGTTTTTGTCATACATGTACATTAGTTCCAATAAATACCAATATATTTTAATCAAGAGGGTTGATTGTTTTTGTGAGAAGAAGTGAAGATTCCACATGCTCGTGATTCAGGGGTAGTTTAAACCCTGTACAATGTTCAACACACGGAGACCGACGGATGTTTGCCAAGCAGATATTAGATAACACTCCCGATGGCCTAGTGACTCAAGTGGTCTCTTCTTGGTTTGAGCCCTGTTGGTAGCTCATTTTAATACGACTGGTTAGTTAGTTGTCGGCTAGATAGACATGGGGGTACAAACTGCCTTCTCACCAGGCCCCTGGCACTAGAGTTTGGAGGCATTAAAATTATGTCTCATACATGTACATGTAAGCCAAATCTGGCTCTACCTTTGATCAGACAACCCTCAGTAGAATTGGGATTAATCCAAACACCGAGCGCCATCTAGATGTCACCTTTTCCTTCCATGTCAACATGTCCTTATATCATTTAAAGGCACGACCTTTACTCACCTCATCCAGGCAAACCCAACCAACAAAGAAGATTGTTTGAGATGTCACAACCATCTCTACAAGACACAACTGTCCAACAACAGAACTGAAGTCTCTTTTGAACAATCAGAACTTATGAAGGATACTGCACATGCACCATAGCAATGACCCCTCGATTTGACACACAAGAAATCAAAAACTATTGCAAATTTAGTTTATAAAGCATTTATTTACCTTAAATATTACATGTACATACTGTAAACAAACCTGGTATTTATGGGATACAAATGAGACAATACCTCCATAATAATAGGTATGATATATGATGAAAATGCAGTCCAACAGTCCAAGATATGTACTTACAAAACCTAGGTGAGGCGCTCAGATTTGGCCTAGAGTTTAGCTCCACTCTCACAGTATTTGCTGAGACAACCTACATTGTATACCTTAATTCAGTATCAATTTCTTCAACAAAAGTTACATGTAGGAACTCTACATGGAGAAAAACTTCTTCTGAAGAAGCATTTTTACATAAAATCCTAAGATGGTTATAACATGCAGCACACTTGACATTGAAATGTCAAGTTGTAGGAGTGAGTAACATGATACGATGTATATAAAATAATCATCTGCAATAGCACAGTCTAGTGAAATGTAATATCAAATGCAGTTACAAAAATAAGATGTACATGTACACAGCACCAGACATTCATGACATTATGGCAAGAAACAGTATGTGCTTTTAAGTAGAAGTATTGACTTCCATTCTATCAAGAAATAGGGGGGAATCAACTAACTCCAGTCATGGCTAAACAAGGATAGTTGGTTGCAAGATGGTTTCATAGATGCATCAAAGATGTTTTATATTCTGCAATGTACACAAGAGCATGAATCCTGGGGCATAAATGTTATCAAAAGCAGATTGTCTGTTTTTTATACCACTCCTTGTAATACATAATGTACAAATGTAGTCCCTAGAAAAAATCTTGAAAATCAATTATCTCTACAGTTTCATTGAAGCGTTACAGCCAAATAATATAAAAAAACATGCAACATACAGAGGAAGACCAATACATGCAATATGCAAACAAAAGCATTGTGGAAAGTAACTTCGTTATGATCACATGGCTACAATGGCCCTGTATAATAGAGTAAAGTTACATCCTTTGATATGAAGTAAGAATTTGTTGTACTCAAAACAAAATATTTGATCATTTTCAACAATCATAATTTTTCAAGTAAGTATTCTGCAATATCATCCATCATTTTATCAGCGATTTTAAAATCACCAACAAGACTTAACATTCCGTGGAATCCACGCTTATAATGTTCTACTTTTACACTGACCTTCCCTTTTCCCAATTTTTTGGCATAAAGCATGCCGTCATCTCTCGTAACATCATGCTCACAAATGAGAATATATGCACTGGGAAGATTAGTATGATCCTCTGCCAACAGGGGGCTGAAATACTGATTCAGATAGAATGCTTCATAACGCCGCGATATCTCTATGTTGCCGCCAGTCCTTGCAGCAGGTTTAAAACCTTCAGGAATGAACTCCTCCGGGAGATTTTCAACATCTGTGTGTTTGTAATAATGTTGCTTGACATGGGCAGACGTGTGATCATTCCGCATGAATTCCTCGACCATGGTGTCATTCTGCACACCCATGTAGCTCATCAAAAAGGTCACCACTTTCTTTGTTGTCAAAATTTCTGGCATGAAATGCGTCTTTTCCATGTATGACGGCAGGTGGTAATCGATGGCTTGTACTAAAGGGTAGATGAGAACTTGTAGTTTTGGTTTGATTTTGATTTCATCGCTCCTGAGTTTAAGGGCTACAGCGGCTGCCATGTTCCCACCAGCATCGTCACCTGCACGAGAAAATAAAGGAAAATTCAAAATCCATTCTTCTGTTTTCTGATACATCAGGCACTCCAATAACTAGGTGCCTTCAAAAAAGGAACGACGATAGATGAGTGTTGCATTCGCCCAGCTAGGCCTGGATGCAACTGGAGAGTAAAGAAACAATGAAACTAAACATACATGCAAGTGCCTGTCACCTGACAACCCAACTGGGTACTTGGATTGTAAGATGTCACCAACCAAATGCATGATTATTGGTCACCAGACAGTGAAAATGTAACTTACCCATTACGGTAATTCTGTTTGGATCCACATTCAGGGAGTTAGCATTCTCAATGAAATACTTCGTGGCTATCTCACAGTCAAAGAATGGAGTTGGGAAGGGAAACTCTGGTGCAAGTCTGTAGCTGGAAAAGCAGAAAATCATCAAAGAATTATACGCAAAACAAATGATTTTGTCCACTGCAGTATAACAGATTACACTTTCGAGAATGGCATTCATATAATTTCTGAGTTTACAATGGAACATATATCAGATCTTGTATCATTTGCACATATTTTCCAAAATAATGATTCTTGTCAGGTGTTATAATGGCTTGGCTAAAACAAAAATGGTTCCCAAAACTTAAACATATTTATCATCAGTAATACCACAGCTACTTACTCTACAGAAGCAACCACCATCTTTGTCTTCTTTGCTAATGTTCTTGTCAATACATCATAGGTTACTGGAAAACAATAGCAGCTGGATATATAACATATTTTTAGAGGCATTCAAAATTTTTAATATACATGTATGAGACAATTACAAGTATGCATATGAATGACCCTAAAAGAACCAAAAAGTCAATTGTTTAATTTAGAAAGGAGCACAGTTAAACTTACAGACACTGCCATACACCCATCCTCCACCATGGAAATAGATGATTCCGGCTGACTTTTCCCTGATACTTCTTCCCCTAGGTTTGTAAACACGTACTCGAATACCATGGAAGAATGTATCATCTATCTGGAGGCAAAAACGAAGAACTACAGCAAGCAGGAAATGACAACTTTCTAGCAAATTTCATACTTTCAAACACATTGAAATACATTGGAATACATTTGGCTCCTAGCTATTCAACAAGCTGAGTTGAGGTTCATGCAAACAATGTGGACCATAAGAGACGCTTATATGTAATCCATCTTAGGAGAGCTGATTTTAAAATCGGAACACAAGTGCTGTTCTCACCTCTAGATCAGGGTCCGTGTCAGTAACATCAGCAGTTTTTTCCTGGATACTTCGGGTCAGGTTAACTCTGCTTTCAAATCCAAGATATTCACCAGCAGATGCCTGAAACGAAATTATTAACACTCCAATTTGAATGTTGAGTATAGCAGGTTTGGCTAATTGAATGTGCCTTGATTTTGTTGTCAAATACTTTAAGATTGACTGAAATAAACACACTCATACTTCGATGCTACACAATGGGCACACATGGCTACATATGGATGTTGTTCTTTTTTTCAGTGACATTTTTTCCTGGACCAGCCCATAAAATCCCCATTTCTTTTTTTCACCAGAAAAAGCTATTATTACCAATATGCTTAAATAATGCCATGCAATCATTCTTACCACATATTGCTCCATCTTTGCTGATGCAAGACATAATCTTAATTTCCATGGTTCATCAATCTCTGATGGAATCGGAGAGTAGAAGGCATAGAATAACAAAGCAACAACCAGACTTCCCACAAAGATGGTTTGAGGCAGTTCCATGATGACAGATCGCCTTGAAAATCTACTGAAAAGAATTAGAAAGAAAATCAGAATATGCCCCGAGAGCCCACCTGTCATGATCATGATGAAAGACAGGTAGCCAAGATATGTTCACATATGTCGTTTGTCCACTTGAATCATGAATTATGTGCTTGATTTTGTCATGATGATGGACTGTATGAATGAATGACTTGTGTTGTGGCACTTGTACTTTTCAATTTCCCCTACCTGCACTGCACTGCATGTAGCTGTAGCTAACCTTGGCCCTATAGTATAGCATCGGCTAAGCATGTATGTTGGTTCGGCTAAAAACTAGCACATCACGACTTCTTCACTCTACCATTCATTCAATCATTGAATTGATTGCATCTTTTCTACCAAATAGGCCTATATAGACGAGATAGGGCAATGCCAATGGCCATCCCCAAGCATGCATCACTGGGTTTACTGTCGTTTCGCTACATTGCCAGTTCGCTACCAGTCGTTTCGCTACATGTGGCGGTCGTTTCGTTACATGGTAGGTCGTTTCGCTACATGGGTGGAGTCGTTTCGCTACATGATGGGTACGGTCGTTTCGTTACATGGAGGGCGTTTCGCTACATGGGTGGAGTCGTTTCGCGACATGGATGTAGGTCATTTCGCGACATGGATGTAGGTCGTTTCGCTACATTATTCCCCTATTACTCCCTAAGTTTGTGCTAAACTCCGGGCTAAATATCTGTTGTGAATTTAGGGAAAAAATGCTCGAGTATAGTACAATTACAGATTCGTCTTCGGGTAATCATCATTATCATCATCATCATCATCATCATCATCATTATCATCATCATTATTCACGGCATAGTAACCAAATTTGATTTTTGCCGTTTGAAGCTGTTTGAAGGGCGACCGGCAAAGTTTAAACGTGGCATCAGCGTACCAGGTCTTTGCTTTACTCAGGAGGTGGATTTGTTCATCTGTTGCGAAGATGAAATGCCGGCGATCTCGGACATTGATGTCAGCTTTAAAAAAATTTTCAGCGACGCGGTCCTCTTGGAGCTCAAATTCCAAGTCTGTGGGATCTTGCGGGCGATTCTTCTGGCGAAAGCGATTAGTTGCTCTGGTTAAGCAGCTCATTTTCGGTAGCGAAGGACATGGGCCTGAGTTCACGTGCTCAAGAAGGACTTCAGTCACAATAGCGGATGCTGACTTGTACACGTTTTCGGCGGCTTTTTCTTTCATGGACGCGGTTATCTTGGAGACGACTGCTGCACCTGGTTGTGCTTGATGGTTATGCGCATTTCTCCCGACAATAAATTGGTCCCCCTTCTGTGTCACCATAGCGCGACACGGATTATGCTTCGGCCGGATCGTGCATTGCCAATCAGTTGTAATATTGTTATTACGACGGCGCATAACGTTGTACGTGTAACCGTGGCTGTCAATCAATTTGTTTCTTGACCGTTTAGTCCCGACGTCAACGATTTGAAACGTCAATTCGAAGTCTTCCGCGGCCGGCGAAATTGAACTAGGTTCCTCAATGGATGATTCATTTATCTCCGGAATTCGTACGTCAGGTCGAAAATTGTATGTCTGATCCCCGCGTGGTAAAGTCTCGTCTTCGAGCAGTGTGGAGGCATGCGTAGGCGATGGTGGAGTTATGTCCCGGAATAGGTACATACTGACGTTGGCGGTGGGGTCAGGTGAGGCGGCGGCGGAAATCTCCCGCATAGGTGGCGATGGACTTTCGCATAGTGTAGTAGAGACGTCCATGTCCATCATTGGTGGTGGATTTTCGCGTGGCGTAGTGACGTCCGCGGTGCCAGTGGAGTCAGGTGAGTCGTCTATCATGGGTGGTGGACTTTGGCGAAGAGGATTAGTGACGACGTCGGCGGTGGGGTCAGAGACGGCGGAGATGTCAATCGTTGGCGGTGCCGGTGGGTCAGCAGTAGTCGGACTTGATGTCATCACTTTGCGCTTGCGCTTGTTGGGCTGTTCGTCGTGGACCAAGGTTCCTTTTCGCTTGTTGTCAACTTTTAGGAGAGGCACAAAATGGCTGGGAGTCCATGTTCCGCGATTAAACGCAGCACTTCCAGAGGACCAGAGGATGTGAATGGCAGCATTCGTTCCCCTGTTCTTTGAAGTTCGCGGAACAAACGTCGTGCTGAGGCGGCGTACAGCAGGGTCCATATGACCATTCATTGGCGGAAACATGGATACAATCGAGCGGCCGACCACTGAGGCGAGAGCGTGAAAACACCACGCGGAAGATTCGTTGCGTCGGAGGCAGTCAGAACAGGCGTCATCAAAACTTTGGGTGAGCGCGTCCCATACCGGATCAAAATTCTGTTTGATGTAGAAATCGCGGTGAAGAATTAACTCAATGGCCGTTCTTACGCGCAGCTCGGGGGTTTTAGAGAGACTCGTATCTCCGCAGAGCGCTACTGATACCGCGTGATAGAGACAATCCCCATCACCAGGAATGCTGACAGGTAGCCTGTTTCGCACTCCCCCACTCTTCTCCAAGATACGCTGTGCGTTTGTGTCGATAGCGTGTACGTTTTCTTGGTACATAGGAGTAAAGCCTTGGGGCGGTACGGCAATCGGGCCGACATTTCGGCGCAGGAGAATTTGCTCACGTCTTGCTGCTGCCCTCAGGAGGTCAGAGGTGATGCTAAATTGGTGATAATAAATTTGTAGTCACCACCGGGAATTATAGTAGGGTAAAATAGAGTAAAAATAATGACTCCACCCATATAGCGAAACGACCTACGATGTAGCGATATGACCTACATCCATGTCGCGAAACGACTCCACCCATGTAGCGAAACGCCCTCCATGTAACGAAACGACCGTACCCATCATGTAGCGAAACGACTCCACCCATGTAGCGAAACGACCTACCATGTAACGAAACGACCGCCACATGTAGCGAAACGACTGGTAGCGAACTGGCAATGCAGCGAAACAGCCTGATACCCATCACTGCATGCAGTGCATGACCATTAACCGCCGATGGGGATTTTTCCTGCTACTTGAGCCATACAGACGCACATACAGATATCTGATGGGAACTTACATGTTGCCTTAGTTAGTTGTCATCTGGCCAATAAAAAGTTACATCAAAATGTGGATAAAAACAGTTTTATGTCGATTTCCACGTTGCAAAGCCAAGAAATTTGTTGATTACCACCACAGGGCAATCGAAAACACCACGCCACCTATCAACTCGAAATGTTCTACAAAAATGTAACAATTTTCTTCCCGCCACACCACTACCCGAAGTTTCATTTTATAGAGTCGCCGCGGGCGCAAATGAGAAAAAGGGGTTGCAAAGATTGGAACAATATTGGAACGTTTTGTTGATTGACCAGAAAACATCATTATTGAATTTATTATGTATTTTCCATGACTTAGGGCTTATGGCTTGAAGACACACATAGTTAGTTTTTGTTCGGAAGGCGCAAAACACACGGTCAGTCTGAAAATCCGCCCCTCACGCTGCACGAAAACAGTCTAGTCATTGTAATCCATGACGTTAATTAAGAATGTAATCCATTCACAATATCGAATATGCAAAGGACGTAATAGCTGCTTCTTCTGGGTCATACCATCTTGACCCTCAACGTATTGTCAATGCTAAGCTTTACTTACATACTACGCGCGTCTAGTAGTAGTATGGGCGGAGCGGAGGCACACCGCTGGAAGTTCAGTATGGGGTCATACACTCCGGACGCAGTGGACCGGCCTCCTTCCTCACCATAAGGAGACCAAATTAGGCTGACGCGATGGGCTGCGTAAAAAGGTGGCGAAATTCGGACATGCTAAAGATGTGTGAGTGGGGGGGGGGGGGGCTCTCCTTACGCTTGCATTATGTTTTTCTTAAGGAATCCTACCGTTTGTGGTCGAAGTTCACATCGTTGAATTTATAGAGATTCTTTTTTTC
Source organism: Lineus longissimus (assembly GCF_910592395.1). NCBI lineage: Eukaryota > Metazoa > Nemertea > Pilidiophora > Heteronemertea > Lineidae > Lineus > Lineus longissimus. The sequence goes on from NC_088309.1 coordinate 4,995,033, forward strand.
CACGAAAAGAGTTACTGCGTGTGTTCTGATCGCAGAATCGCACCAGCGCAGATAGTAGATCCCTCCTAATCTGTCCATGAACTCCAAATAGTCCTTCACGTCCCCTCTCCGCCAAAACTCTACCTTGGATATCTCAAAACTTGTGAGGAACATTTTCGGAAATTTTAGCTGATAGAAAAGAGTAGGGTGGTGGGACTTGGCTTTGATATATGCCTCCGTTGCCTCCCACGTGCCAAGTGCGCACCACCGGTTTTCGTCATAGAGTGTTTTGTACCCATAGTAAGCATTGTTGTCCTTCATTCTCTGGAAGACATCATATCCAATCTTTCCACCTATTTTCGCATCCGAGTCAATGCGCCAGTAGTAATCTAAATGTTGCAGGACATTATGTTCGTGGAGCTTTGTGAGAAAGCGACAAAAGTTCCTCTGTTTGATTCCGTCTCGAGCTTCCCCATAACGACCGCAGTATGTCTGTGAAGGAGACTCATGGTGAAGATGACCTGACGGTTTCCCTTCATCGATTTTCGGAGAAATTTTGAGAAAGAATAGCTGTGAGCTTGTACGCTTTCGGATGAGGTCGGCTAGTTCTGGCATGAGCTCATCAACTAAGATGATAACCGGGTACTTGTATTCCTTGTTGAAATGAGTGTCCAAACTTCTGAGCATTCGCGTGAGATCGGAAAACGAGTTGTCCCGAAAAGGTAGGAGGGTGACAATGGCAGCTTTTGGACGTTTCCCTTGCCATTTTGAGATCAACCGCTGAAAGCGCTCCTCGTCCCTATAAGAATGGTGTCTGTTCGGTTCAATGGAATTTTTGTCCTCCCCACCATTCGTTGCACTATTTTGCACATCAGTTTCACCTTGTCCCGGCGCCTTAGTTTCTTTATAATCTAATTGAGCTGCGTATCTTTTAGACGGTGTTTTTTTAATCAGTTGGGCAGGCACAGCTGTGACAGCCTGTTTGGCAATGCCCCCCTTTCCCCAACTGGAGAGAAAAATCAAAATCAACGGCGCAACAAGGAGCATCAGTGCAGTTATTGTAACTAAAATGAAAAGACAAGTTTGAAATGTTCCTTGACGGAGGTGCATTGGAACGGCTAATGTCGCTACGGCATTATAAGAAGAACAGTTACCGTATTGAAAATGTCACAGCAAAGCTTCCCTCTCCAACTTATAGAATGGTATTTGAACGCCTCTTCCGTCGTCTGCTAAAGTCGTCCCGGACTTGATTTGGAATATTGGTTTGTACCATGTCAGGCAATTTGATGTCGATCCTGCTACCACACCAACTCTGTATCTAGACAAGTTCCACTTATAGAGGACGGGGTATCGTCTAAACTGTTTTCGGAACAAGTCGTTTACTCGTCGGTACTCCTCCAATGCGCTAGTGATGCTGACAGGTTTTGATCGACAAAAAGTACCCCCTATATATAATCGTCCACGTCATCCATTTTGCGGGACACGCTCTTCCAAACAAGGAATCTTAGTCTGATATTCGATACAAACAAAACTGTACGAGCTGCGCTTACTAGAATAAACACCCCGGGCAGAATCTCATGACTATGGCAATTTTCAAGATTGTTGGTAATGTGTCTTTGCGTTGCATTGTTTACTCTTACCACATTGGTATTGTGACAGGCACTCAAAACATGGGCTATATTAAAATCTAATCCACCAGCCCGACCACTCGAGTGGTAGCTCCCGGCGGTAAAGTGACTCAGTGTATTTTATCCTCAACAGGCCAAGCGGCCGGTGTGACAGGAGTTCCCTAGAATATATAAGTGAAACAACTCATTAGGCCGTGCCACCAGGGAGTTGTAATAATCTTCAGCTATTCTCACTATGTGTTCAGTCCTAGTCTTGATGAGTACACTGTCCCTTACATTCTTTGCCTTACATTATTACTTTATATTCCCAGACCAAAGTTGGAAAACTCCGAATAGTATGTTTGAAATGCAATAAGTCATTTTCATGAAGAATGTCACTTCCGTGATCCCTCACAGTTCAACTAATATTTTTGGGTGCCAGGATGACTTTTTTGTGACACCCAGTAACGACGACTTTCGGACCAACTCCAAATTCCAACTTTTATCACTGCCCAGAAAGATTATACCGTGTCGCCATCTAGGACAATTTTGCTGACAAGGAAAATGAAAAAAGTTTCCATATTTTCACGATTTTATCACTGTAATGTCTTGAATAAGATAAAATAAAATGGAGGAAATAGAGGTATATCAATATATGAATCGATTTTAGTGCAGGGAAAGCTCTTGTTTTTACCAAAATGGGTAAAAACTGGCCTTCTTCATTATAAAAAAATGTCGTACATTTTCATAGTACATTTTGTACATGACCCATAACCAATAAACCATCCCATGATAGCCAGGCCATGCACTACACTACCCCCAACTTCAACGACTAGGCTGCCTCTTTTTGTCTGTGAAATTATTCTCCTTCCAACACCTACCTGTACCCTGTGGTTAGTGATGTCATTCACTCAGTCCAGCACATGTAGGCCTACCCCCTTACATGTTGAAGGTGAAAGTTATTGCAGATAGAGTCTAGCTAAAGTAAGACCTGTAACTGGCTTGGTGGGAGTCTAGCTAAAGTAAGACCTGTAACTGGCTTGGTGGTTGTTCATCTTGTTGTATAAGTAAGTCAATCATGAGCAACAGCCTGACAGTTTGACATTGCCTTAAATGATTTGTTTACTTTTCCAGTGTATACAGGTCAAGTTAGAACTTGGACATAAGGCAGCTTTCCGTAAGAAACCTACCAAAGAGGGATTCACACATGACTGGAAAGTATTCGTCAGGGGTCCTCATGGAAGTAACATTGAACACTTTGTGGAAAAAGTTGTGTTTCATTTGCATGACAGTTTCCGGAAGCCAAAGAGAGGTAAGACTAGTTGTGGTTGTTTTCTATTGGGAAGGACTGAGTTGAAGAAAGTTGGGAGCAGATTGTTAATTTTTTTAAAGGATAAGATCAGTCTGATGTCTTTAGTGTAGTGTGCATTTATTTTCTATGTCTTCATCTTTTCAGCTGTCAAGGAACCCCCGTACCAAATAGCTGAATCTGGTTATGCTGGTTTCCTGCTTCCGATTGAAATATACTTCAGAAACAAAGATGAACCAAAGAAGATTCGCTTCCAGTATGACATGTTCCTTCATACCGAAGGATGCCCACCGGTCAATAATGTTCGCTGTGAAAAACTCACCTTTCAGAATCCAACAGAGGATTTTAGAAAGAAACTGCTTAAAGCTGGTGCAGTAAGTATACCACAGTAAACCTCAACAATACAATATTAACTTGATAATGATATGTGAAGTCATGCTGATGTCATGAGGTATGACATCGTACTATTACGGAATGAGGAACACCTGTCTTCTTTCTTTCAGCTTCTTGTGACTCCTACTGGTGAACCTCTTCCAGGCCAGGTCATTCCATCTCCACACTCACAGAGGAGCAGCAGTGATGAGGAACATGTGGATCTCGAACATGACAACTTATCTTCAAGATCATCTTCGTCCTCCAACAGTCCTGAAAGTAGTACCTACTCCAGCCAGTTTAATGCTCCCATCCGCCTAGAGAAAACTGAGAGTTTAAAGAAGCCAAAGTCGGATAAGTCCAGCGGTGGTGGGACACCGAAGGTATTTTTTTGTGTTATTCGCATCTTCTTCAAACCAACCCATTCAGGGCTCTTCTTGTCAGTTGGATATTTCACCTTGATGCATATTTAAAATCATGCAGACTAAATGTGCTCGAGCAAACTACATGAATAAGTATATATCTGACTTTTATATCTGTTTATTTCAGGAATCGCCTAAAGTTAAAAGTATATCCAGCATGACCCCTTCTGTGTTCAAGAAGGAACGGGAAAAAGAATTCAAGGTTTCTACATCGAAAGAACGTGAGAAGGACAAAGACAGTGAACGAACTAAAGTAGGTCACAAACGCCCAAAGGAGTCTCCTCCTCCTGGAGAGTTTGTTCCTAAAAAGTTGAAAAAGGAAGAGAAGCCAAGGGAGAAAATTGACTCAGATGTGAAAAAGGAGAAATCAAGTTCATCTTTTGTGAAAAAGGACCGCCATTCATCTCAGAGTCGTGAGAAAGGAAAAGATAGAGATCGCAGCGATGCGAAGAAAGACAGAGATAAAAAAAGTAGCATTAAGGAGAAAGATAGAAATCGTGAGACTGAGGGAAGTGGGAGGGACAAGGGGAAAGACAGAGAAAGGGAAAGGGATAGGGATAGGGATAAAGAAGGGAGTAGTAAGGGTAAGGAGGGTAAAGGGAAAAGTGACAAAGATAAATCTAGGCATGAGAATTCGTCTTCGTCACAAAGTTCATCAAGTAGTGTTAAGAAAGAGAAGAAGTCTCCACATTCTGAAACATCTGAAAAAAGTTTATGTTCTTCTAGTTCTGATGTAAAACATAAGGAGAAGCATTCTCCATCAAAAGAATCTTCAGGTTCTAAAGAACATAAAAAGGACCACGGTGAAAATAAGCATATCTCGAAAACTAAAGATAAGGAACGAAGTAAGGACTCATCAGATGCTAAACACAAGGAAAAAAGTGAGGCTAAGGATAGATCAAAAGATAAATTGTCTACTTCACATGATAAGGAAAGAGAAAAAGATAAGGAGAAAAAGCATGATAGAGATCAGAGTAAAAGTGATAAGAAATCCAAGGAGAAGTATAAAGATAAAGACAGTGGGAAGTCATCAGAGGGTAAAGTGAAAGAGAAATCTCGTGAATCAAAACATGAGGACTCGAAAAGTAAGGATAAATCTGGTAAGTCTTCGAGTGAGAAGAAGAAAGAAAGGTCTTTTGAAAGTGGGAAAGTGTCCAAAGATTCGGTTGACTCTAAAAGAGAAAGGGATAGTCAGAACTCTTGTCAGTCTGAGAGGAAAAGAGATACGGATTCAGTATCCTTGGATTTAGACAATGAATCTGTTAAAAGTTTCGAAGTCAAGTCTTCAAAAAGTGATTCTCAGTCAAAGGGTCATGAGAGTAAACAGAGGAGTGAAAGTAGTCATAAGTCATCTTCTAAAAGTCATGATAAATCATCAAAATCTAGTAAGTCATCCAAAAGTTCGGAGAACAAAGATAAAAACCGAGATTCAAGTAAATCTAAAAGTCACAGTGGTAAGTCGACTAAGGACAAGGACGAGGAAAGATCACACAAGAAAGACAAGGAAAAAAAAGAAGTGGAATCGAAAAAGTCATCGAAAGAAACACAGAAAATATCTAAGTCTGTTGAAAAAAGTGCAGCGAAGAAACCAAAGGATTCAGAGAACAGAAAGCTTATAGCATTTAATGATCTGGTTAGTACTGGTGAGCAGTCAGATGATGATCCTTTTGATGTGCCAACAACTAGGGATGATGATGATGATGCTTTAAGTGAAAGTTCTAGTATCAGCTTCTCCTCAATACCTGTAGGTGGCTCTGGTAAAGCTCTTGGGACGCTGATTGCTGAAATCGCGAATCAGACTGATGCAGATGATGATGATGATGATGATGATAACGATGGTATACTTTCACCTTTGCCAATGACTCCTCCTTTTCGTTCTCATAGTCGAACTGACAGTACTCCTCCAAGTTCGAGGGAGTTCACTCCTTCCCAGTCAAAGGCAGATCCTGGCAGGTCAATCAAAGAAAAAGAGAAAGAACGAGTTAGAGAAAAAGAAAGCGAAAGAGAAAAAGAAAGAGAAAGGGAAAGAGATGTGGATGAAAGGCAATCAAAGAGCCATTCAAAATCGAGAAAAGAGAAAGAGGAAAAGGACTCGAAGCAGAAATCAGAGAAACACAAACGAAAAGAAGAGTCATCAAAAGAGAAAAAGAAGAAATCTCATGATAAAGAGGAAGAGAGTTACAAAGAACGAACGATAAAGAAAGAACATTCAACACCAAAGAAAGATATCTCTCCTAAGAAGGAGGATACTACATTGAAGAGATACGCTTCTCCTAAGAAGGAGAGTGCAACACCAAAGATATATGGAACACCAAAGAAAGAAGAAATAACCCTGAAGAAAGAAAGTTTGACACCAAAGAAAGATGCAATGAAGAAGGAAACTCTTACAAGAGAAGTGACCCCAAAGAAAGAGAAGAAATCAAAAGAGGTGGTGAAACGAGAAGAAGAAGTGGTGAGGAAGAAATATTCTCCTATGTTCACACCAACAACAGAAGAGAGTGAGGAAGAAGTCATCGTACCTGTTGTGCCAATTGTTGAAACACCAAAGAAAAAACGAGGGCGTAAACCAAAGAGTGAGTGTAAAGAGAATCGTGAATCGGGGCGGGATGCCGACTCTGAAAAGTCATCCCTGAAGAAGAAAGTGAAGCGTTCCAAAGTGGAGGTACATAGTGATTCTGAATCGGAAGAAGTTATTGGTACACCACGGAAAAAGAAAGGAAAGAAGGCTAGAGAACACAGGGAGAGTCCCAAAAGACTTTATGACGATAGTGATGATGATGATGAGCTTCCTGCTAGGCGGAGTATCGAAGAACCTAAGCAAAATTCACCACCACGGAGTAGGCCGAGATTGTTTTCAACTGACTCCGAAACTGAACCAGATAATTCTATAAAACCAGTGGAACATTTAAATGAGATGATTACAGAGTCGTCAGTGCTGCAAGTGGAAGATATCAGTCCAGAAACAAAACCTGTGGAAGAGAGTCCAATTGTTGCTGTTGAGGAAATCTCAGACGATGATATGGACGTGGAGACCCCTGAGGAGCAAGTCTTTCATCCGATCATTACCGGCATACCGCCACCTGTGACCGAAAAACGCAGCGAGTATTCAGACAAATCAGTGCCACTTACCGACGATTATTTATTACAATTGGCCAGAATGAGAGAAGTTATGATGGAATCTCGTGACACAGATCTTATCCAAAAAATAGTTGATGTCTTGGAAGAAACCGGTGCTTTTTCGATCAGTGATTCAACATTTGATTTTGACCTGTGTTCCCTTGATAAAAATACCATTCAAAAGTTAATGTTTTGTCTTCAACCCTTCACATCTGTTCATTGAAGGATTTTTTTCTTTTTTATGTTTCTTTTCATTTGGTGCTTTTTATATTTCAACTCTGCCAGGGCGAATAGCTCCACTGTGTCACATCATGTTACCTGTATGTTTATATCAGCGAATCCTGTCCTGTCTCAAGAAAATACTAGACTATACATACCCTTATCTGGTCAGCCACCAACCCAGCAATCATGTTTGTGTTCCGGTGAAACTTCTAAGCAATACCGGTACTCACACAGTTCCATTATGTTGGAAAAGGCCAACAAGTATAGGCTATTTGAATGATCTTAAATGCTCTGAGGAATTGGCTGATACTATTTCTTCCATTTTTACATTCTCAGTGTAATACAGTCATGCCTGCCGTTGAATCGACATATAGTTAAGTTTTGGTCCTTTTGTTTTCAACCCACCAATGAGTGAAAGGAAATACTCTTTGCAGCTGGAGAATGTTGGGGATTATCAGGTATGACCGTATTCTTGACTGTGTCAAAACTAAGGGTGAAAAGTGCTTGAAATATAACTAAATACTGTTGACAAATTTATGTTGGTTGTGAGATGTCTATTGACAATTGTACATCAGTCGTTTGTTAAATAGGCATATTGTACAGGTGCTCCTTGGTGGCCTAAACCCTGTCGCCACAGTATATTGCATGGTGTGAAATAACTGTACTGAGACTGCCATTTCTGTGCCGTACTGTGGTAACAGAAACACTGTAATGAGGTTTAAGTACTATGCAGATATCCACAGAGGACATTTATGCTGCACCTCTGTTTGTGCATTTTGCCAATTCCCACATGCTTTTTAGCTCACCTCTTAGCAGAGGTGAGCTTATCCCATACCGTGGCGTCCGTCGTCCGTCGTCGTCGTCGTCGTCGTCCGTCGTCGTCCGTCGTCCGTTAGCAGGGCACGTTTCGTAACTGTTAGAGCTATTGAGTTGAAACTTGGTACACATGTACCCTTATGTAATGACACCTTGGAGACCAAGTTTCGGTCCGATTCGTTTCATGGTTTGGCCACCAGGGGGCCAAACGTTAAAAGTGAAAATATGCAATATCTCCCTTAATAGTAGTCGGGAAATTTTGAAAAAAATATGGTAGGTACTTCTAGCAAAGGTGCATCATATATCCTCCGGGTTTTTGATTTGACCTCCTTTTCAAGGTCACAGAGGTCAAATGGTGTAAATTGGCCGTTAGGATGTAACGATGGCACGTTTCTAAACTGCAATGACTATTCATACCAAATTTGGTACACATTTACCTCTTAGTCAGGTGATCTCAGGGACTGAAGTTTGGTCCAATATGATTCACCACTTGACCACCAGGGGGCAAAATCCAAAAACCTTAAAAATGTGATTATTCCTTAACTTCTTGCCCGATTGCCACCAATTTGATATCATGGGTACATCTAACCACCATACAGTATATGTCACACAGGTTTTTAATTTGACCTTCTTGTCAAGGTCACAGAGGTCAAATGGCGTAAATTCGCCGTCAGGCCGTAACTATGGCACGTTTCTTAACTGCAATGACTATTGATCACAAATTAAGTACACATGTACCCCTTGGTCAGGTGATCTCAGGTATCGAAGTTTGGTGCGATCTGATTTGCCGTTTGGCCTCCAGGGAGGGGGCCAAATCCTAAATTCTTCAAAATGCCATTATTCCTAGTAATGACTTGCCCGATTGGCACCAATTTTATATCATAGGTACATCTAATTCTAACAACCATTCGATGTGTCACCCGGGTCTTCTTTGATTTGACCTACTTTGCAAGGTCACAGAGGTCGAATGTACTGTAAATTGGCCATTTTGGGGAAATTGTAATTGCTTGGACCTACATCAAACCTAACACTACATGACACAATACAATGCTCTTTATCCATCTTTCCTCCACATGAGGTGAGCACAATGGCCCTGGCCATTTCATTTTAATCAACGAACCTGAATGTCTAGAAGAAACAATGAGAATGGCAACTTGATTTTAAATCAGATAATCTCACATGAACTGTATGTTTTAAAAACATTTCGTCCTGTTTGCATTGTGCAACTGAACTGTCTTCTGATCTCTGATATTTGCTTGTTGGTGCCTACAGAGTGAGTAAAGTTGTGGGAAAGAGGTGGTTTGATGTGATCAGTTTATTCAGAGAAGGGGGAAATTACACTTCTTGATGTTTGTACAGCTGACTAACATAACATTTTTGTTGCAATTAGGTTGCCAACAATTGAAAACTGCTTTTGTTGATGCTGATGTATGTGTTTAGTAAATACGCTGAAATGAGGCAGGGTTGGCGCGCCCGTTCGTGGCGAATGCTGCACATGATTGGCGAATGTAAAACAATGTCTGGCTAAAAATTTCAATTTGAATTGCCATGATTTGGCGAGAGAGTAATAGTGTTGTGCGAAAATTGATACTTCCACACCAAATGCACCAAGGAACGATCGTTAGTCAGTCGAACTTTATCATATTTACGGGCGGCCGCGCTATTACACGTGGTTGCTATCGTCTGCATTGTAGTTCTACCCGTTGCCGCTACAGTGATTTTGGTGGCGCTGGTGGTCGCCTTACGCATACATTATCGGCTAGATTCCCGCTCGCTTCGTTGCCATGGAGTCTCCGGTCACGAGTTCCTCGAATCGTTCGTTGATTTGCTAGTCTCAGTACTGGCGAGCTGCCATTCTCGCACATGTTAGGCCTACTATTGGCTGGGTCGGCCCCAAGATGGACAAACGATCGGCAATGGCTAGAGCTGACTCAATATGGCTAAAAGTGACAGCCACTTGGCTAAAGAGGAAAAGATTCACAGAGCCAACCCTGTGAGGTACCTATTCAGATCAATGTATTTTGTCATTGATTATGTGTTGCATCCGCTAAAACTTAAGAGAGGCTAAAACCAAAAATTATAGCTTTTCTTAAGATTATTTTGTCATCAATGTAAAATTGAAAACTGTCCTGGTTATTTGACCTAAAAGCCATCATAATAAGGCACAGTAGCCTCCTTTGAGTCTTCAAAGGCAGCCCTTTTATTCTGACTCGTAGTATTTAAATTTTTGTCCTGAAAGAGTCAATAAATATCTATATATTTTGAAAAAATTGTCTCTTCTGCTTCATACTGTCATGTGTTTGGCCTTTCTCAATCCTACATACGCATACCCCAAACATGGTACTAACGACCGTTAGATCACAGCTTATCTTTATCCGAACTTTCGTACAGGCCGGGACCCTTGTGTGCAAATTCTCACGTAATTACTCCCATGGGGATATTTGATGTGCGTACTATGTCGTATGGGCGGCCAACGGCAGGTGAGCCAGGAGCAGGCTCAGGACACAGAAGTGGTTTGATTTCACTGGACACCTCAGGCTGTATATCATGACATGCACAACTATAGCTGCTGCTGTGTGAACCTCCACAGGAAGTTTACAATTCTGTGGATGAAGACCAAAGATGTTGTAACCATAATGAGCGTGGGTACATCTGTGGATTAGAGAGCTCCCAAATTGACCAGACAAAGGCACAACTGGAAACCTTCAGATTGATTGGTAATGCCTTTGTTGCTGTCACAACCACGATGAGCATGGCTACTAAGTGAATCAGGCGCCTCCCAATTTGACCAGGGACAAAGGAACAACTAGAAACCTCACGATGGGTCGGCAAAATGTTGGTTACATCGTTGTCACAACCATAGTGAGCTTCAAGGACACAATGAGGAATGTGATCACATCTGATACACTTGGGAGAAAGATTGGTTGGGTGTGACCTTTGCATAGTACATAATGTTGCCTGTCCCAACTGTGACATGAAGATAGTTGATAAAAAGGGTCTTTGATCTGCATGCCCCAATTTGGGCCATAACACTTGAATAATGTTGATGAATGGTTTTGGGGGCCAGGCAATCCACAATGGGGTGTGTTGATGAAGATGATATTACATGCAGCTGGCCTTTCTACAGAAAACTGATGAGGATATTGTCCTGGCTCCAAATTGGTAGATGTAAACAGGTAACTGGCCTATTGGGTAAATTGAGATGTAGGGAGCGAAGGACAGGTAGCCAATTGCTCTCCACACAATGGGCAGGAGAGGGTATTCAGTTGCCTCAAACACTATGCATCCGAGGACAAAAAGCTTGGCATTTTCATGCTCCCATCCCATCGTTGATATGACATCACATCCATGCTCTGCTTGTGAGCATGGCTTTCGATATAGTTTAACTGTGGCCAAGTCTGATGATTGATAGTCTGTCCTATCCCATGGCATACGACAATCACATATTGCAGTAGCTTTCAGGGAGGAACAACATGACCGCAATCCTGAAGAAATCAAACAACATATTTTCAAAATTATGCAATGTATTGATATTGAACATACATATATGATACAAGTTATGAAATGATTTTAAAATGTCATTGGATAAAAACGGCACTTGAGGCAGAAACCATGGGTTGGCCAATCAATGGTACACCAAAGAACCCACATCAATTTGCCTTTGCATGATCAAAACACAATTTTATATGTATTTTCATGAAAATTGTGGTGTTTTGATTGTGAATGGATGATTTCATGTGGGGTGGTTGGAGAACCCAAAGTTGCTATCTTGTTTTATCATTCTGTAGTCGGGAGTCATCTACATGTATAAGACTCAGATCCCACTTGAGGCAGCCCTAAAATTATGTACAGCAAGTTAGTTACACATTGCCACCTCATAATATGTGATAACATGAGGGTGGACATACAAAGAGTACATTTTTTAAGCAAATATATTTTGAAAAATGTTCATTTTTTCCCAGTAAGTTCTTGCTCGGTCATCATCTGTATCACTTTCAGAGGGCTGATTAGGTACACTGTTCGGAGTTGAAGCAGAATAAGATTGGTCTTTCAACGATTCCTTTTTCTTTTCCTCCTTCTCAACTACTTCTGCTGCCTCTGGAGATTCAACGTTTGCAGACTTACACGGTGCCACATCATTTGTCGGACTTTTGCTGCCAGTGCCATCTAAGGGGAGAACCTCTGAATCTTCAGGAGAATTGGTCTTGGTTTGGCTGCAAAAAAAGTTACATATACAGCTTACACTATCATCAAGATCTATCACGTATGTCCAAAGTAAAATAGTTTGGGGGGGGGATAGAGTAAAAGGTGGCCTTGAATTTAAGTTCTGTATTTAAAGCTTATACTGAACCTTATGATACATACCAAATATTTCGAATACGCTGATCCTCGAGCCAATTTGAATCAGTAGAGCCATCACACGGGACAGAGACATCTCCTTCAAGGCAGGCAACATCAATTCCAGGATTCACCAGAGGACTGGACTCGGAACTTTTACAGATTACCCCAATGGCCACAGAGTCAGATTTTACAGCAGGGGACAAGACATCCTTCTCAACACAGCGGAAGCCCACCAAGTTGGCTACTGCAGTCGGAGTTGACCCTATCGTGGAGATGCCTTCAACCTCTGAATTTTCTATTTTTAGGAGTTCAAGTTCTTCTTCAAATGTTTTCAACTTTTCCAACAACTTTTTATCTGCTTTCTCAAGCTTGGCTTTGCTGAGTGGTTTCCACCCGTTCTTAATTGCTCTCTTGCGACGCTTCTTATACTTCGCGTGCATGTTTGGATCCTCCTCAAACATCAGGCTGCGCTTCAATTTCTTTTTCCCCAAGTCTCCCTGACCAGGACCTGGACTCTCATAAATGGTCTCCCATGATCTCACCTCAGGCATTTTAAAGTTTTTGTTGCGGTACAATTCCTCAATGTTTATTTTTTGTTCTTTTCCTTTACTCTTTCGACGACAATTCTTGATCTGAGGTGATGGTGCATCAGGGGTACTTGGACTTTGTGTGAGAAGAATTCTCTGTGGTCTGGTTCTCACTGGTCTCTTGGTAGACGATTTAGAAGCAGGTTTTAGATCACACTCCTTACTCTGGACTGCAGGCTTATTCGACTTGAGATAATTTACCAAAGAATCACTAGTATCTCCTTGGGAAACATTGTCCTCCATGACCAAGGAAACTGTTTCTGTGACATCTGAACCAGATTCCAATGCAGTAGTACACTTGACTGAACTACACGAAGGCCTACCACTGCCTGGACTATTACAAGTAACAATTTCAACTGATTTTACTTTTGATTCCATTGTAGTAGAAAGTTCGATTTTACGAGAATCAGGGGTTGGCACCTCTTCTTCATTACATTTGACATGTACTTGAGGACTATCCCTGGGATTTGATGACACTGAACACCCAGATTCTAGAGTTTTTGGTAAAAAACTACAACTTTCAGAATCAGAAAGAATGCAACTTGCCGTAGAGGCAGCAGTAGACAAAAGTGATGGCTCAGAATTGTTTCCTTTTGGTTCATGGTTTGCAATGTCAGACACTATCTCAGCTGATTTTATACAATTGCGGTAAAGTTCAACAGATTTTCTTCGCAGTCTTGAAGAGCGTCGCATGCTTGGCATAGGAAGTAGAAGATCAGGACTGTCTACTACAGGACTAATGAGGATATTGGCAAGATCTATATCAATAGACAAGCGGCTACGCCTACGATTCTTTTTTGGTGAGCAGACTTTTTCCCTTCTCCTTTTGTTACCTTTCGACTGCTCATCTTCGAACTGTATAGTGAAGTCAGACATATCCAATTCAGGAAGATTTGAAGAGTTTTGTATCTGAGCAGATGATGTGGGTACACGGACTCCCACATTTCTGGACAATGTCTTATCAGAGACAACTTTAGCATGTCGTCTTTTCTTAGGTTTTATTGGCTGCTCGTCCTCAAACTGGATGGTGAAATCTGACATACTAAGTTCTGGCGTATCTGCTTTCTGACTGAATGGAGAGAGCACACTAACTCCCTCATTTCCACACAAAGTCTGATCTTTGTCATACCTTCTTCTATTTTGCTTTTTTGGCTGTTTGTTTTCAAACTGAATGGTGAAGTCTGACATACTCAGTTCTGGGATATCTGGAACATCATGAGACACAGGTTGGGGACTTACTTTGGCTTCTTCAGACAAACAAGGGTCTGAATCTGCAGCACTTACTTTCAAGACTGTCACACATTTCTTACTATTATCAGGTTCATCAGACTTCTCTGAATTTTTATCCCTGACAGATGTAAATGATTTCCTCACGACACGGCCACCTTTTGCCATAGAATCACTACCTCCAGAACAGCTCTCAGTTGATTCTTTAGAGGAGCAATCCAAAATAACAGACTTCACTCTTGTGAAAGGAATATCAACAGAATCAAAAGTGCATGTAGAAGTAGTTGTGTCAGACGGATGTGGGTTGGTATATCCAGTTTTCGGTGTCTTGTTGTTATGATTCCTACAACTCCTGCCTCTGCCTCTACCACATACTCTTTGTCGATAGTTTACTTTCCTTACAAGCGACCCCCTACCTGAAACACAAGACTGTCTTGTTTCAGCAAGATTTCTACTATCCCAAGTTGGCTGCGTTTTACTGACGTTGAGATCCATCTGATTTTTGTATGGTCGGCAACGTGAATGCCGACATCTATTGAAAGTCTCTGGTACCACTGTTAACGGAACAGTATGTGAATCAGTTCCTACATTATGAAAACGCTCTGAATACGGTCTTCTGGGTCCATAAACATCAAATTGATAGGAAAAGTTTTCTTTTCTTGGATGGAAATTCATGACATCTGAAATTAGAACGAAAGAGGGATGTATCATTTTTTTACATGAATTGAAAACTTAGAGAAAAATAATAGGGCTTCGGACCACTTATTGACAAATCAGCGTCGATTGCACATGAAAGTACAGCGAGTGAGAAGTATAAAGGCGAAGGCTCAAATCATTGATGGGTCAAAGAGCGATGCTAACTACACCCATGAATATGCCTTACGTCATACATGGCAATGGCATAACTCTTCACTGTCTGACTCGGGGATAAAGTAATTTAGAATAAGGAATAAGTAGCCAACAAGCCAACCTCAGGCTGGTTGGTTTTAATAGGCCTATACTAGGCTGGCAGGATAGTGAAGTAAACCAGCAATAGGTGGCTCTCATCTTTTGGACTGTCAAAGTCTATTATTGATTATTCACCTTCCTAGACCATTATATAACAGTAACACAGACTGTACACGTAGGTCTACGGTGTGTACATCAAGCCTTGTATTGTACATTCGCATCGAACGTCACTGAATCCGATACAGAATTAATTTAAGAAATAAGCACGCATCATGTGGAACAATGTAAGTTGTAGGCCTACACTGCCTGACACTCCAACCAGCTAACTGCATTTCTCACTAGGCCTATATTTTGGACAAAAAATCTTTGGGTTTCGAGAACGACCCGACCCAACGAGCGCATGATGAACGTGGCAACGATGTCGAAGCGGTGCCGATAGATTACTAACCATTCCAACACTATTTCGATCATTTATAACTATACTCACCATGACATGCATGAAGATGTGGTGTTGAAGATGCGAATCTGTACAATCAATGGACTTGTTGTGTACATTTGTACACAGTGCATACAATTCAAAATGGCCGCTATTGAAATTGATCAATCAGTGACCAGTATTTGAATAAGTATAAAATAGGGAAGGATAACTGGAACGAAACTCGCTTCACTTTACAGTGTGTCCGAGAAAAATAGTTTTCACTATTTAAAATTTTTTGAACATTGACTATTCGAAACCTCTTTTGATTTCTTGCTCCCTCTTCTGCCTGAATCCATTTACAATGTTTCTGACACTCTACATTGTGAGCTTCAGTGGCCTATGACCACTGACCTTCTCTCTCAGTCTCTGGACATACCCCCAGCAATACCATACCAGGGTCAGTTATATGCGTACACTTTTCGCACAGCAGTTCAAAGGGACAGTGACATTTGGTAATAGGTACCGAGTGAAAGGCCCTGAAGCGCAGGATGAAAACCCTAAGCCTGAAGGTGTTACTGTGAACTCACTCAGGAGCCGTCGTCAATGTCGCTGCCCTTAATTTTTGGACTGCTGTGCAAAAACTACTCAGTTGTTTCGCACAGAGACAAAAGGGACAGTGACATTTACCTCTGAATGGACTATAGCATATAAATTCAGCAACGGCTAAAAACCATTACATGATTTGAGCAATCATACCGGTCGCGGAATGGATGCGGGCTTCGGAAGTAGTCGGCATTACTCGCATCAGTGTATTACATTATGATACATTATGTTTATTCATTGACTCGGAGAAGCTGCTAAAGCCATGGCGGCACTGGATGTTATAATGGGAATCTTTATAGACATGGTGACCATGGTAACCAACTGGATGATATTCAGTGTCCAGGTAGGCCCGACACCGATTTCATGTCATCATTAGACGTGCCAGGTGTGCAAGGGATAGTAGTCCTAGAGCTGATAGTCCGTGTAACAATAGCCCGCATTGCTAAATGTTTTGGTTAGGGTTGTATGGCAAGCCGTTTGCTTCAAAAAGTCGAGATGATTTTTTAGATCATGCTGCTTAATTGATCAAATACAATGCTACCGGACTATGACTCCAGGGGGACTATATCCGCTGTCACACCGGATCTCCTTATTGGTTACGCCAACAGCAGCGATGCAAAGTTAACTTAGGATGACACCGACTTCCATATAGGTCATTTGCCATGCCGACAATTAACGGTGCGCGTACAATCCTGGTTAGATCGGAATGAATGGGTAAAAGAAGCGTAAAAATCAATACAAAATGTACGAGTACGTGTTTGCACGAAGGCATCCTGAGGAAATTGGGTGGGGGTTAATGTTCGCTTCTCCGAACCTGCAAAGCGATCATTTACCCATGATTTCCTCAGGATGGCCCAAAGGTGACCGAATACACAACATATCTTAGTCCGCGATATAATGTAAGCATCTATATCATAATACTATAAGGCGGCTCGCTAAAGTGCCATTTGGGGGTCGTGTTTCGTCTCGAAATTTTGCACGTTTGCAGGTGATATGTTATCCTGATGCAACGTCATGTTTATTTTCGGAAATTTACTTCAGCGGAGCAGTAATGAGGGATTTTTAATCGGACACGGTCAATTCTCCTTATCACTCACGGAAGCCAAGCCATTGCTGTTCAGTTATGCAGGGGATTAATGAATCACCTGCACTCCCTGTGGGGTGACTAACACTACCTGTTGAACGGCTGGCTGTAGGGGGATGACTGGAACAGCCTGTACACGTGTTGACCTGCTGAACCAAGGTTAATGTTATTTTCAATCCACGATTGTAGGTCACCTGATCTTCGAGATTTCGCGGGAAAGAAATTGTAAACAAACGCATGTGTGCAGTTCAAATGTAAACAAAAATGTATTTTGATACTTTTGGTTGCTGGACTTGGGTTTTCCCGCAGTAAGGAGCTGGGGTCAAATTGATGGTCTATCGTATATTGGTACTGTATTAGCCAGAGCTAGCCCTTGATTATGAAGGGATTTTCAAATTAAGGTTACAATGGTATGTTTATGTGCTCACCACAGCTTTCAAAACTTGATGTATCTGAAGAGGCACTCTGAACTTGGCATGGCCTTATCAAGGAGCTGCTCACGGTGCTGAACTTCTAGCTTGCCTGTCGACTAAGTGCCTTGCCCGAGATCATGCTACATGTAGGAGGAGCACGCATTTTAAAGTTTTAGTAGTGATAGTGCAATTGGTTCGAGCCATTTGGAGGCCGACATGTGAAGGCCTATCTGGGTACTTCTTCTTCTCCGTATAAAAAGGATATATATTGCTGACTAAGGAACGAGGCATTGCCTCATCATCTCTATCGGACCAACTGATATACTTTTATATGCACGCATACAGCACGCCACAGCTAGGTCCGAGTTTGTGGACAAATGGTTGGTTTAATTTGTCTCTTCGATATTGCTCCTTTGATATTGCATTATATTTTCATTGCAATTCAATCTATTCAAGGTATAGCCCATTTGAACCTGCCTGCGCCACGGGTACAATGCTAGTATGCTTTTAATAGCGGCCGGGATTTTATTTCATTGGTACGGATACGTCTTCGGAAGATAAATGAAATAAGGACACGCAAAGGTTCCCAAAGGCATTTTCCCCAGTGTGCTCTCTAGTCCCAATAGCCAGTCCATGCAGTGTCTATCTTGTTCTGTACCATCCGGCCCGAGTATCATCTCTTCAGAGACCACTTCTTATGTTTATAGCTTCATGATAAAACAGCGCCCCTCTTGTCGTTGCAGGGAATCTTGATGCTCCGCAGAAGCAATTTGAATCTGGTACGGAGTCAATGCCTTACTACGACACCACTGCATGGCTCCAAATACATCACGTATCACCAAGCTCCAACCAAGTACAGTGCTCAAAACTCACACCAACCTCGAGTGCTGTTCTTTCCCTGGCTCGGTGCTACCAAACGAGGGATACTGAAGTATGTGGAACTGTACCACGAGGCTGGAATGGATGTAATCGAACTTCATTGTAACTCTAGAGTTGGATTTCTCTGGCCAAAATCCATTGAGAAGGAGGTTTTAGAGATAATTCCTTCAATCCATAAAATGGTGGAAGAGACTAACGACACATTGATGGTCCATGCTGCTTCAATCGGTGCGTACGCTTACACTGTCTTCCACATGGAGATGTCGTCACATCAGGAATACAGTCATCTTAAAGACCGCATCGTTGGACAGGTTTTTGACAGTGTTGTGGCAGGTGGACTAGAGCGAATGGCGTCAGGCCTGGCAACAAATGTGTCATCAAATACATTGATTCAGTCAGTGATAGTTCAGACGAGCTTGTTGTACTTTGGAGTGACCAAAGCATACACCACCAACTTTTATAACAAATCCATAGAGTATTTTCATCAGCAAATTGGGGGGCGACCAGGGTCACCAAATCTGTTTCTACACAGCGGAAATGACCCAATGGCTGATCCAGAGTCAATAAAGAACTTGCTTCACATTTGGAGAAAGGAGCGCGATTTGAAGGTGCTAGACAAATACTGGCCGGAATCTGTACATGTTGGTCATTTGAGGGAACATAAGGAGGACTATCACAAGATATTTAAGGAGTACATGGATCTAGTTAAAGGGGGACTGTAGGCAGGAACTAGGGGGTCATAATGGTAGTCTTAAGGTGACGTCTGCACAGTAGGGTCCTTGGTTGTATACGATTCAGTGATGATTACATTTCGATGACTGTGAGATACAGGACAAACATATCAGTACTCTATTCATATCGTGTTCATGTTGTCATAAAAAAGAAATGTAACCCAAACTGTAGATGCGTCATTCTTTTTAATTTGACAGTCAACATTACAATAGCGAAAGTTAGGAAAATCGCAGTTGGTCTCTGATCACTGCGGTTGTGATGACAGGGTTGTGGCTTGCGCTGGTCAACACCTGCTTGCGGTTAGGCATCTCATCTTTCTATCCGACGCTGTGCTGTTAACGCTTGTAAGGTCAAGACGGCCCACACCAGCCCCTTTAAGACAGGGGCTGTATTTAAAATATATCGCCAGCGAGTAAAACTGCAACCAAACAAATTGCGACAATCTGGGAGGTCGCCATCCGAAGGAAATCGGGGGTCAATGGTCGCTTCTTTGGCCCTGCTCACAAACGACGTGGATGCATTTATCGGCGTTATTCGTCTTGTCAATGTCATTGATCACCTGTTTTTGTCTCCAGGGACACTGTTGTGAGGCGAGGCGTTCACCAGCAACCCAACAAAACCAATGGTAGAGTGTTCATTCACAAGTCTAAAAACACACGAAATATCACAGAATGTGCTAAGTTCAGAGTGCTCCTCAATTATTGTGTTTTTATCCATATCCATATTGGAAGATATGTATCCTCGCATGAAGTATTTTTGAAATCCAATAGAATAGTTCTGTGCATGCGTGTGTATAAAATCCATACTCGTAATTGTAGTGAATCGTCAATAGATTTCAATCTGTTAACTCGGTCACGATCACGCCAAGTGCATTTCTAGAAGTGGTGGACTGTTGTCTACAGAATTTCTACAGCTCCTGGCCGAGTTGACAGTTGCCAGATGAGAAGCACGAGAACGACAAAACGTCTTTGAAAACATTGTCTTCGTCTCAACCTCATCTGAGGGGCTTAACCCGTAACTTATTCAGTGGCGGTGTCCCAAATTGTAAATTACTCCTCAAATTTTCCGATATCCATTCTGGATTGATGTAATAGTTTCTTTTTGGAATGGGTGGGTTTGCGTTATAGTACATACACTTTTTGAACTGTAGCGGATTGGGTTTACGCTTCAGTGTGGGTTCAGGTGTGTCGCAGGGGTAGGGCACTGTGACCTTGACTGGTGGTGACACTGGCCTGAAATGATAAAGGGACGTATCTCAATCAAATAATGTCAAAGATCATGATTTTTCGAGGCCGAGGCCACCAAGTGAACCTTTGTTATGAAATTAGTGGTACGTTCTTGTCGTTCATCTTCTACGTGACACTCCAAAAAACTCGTCTCGTCCCGTGTGATGTACTTCATGACTTTGCCCACGAGACTGAATCACGTCGTCTCCGGTCGCCGGTCCGCGTAGTCGGAGTCGTAAAAATATTGCACAACCTTTATAATAGTAACTTCTGTTCAGAGTAACACTTACTTTGCGACTTCGTTCACCCAGTTATCTATACTCTTTCGAGTGTAGTTCCTTTCAATATCGTCATCGAAGAGATTCGGCATCGGCACAAACGATCTGGTCAACGCATCATACTCTGGACTCTTTGGGGGTTTCGGATTTCTTCTTGTCACGGCTGTATAATATTTGGCGGAAGTCAATTCTCGCTCCCTGTCGCGGACTTGACTCGGTGGCTGCCGCAGGCGTCTCTCCATCACACCACAGGAGTTCGAGCGCTGCTTACTGTTGGGTTTGGTGTCGCGTCCGTGGGTTAACCAGAACAACCTCAGAGCTTCAGTGACTGAAAGACAAGGTCATCGTTGCACATCTTTGACATACTTTCCGCAATTCATTTGTCTTCAAGTTCAAAACGCGGAAAATTGATGCTGGTGATAAGGAATATAGAATCCATTCGATAGAATCGGCAAAATTTGGGATTTTAAGATTTAATACTCAGCCGCTTTATCAGGTCAGTTGGTTCTAACACGGACACTACATTATAGATTACATTTGTACTTTTAATCTATAGCGTCCCTAGTTGTAAGCAACCACATGACGCTAAACGAAACTGAGAAAACATAGGCCTATCTCTAAAATTCGGACACACAAGATTCCCGGATGGGACTTTTCTCACCTGACATCTTGTATGCTACACTGCAGTTTATCACAACAAATGTGTCTACCGCATTGGATCAACAATATTCCTTTTGACGGTAACCATAATGCAGCTAGTTCTTTAAAAACGGATATGTTTAATAACGCCAAGACTGATGTATTGATGTGAATCAGTGGAGTGTCGCTTTATTGCAAATAATGATCATAATTAGAAATGCACCATGGTTTACTTTGAATAGGTCGTGGCCACAGCATGATAGCCAGAATGACAGCAATCATAGCTCGACGACAGTAATGGTTTCTTATTTTTGATAAAACTTGGGGCGAGGCATACAATGAAGGAAGTCCTCACCCTGAGGTGATTTCTGCAAGATCAGATATATATATAAAGTGCAAATTGGTGAGGCGAATCTCGTCGTAGAACTAATGTTTAGACAAAGATGATATTTGCCCAGGCGTAGCTTACTGCATCCCTCGGGTAACAACAACAGCAATGGGTTTAACGGTGCGATAGCTCTTGGCCGGATTTACAGTCGGAAGGCGCGTGCGTTGCACTTGACCCACGTGCATTATAGCTCATTCACAAATTAACCACATAGTGGACAGTCTGCCACCGTGGCCCAATGGATAAGGCATCGGCCTCCTAAGCCGAGGATTGCGGGTTCGAGTCCCGCCGGTGGTTGGTGGCATTTTTGCTTTTTTGTGATTTCGGACATTTTTATAACACAAACATATTATTTACCTTGAGCTTAAATATGACTGATCTCTGTTTTTGTAACGTGTTTTCGTTATTTACTGTACATGTAGCCTGACGAAAGTTCACCGATTCATCCCACACCTCATCTCTTATAACATATTGCCACTTTATTTTTGGTTTTATCAACACGAAAAGCTTCATTCAACGACATAGCTCAAGTGAAAGGGAAATTCGTGTCGTGACCGTGGGACATTTATATATATATATATACATTCATCTCGTCTCAAAAGATTTATATGATAAACTATATATGTGTGCTAGTTCGGACAGTTTAATTGAACGTTTTAACATGTCATTATAAAGTATCAAAGAATGAAGAAGAAAAGATAAACAATTCATGAGCAATCTATTGGCGTGTTTGTGTCATCGAAAAAGTTTCGGATCTTATGTTATTTGCTGTTGCGATTAGACGCATGGTTCGAGGACAGTTGCAAATGTAAAATTGGTAAAAATTGGCAATTATTATTCAATATTATAATATAAAAACCTGGTCGGTGCCTGAGAAGTCGCTTGGTGTCCGGATATTCCACCTGTGGTTCGAAAAAGGGTAGTCCAGGCGCCGAGTGCCGGAGAGAGCTTGGCAAACTTCTGTCATGCAGGATGGATTTGTCGAAAGCCGGAAACTGAAACGAGATTAATAGCTGTGAAAAAGAAACTGAGTTGGGGTTTCGCATGAGCAATCGATGCGTCGAGTCATTGCTATTGAAATTCCATACGCGAGCTTAAAGGCAGGAAAAGAGGGGCTAATTTGGAAACATATTTTGAACTCTTTCCGAACCCATGATACATTATCAAAATTATTGGAGTTATCTTCTTTCAAAAGCTTTTCGGATCAGTGTAAGCTTAAACCATGGTGATTACGTCAAAATAACGGTATCAATGCTTCGAAAGGGAATTACACTACCAAGCATAATGTTTGTACTAAATCAATCCTTCCTCTCTAATATAATAATGTAAGCTTACATATTGAATCATTCATGTTTAATCACTTTGACGCACAAAAATAATGCATGCAATACAGTAAAAATACGGTTTTAGTTTGCGAATTAAAATGAAACGGTCCATTGGAAATTAACTGTTTCAGTGATGCATACTGGGTCAACTTCATGTTGTTTGTTGTCGGCAGACCTTTTTTAGCCTGTTCAGTTGAACTTTAAATGATATGTATTTGATAAAACATTACACGGCACTTACGGGTATTAGAGACACGAATGATACCATAAGGTCTTGAACTTTTGGGATGATAACTATTTGTCACTTTCTCTATAGACTCAGAGTCAAGAGATAGAGAAAATTGTCAACTTGTCTCCCGGATTTCCAAGAGGGAGAACACCAAAGAACAGCCACCAATCGTTTCACGAAGAAAACACCCATCAAACAAGAAAATTCGTTTTACCATACTCAATTTGTGGAGACCAGCGGTATTCAGAGGGAGACTAAAGAATCAGAAGAAATTCGATGCAGAAAATTTGATCCAAAGATTCATACACAAACCTTTCTCCTTGAGGAATACATATAGAACTGTCTGCTCTCAAGTGAAATAACGCCTACTTCTGACAGATATTAATTTTCATATAAAAGCCAGCTTTACCTCCCTTTATTTGTTGGTATGGGGTATCCGTAATCTACCTACCCTGCGGTGAGCGTAAGAATCCATAGGATCTATCGGCTCCATTGTAAATTCCTTGAGAGACACCACTCCTGACAAAAAAAATATGTTCAACTACCGTCCAAGTAACTTGAGTTGCCAATGAATCGATTGATTTCCGTTAGGTAAATATTGATGTGTATTGCATAGGATTGCCCATCTGATTGGTTTTGGTCAAGACCAATTACTTTCCAGTCCAAAGGCCCGTTACCAGAGTACATGTATACAATAACTTGATTATTATATAGTTTTCTTTCGTTGAGCGCAAGTCGTCTGTGACTTGAGTCGAAAGGACCCCTGGGCCGATAGCGGGGCGTCTAAGCGGATCAGGTTATGGGTGACATGTCAAGAAATAATGTTTATAATGCGAAAAAGTGCACGTAAAAGGAGTTGTTATTTAGCATTAAAGCCAATATAAACCGTTCATTGACGTTCGTTGGGTTGTATGACAACTCTTCTAAATCATTTCTAACGATGACAAAATGTGAGTCCGTTGGATTCTGTTTTTTTTTGCAGACGGGATTTTTTCCAAAACATTGCTGTACGATTTGCGAACGAGGTTCATCATTCCGTCCCCTATAATACACAGAAGTTAAAATATCTTAACCGTACAGGGAGAAAGTATGTATAGAACAAATATTTTATGGTAAGAAGGTGTGCCAAAGCTTTGGTATTTTTTCCATGGATAATACATCCTTAAATCTGAGCCGCTATGAGAGTCATGGCATCTACATAGAACCATATACCATAATCCTGACAGTTTTCCAGGGGGACATTTTCTACTTCTACACCGGCAATGTCCAACTTTTGATTGGTAATCGAAAAATCCGTCCAAAGGTGAGTTCCCGATGGGGGGGGGGGGCAAATATTTCAATCTCGGAGGCTTGGGTCTCTAATCCGTCGCATCGGCAATGTTTTTCAGTGATGAGGGGAACTGCAATAGCTTCGAAGCCACTGCGCTGCAAAGTCACTGCAAATTAAGACTCCTGTGCAGGCCATTTCTTCATCATGGGGAGACTGTGGCCGGTCCACTACGTCCGGAGTGTACTGTAAATCGAACAGGAGCCATTGCGTTTTTCTACAGTAGGTCTACACAGATAACCTAACCACTCTTTAAGGGATTATGGCATTATGATAACCATGCTTTAGATAAGACTAGAGAAATAACCCCCCCCCCCCCCCGCTTATAGAAGTGTAGACTAAGATAATTCGTCCCTAGCTAGGGCTAATTGATTGAAGCTAGTTCTCGGTCCCAGTCTCAGTTTTCCTCGTTCAAATAATTACCATGTCAACGTGGCCATGAGGCTTTACAGCTGTTCGTCTTCTTTGTTCAACCCACAAGCCTCCACGCACTTGCCAGCCCACAGCTGAATGCCGTCTAGGCTTTGTTCTCCCGATAATCACAGGACAACAATAATTTATTATTAAATCAATAATTGGATTCTATTTTTGTATTATTTTCCATGTGCTGTTGTTTACATTCCGATATATTTCCGGGTATTAATACGCAGACCCTATTACAGCTTTATGTTAAAAACAAGATACCACATTAAACTGTACAATCATAAATATCATCGCTATGAAATTTACATTTCAAAAACCGTATTTAATGCACAAAGTACTATATCAAAGCATCAAGTTGAGAACTTGGTAATTCATGCGCACTATTTTATTCTAATTAGATCATCCGTAAGGTCACAGGGTCACTGAGCATGTGCACTTCAGGACAAAACATTAGCAAAGATGGAGTTCTAAAAGTTGGAATTCTCGATTTTATCAATCCTTTTGTGTTGACTGCGGCCTTCAGTGGCAGTTTTTGCAGCAGAAGCCGACATTGCATGATCGCCATATATCTTTATAACATTTTAGCATTTGCTTTTTACTAGCAACTCCTGATTCCGAGCTATACACGACGATTGCTTAGGCGTCACCTGGGACGAAACTGGTCTTGTTTTCCCTTTCTCTGCTAGCTAACTGTATACATTGTATACAAGTATAGTACATTGATGTACAGGAGTTCTCTTTGTGATTGTGAGATTCAACACATGGTTTATTGTAATCTTCATTGTTAGCAAGAATCATGCCTGAATACGAATGGTAAGTGTTTATGCAATGCTGCTACATTTGTCGGCAAAAGTAAAATTAACCGTACTGTACTCTAGTCTAACCATCATTCAAAACTGTTAGTGTTGGTTGGGTCGGTCACAGGCGCAGGCTCCTGAAGCCTAGGAGGAGTGTATTGAGGTGATGTTGGGCCAGCGCTGTTCAACCAGTCACGCTACATCGTTCAGGGTGCTCGAAAGATAGGACAAAGTAATTTAATTGACCTTCAGGTATGCAACAAAATTAGATCTTCATCTGTACTCTCCGAGGCACGTCATAAATCATTTGGGGGGCGGGGGAGGGGGGATTAGCTCTGAAGAATCTTCGAGCCAAGTGGTTATCAAGATCAATTAACTGATTAGATAATCTATATAAGATTGTGGTTGACAGTTCTTTCATTGAGATAACATAACAAAGAACTATTGTTATGACCATCTTTTGTTGTAACTGGAATGTAATTTATAAAGTGGTGTGTTATTGATTAAATAAAAAACTCTGTGAATGCTAAACCATACCCAAACTTATCATCTGGTCATTGCATGTAATCAATGATTACACTGTAAAGAATTGTTTCCCTCAAATAATAAATCCTTTGTGGTGGTGCTAATAGGCCTTTGTACTGTGATTAAGAACCCCCTGTGTAATCTAATGGGGACTGTTATTCTTTGTTTGCATTTGTAATCCCTATACACTTATCTCTTGCCCATTGATGTGGGCATTTGTTGTCCTGATGGTTTCTTTATCTAGTGTGTTCCGACACCTCCACACTCCAAATCAAACATAAGTTTTGTTAATTACAGGGCAGGATGTTGATATGAGTCCATGAAATGCCTCCATAAAATCACTTGACTTGTTACCCACCCTGCTGAAAGTAAATCTCTCTCAAGGAAGTATCTTATTTGGCAAGCTGTTCATTGGCATGGACATGTTGGCATGGTATGTTTATCTTAACCTCATGATGTTTTTCTCTGTATTGGTGTATCTAATCTATTCTTATAAGCACCATTCTGGATTGAATGTATAAATCTATTCTAATAAATAGCACCGTTCAATATTGATGTATGAATCTATCCTATTTTTAAAGCACCAAAGTGTTTTCCCTGATTGAGGTCCAATTTGAGTATGGTGTGCAGATCTTTTTTCTTTCTCAACAGCAGTGAAAGTGGATCCCGTCTCTTCTCGGGAAGAAATGCTGAATGTTATTTTGACTCCTAATGATGATAATGTCATGGATGTGATGTGGTGTGATATCACTCAATTATTCTGGCGTACTCCTATGCCAGCATCATTTGCCTGTGCTCATCCCCTTGCACTCCAAGTGAAGCTTAGCAGTGGCTAGTGGAGACTATGGCTTCTACTTGGTTCTGTTGTACATTAGCCTATGCTCTTAGCTACAATGTAGGTGGTGATCTCCAATCCTGAAATTATTAGGACTTGTACCTGATACCCCTAGTTTTGTCATCTCGGTTTTTAGTAAAAACATACATATCATTTATTTTTGCAGGGCCTATTCCGTGGTGGATTCCTCTCGAATTTCCACATTTGTCATATCCATTTTACTCATCGTCTATGGAAGTTTCAGGTGAGTTGTTATGTTAGTTGTCCAGGCATGTTTGAATGCTGGCCTTGGTTGAGAACCTATTTTGTGATGATTGCCAGTATTGAAGTGATAGGAATTTCAGCTTATTGAAGTATCCTCTGCTGATTTTGAGAAGTTCATGCAAAAAACCCTCATTTTACACCTTTTTTTGCAGGTCGCTGAACATTGAACAAGAGAATCGTGAAAGAGAGAAAGAGAAAAACAATGGACATGATGGATACTCAACAGATGACGCTAATGGTGCTGCAGGTCAAGAGAACAGTGAGTTACCGCTTTAAACTTCCAAGAAATAAAGCACAGAGGGTGGGGTCATCTTGGACCAGAAAGTTTGGCATACAATACATTGCAGTATGTTTGGTAGATACATATCATGATAAAACTGGTATACACCATATCTTTTATCAAGAGAAAAAGCATGAGATGTTCATTTGTTCAGATGATAACTATTTTGTTGGCATAATCTGGATTGCATTGTCATATATTGAACGTCCTCCTTTCAATACAAACATGATTTATACCAACATGCTGTTCCCTCAATTCACTCTGTCAGTCTTGACAAATAGAGCCGGCTGATTGTCGTCAAGTGTGCTCCCTGTTGATAGTGTTGTGTCATACAGAAGATGATGAAGTAGGCTTGAGTTGTATCTTAGAAATGGCTGGTGTGGCATGTACGTGCTATTTGCATCCAATGCAACTTAATAGGCGATGCAAAAACTGCCGTGAATCCTTGTGTGGAGCATCATGATCATGACCTGCATCATGAGCGCAGATTGTACTTCAATGTAATCTAACATTTGAATTGGGCACTAAAATTATTTATCTATCTTTGGCTTCAATTAAGTTAAATCTTGGTTCAATCCATTCCTATAAAAGTGGATGCATAGAATGAATCTCAAAAATGTGTTCCGTTCAGTAATTGATTACTTCCTTATATTACTCCATGGCGACAAATGATTTGCTTGAGCCTTTGCGATTTGCTGTGAAATCTTTTAAAGGTCTTTGTTACGTTGTGAAGTTACCGATACTAAAAATAGGTATTGGAGAAGTTTTATGTATGCCATACATCGCTCTTGACCTTTTACTAGAGCAACAGAAGTTTAATTTCTTTCTGCCGAGTACCTGTATTTAAAAATCAGACAAACTTTTCCTGAATCAAACGGTTAAAATATTCTGCTGGCATGGCAACCTGGTTTTATTAAAGATTACTTCTCAGTGCTAACTTAGGCTCGTAACTTACAAATAAAAGTTACTGTCAGTAAGATAGATTTTTCCATCACTTTGCCATGGAATCGAATGTTGTGACAGAGATTAATTTTCTCGGCACAACCGGAGGAACATGTACTGCTGTTACTGGGTATTTATTGCTTCTCCTTGATTTATGTTGGCAGTGAGGAATCGTTAATCATGCCATATGGTTTCTGTTTGCTCAGATTTTGCTGTGTCAAAACCAAGATCATCAAGAGTTGCGACAAATAGAGCTTGCAGTGAATTGATACCTTGAGAGAGTCCACTAATTTGCACTCACAACCAACTGCTTTCCAGTCATCAATCACAATCCCTGCAACGATACTAAACTTCTTTTAAAGATCATGCAACTGCATGTCATGTATGTATTGATTCTCTTCTTCTCGTTCCAGATGTGCAAACTATCGATACGTGCCAGGCAATGTTCCTACCGATCGGAGCATCAATATCACTGCTTGTAATGTTCCTCTTCTTTGATTCGCTACAGATGGTATTTGCAGTCTGCACTGCTGGTAAGTAAAAATGAAGCAGATGTGGTCGAGTTCACTGGATGATAGAGACATTGGACTGAAAACCAATTTGAGATCCTTCTATTCTAAATGGGGCCAAGAAAAAAACTCAACCTGACCATGCAATAAGGGGTCTAATCATATAAGTTATATGTTCTATTGGTAGTTTGATGTATAGATGACCCGGCCCTGTAGTGTAGCAAGCTGTTGGTCTGAGGAGAAATAGGAACTTTAACCCCAATGCCCTTCACTAGAATAAGGGTTCATATCTTATGAAAAGTACAAAGCATTTTGCAGAAACAGGAAGGGATTCTTGCCAAAATGTCATAATATACCATTATAAAAACAGTTACCAGCCTATGAAGTCCTTGGTTTATATGATGATTTTAACAATTTCCTATCTTTTCCTTTGCAGTCCTGGCCACTGTTGCATTTGCTTTCCTGTTACTGCCAATGTGTCAGTATCTAATGCGACCATGTACTTATGGACAAAAGTAAGTTATTTAATTTGTAACAAAGTTATCAGATGACTTTACCCTTGATTGTTGGATACTTGGGGTGCTGTGGTCTTTGATGGATGTGAGAAACATGTAGTAGCCTTGTGCCACCCATGGTTATTAGGCATTTGCTAAAACTTTCCTCATACAATCAAAAATGAGGCCTACCTTGACAGAGTCAACTACTGTTTCTGGATAATTGGATAATTACTGAGTGGACTGAAGCTATTCTGCAAAATAATTGTGACCATAAGAAATTATATCGAAAAACTGGAGTGTGGATATTAATTGAATTTCTGAATTGAGTGGCAAGATCTTTTCAGTCTCTTGGGTTCGTGGCCGGTAGCAAAACCAAACCAGCCGTGACCACTGATATAATTTTGATGACTTGCATGTTTCTATCTTGCAGAATATCATTTGGATGCTGTGGACGGTTCACTGGAGCTGAGATTATGGCATTTTGTCTTTCATTTCTCATTGTGTGTATCTGGGTGCTAACTGGACATTGGTTACTTATGGACGGTGAGTATTGACCGCAATATTCTGTGGGTCCCAGTTTGAGCGCTGTAAATGGGACTGGAAGGAAAGGGGGCTTGCAATGTTAAGTGCGGACAGTTGTCCTCCAAAAATTAAAGACATTGCCTTGTCTGAACAAATCTCTTTTTGGTGTCGTTAACAACTCGTAATTCTCTGATGAAAAACAAGGTAGTTGCCATAAGTTTAAATGTGATTTGTTATGCCCCTATTGGCACTGTCACTTTGCAGCCTACTTCGATGCTTTGATGTAACTACAGCACCTGCTGATGACGCAGAACATTTTGCTTTGTTTTGATCACCACAATGTTCCTCTTCTTATTCTATTCTAGCTCTTGGAATGGGATTATGTGTGGCATTTATAGCTCTGATCAGACTGCCAAGTCTCAAGGTCTCCACACTGCTTCTTGTGGGACTCCTTGTCTACGATGTGTTCTGGGTGAGTCAAGTTCCTTCTTCGTCATTTCTGAATTTGTTTCACATAGCAAGCCAACAGTGCACTGCAGAGGGCTGACGTGACCTCATAACAGTGACCACTGAAGCAGAAAGCATAGTCCGGCATCGTGCTATTGTTGAGAATACATAACGGATCTGTTTTTCATCACATTCTGAAAATAGATGACGAGATGTGCTTATTGATTTGATTATTGATATGTGTCACATTTATCCCTTCATTTACCAATCATAATTATAGAATTTCATGGCAGACCTCTTCCGCAATCAGACAGTAATATCAATGAAGTTAGCTAGTTAATATTTCAGGGTTTTCACTCATATCAATATCTACATGTACATGTATCTCACTGTCTCTTTTCTACTTTACATTGTTCCTTTATTCTGTTGCAGGTTTTCTTCTCGCAATATATCTTCAAGGCCAATGTCATGGTGAAAGTTGCAACACGGCCGGCTGATAACCCTGTGGGTATGTTTGCGAAGAAGTTCCACCTTGGGGGACTGATGAGAGATGCCCCAAAATTATCTTTACCTGGAAAATTAGTGTTCCCAAGGTGAGTGTTGACCCAGTTAAATGAGACCAAGTAGGAGGTTTAATCTTTGATAGTGACTGATAAGGTTATTAGCCGCACTTACACCACCTGAAAATGGACCACCAATCTTGGTTCGGGAACCAATGCCGCACCATCGAAAATCCACCAAGCGCTTACACCAGCGCTGCAGCTAGTTATAAAATCCGGCTACAGATGGCGCGCAAACAATAAGCAGAAAGCGCCATTTCGAAAGCGCCGCCTGGAGCCGAACCATCTAACTAGCTAATTGCCGATCCATTTGCGCTTACACCACGACAAAGCCGAACTTTTAACAAGCCGGGCAAATTTGGACCATCAAGCTTGGTGGGACAAATTCGCTCGGCAATTTGTATCGGCAATGGATTGCCGAACCAATTTGTCGCGGCAATGTGGTGGTGTAAGTGCAATTGGTCCACCAATATTTCGTGGTGTAAGCGCAGCTAATATGATGCATCTCAGTAAATGATAATTAATTGTCGGCCAGGTAGCTTCTCTCTGGCCAAGAACATTGGTAGGCTGTTGTCAGAGCAAGTCTGGATTGATTTCAACTCAGTCAAGTTATAACTTAAAAACCGGTACTTTGATTTCAGCATGCACAACACTGGCCATTTTTCGATGTTAGGACTTGGTGATATAGTAAGTATTAATTTTTTTGAAACAATCATTCGACTTGCATTTAAAACAGCTTTGAACCCTATTTTGTGAGCTCTATCTGTTAAACAAATAAGATTAAGTGTCACACTGAGCCTTTAACGTTTTGGGAAAATTACTGTGTGTCAGACATCACCACCAGTTCCGAGGCTTCTTTCAGATCAGTACACAAAGGTAACCATCAAACAGATGTTGTATAGATTATTGATTTGCTGTCATCTTTGTTCTCCAGTTTCTAATTTGGTCTGTCTTTTTTTCAGGTCATGCCAGGTCTTTTGTTGTGTTTTGTGTTGCGATATGATGCGTACAAGAAAACCCAGCTCATATCCACCGAAGCAGGATTACCACCACCTCACATGTATAACAAAGTCACATACTTCCATTGTTCTCTCATAGGATATTTTTTAGGTAGGAGATTACAGCGTATGGATTTGGACTTAATTTTGCTAACCTGATGTTTTGATACCTGTACACCAAGGTCAGGATCATGTTAGCACAGTATGAGTTGCTCATTACATGTACCTCCCCAGGGTGTCTATGCACGGATCTATAATAAAATACTAACTTTTGAAAATATGTCAGTATCCAGTAATGGCCTCCTGATGCATTTTCATCAAAAGCTTATTGATTTTCGTGTTGTTTTTCAGGGTTATTGACAGCGACTGTTTCATCCGAAGTGTTCAGAGCAGCTCAGCCTGCACTTCTCTACCTTGTGCCATTTACATTACTTCCACTTGTCACTATGGCATATCTCAAAGTAAGTGAAGGGTCTTGTTAGTTTAACTCTAAAGGTCCTAATGCAAAAAGGATTTTTAGAGTGTGTGCAGGAAAGGAGACATTGATTCGCCAGGGTGCTATTAGGCCGAGTTATTCTGCCAATTTTTCACTGAATAACCCATTAAGCTAATTAACGGTAGCATTCACTTTGTTTCTACCCGGCACTACTTTTGAACGAGAGATACAAATAGAAATCACTTTGGTTCCCTTATGAGGTTTAAATTTTGGTAGACTCACTCTAGAGTACTTATTAGTAGGCTATGCCCTGAAGAATCATTTACCTGAACTAACAGTCCTTTCCCCGATCCCAGGACAGGCCAGCTTGATAATTTAGAAGGCCTGTCTGATTCTAGGCAAGTGGCGGGATCAAGGTTGTCTATGTATTCTTTTTCAAGCTTTGTTTCTTTCTTTTCCAGGGTGACCTTCGACGAATGTGGCATGAACCATTTTTGATCACTCAACAGCCTAAGTTTATGGAAGTATGACATTATGTATGATCAGATCAAATTTGAAACATTTCTCAACCAGCGAAGATTTAGAGATCACTACCTTTTGGGCAAGATGTGCGATATTCTTGTACTTCATTATCAGAGTTGAAGTCGGAGTGGGTGTCGTAACTGACGCGCGACCTCTGTATTCTAAGGAATATTCTAATAGTGGATATCAGGGAGTAAGACCAGTGTAATCGAGCATTGCAACTTCATTGGGTTCTGACTAAGGAGGGAGTCAGATTGTTCACTGTGTGAACTAGGACTTGAGATATTGATTACGATTCAGAGAGTTTATGGATTCCTATGTAGTCATCACAATATTCATTCACAACAATGTGAGGGTATTAATCAGTGATCATGTTAAATTGATTATCAGTTGTAGGACAAGCAAATTGTTTTGTGTACTTTTCACGTCGGGATTGATCTTGTGGAGCTGCATCGTGCTTCAGTGTGATTGGTTGTAAAACTCTTCATGAGACACAAAAACCAGCCAAAGCTGATTTACAATGCATAAAGAAAGATTTTCCTGTCAGTATCATTTCTGAAATGTCTCTGGGTTCCAACTTCATGACCTCGATTTTTGGAATTTTTCTCATGCTTAATTTGGCCGAATTACTCATGGTAGGGGAAGTGGTTTAGAAGTGAGCTTGTAGGCTTTGTTTAGGTTTGGAGGTATCCGGAATCTGGTATCCAGGATTTGAGATAACCAGATCATACTTTCTAGTCATTATTTTAGGGTAGTTTATATCTCTCATGATATTAGTGTTAGCCTCAATTCTTAGATGTAGCTTCAAAATATACTATAAGTATAAACTGTGAAATTGTCACTTTCCGTCGGTGATAGACTCATATCGCATTTGTTGCTGAAATCCTCATCTATTAGAGTAGCGGGTAATCACTTTTTCTTCCAATCAGTTGTCCTAAATGGCTGAATGAAGAAATACAATGAATACCTTTAAAACAAATAATCCAAAAAAATCAAATCAAATGTCTGGTTGATGAATTTCATCAGTTTTTGAAAGTTTGGTTCCAATCAGATACATGTACTTAATTATTAGTTCTTTTGTATTCTAATTCAAAATTTAGTAGTTTAGTTCAATTTGTATCTTTTTAGGGTATGGCATGGCTGGTTTAATTGGTATTTCTTTGTAATGCAGGTGTCGGATTTATGCTGCTTTAGTTTGTTTGTCTGTATGCTTGATATTCAGATGTTTAAAGATCATGATGGGACCAGCATCTTGGGTTTAGATTAGGTGTGGCCAGGTCTAGTAATTGGTGAAGATTTGCAAATTTGGTTTTGACTTATGTACATGTATTTAGAACAAAAAATAGTGCGATGGGCTTCAGGATGGGGCAGTTAATAATTTGCTTGTCTGCGATGGAAAGAAACTTTAGTTAAACCAAGGGCAGGGTTATGAATGTGTCCATGGCGTTAAAGCCAACATGTCTGTTTTTAGGACACTCTCCCAATTATGGACAGCGGTGTAAGTCCTGTCAACTCAGTACTTGTGTATATTTCTTATATTGGTCATTTCCATTTGCCCTCTGATGTAGACACCTCTTCAGGACAGTGAGGTCCATTAATTACCTCTCACAAAAGACTTTCTGATTATTCCTCAAGAGGTTGAATACTTGTTTCTCTCAAGTGTAATTCTTCTTTGATGTCTTAATGATTTAGTGAACTGCCGCTGTGTAGTGTGATGGAGAGAACAACTTTCCTCCTGCCTAATTCAATGTTAAGTGATTTTTGAGCATAAGGTGGTATCCTTCAGTTTCACAAAAAAAATGTTGCAGTGATACGTTAAGTATTTCAATTTTGAAGTTGATTGGCTTGCACAATTATTCAGTTCACTGTGGTGTTGACGAAATATTTTAAATTAGATATGAAATGCTCTATGAAGCTTAATTGATGGCATGTCCAAAAATCTCTGTTGGGGGTCAGAATAGAAATGAGAATAGTATGAGGAGCAGGGAAAATTTAGTCATTTGACATTTATATGCGTGGTGGACTTGATCTAACTTTGGCACGTGTGCTTTCCAACTGAAGCGTTTTTTTACAGATGAAAACCGCCCTGGTGTTCAGCGAAATTTGTTGCCATATTACAAGTGTCAGTCATAAGTTACGAAAAGTCCTCTGCGCATGAGTACCAGATACGTTATTGAAACATTTTGTTGGCTTATTTTCTGTGTAATGCTCACTTTTTGCAGTCCTCCAAGGAGTCCGTTCTGTCTGATGCAGTTTGTTTTGTGTGGGCTTTAACCCTGGTCATACCTTTTTGACTCCATAAGGACAAAATGCTGTATTTCTGGCCATGACGTCATCCCCAAAATGCTTGTTGAGTACAACTATTTACTAGTCTAGGTGTAGATTGCAATAGATTTTTTACCAGGTTTGTGTTTTGTACTTGTTTTTTTATACACTTGTATTAATTGTACTTTGTAGAAAATTGATTTGAGTTCGTTTGTACATGGCTCAAACTGCAACTTGATGGGAACATTTACAACTAATGCTGTAAAAAGAATTGTTTCAGAAGTATAGTTAAAGAATCTTGAGGGTTCTTCTGTGATGCCATGCATCTGAAATCGTACACAGATTTTCAACATACGCTTTGTGTGCACATTGATTATGTATCTTGGGTTACTCTCTGAAGGAATACTGTCATGCTGGTGTTGGCTGTCAGTTTTAAATGTCCCTTTTGTCAATTGGCCGTGTACGTCACCACCATATCGTCATGAGTGTAGATGCGGGTTAAGTTGTATTTGTTATTTATTTCATGTAGTATGGCTTTGAATTGAATGAATCTCATGAAAACAATAAAAAAATTATGGATATGTTATCTTTGCTTCAGTTTATTGACTTTTTGGGGTACTGTTAACCACTAACTTTGATAGAAACGCTAGGAAAGTATGAGCGTGGTTACCAGGACGTGTTGTCCTTGATGTTGAGTCCTAACGGCGACATGGTGCGCAGACGGTGGATCCAAAAAGACTCTCTAGAGAGTCTGGTGGCCTTGGCTTGGGCGCCATCTGGTGGGATGTGCATGAACTCAAGGATAGAGACAATAATGTCTTCCAGGCCATGATGGTCCGGGAGGTTAAAATGATGACCTATGACATCAGTGGCGATGTTTTTGTTGACGCTATAAAAGTGTCCTTGAAAGCGTTCTAGTAGTGTACGCTTAGTCTCGCCTACATATTGAATGTGACATTGTCTACATTGAATACAATAAATAACATTGTTGCTTTTACAACAAATTTTGATTTTTGTGTTATATATCTTCCCTGTGGTCCTGCTAGTGATGCGCCCCGTCTTGTCAAGACGAGGACAGTATCTGCATGTTCTTGGTGAAAGACAGGACCAGCGTGGAGGCTTGGTTGTGCTTGGCGCTACAACTGTAGAAGGCCCTAATTTGGCTCGGACTAGGTTGTCTCTAAGGTTTTTAGGTCTTCTGAAACCATGTATGATTGGTGTCTC
The DNA here is from genome assembly GCF_910592395.1 of Lineus longissimus. Lineage (NCBI taxonomy): Eukaryota > Metazoa > Nemertea > Pilidiophora > Heteronemertea > Lineidae > Lineus > Lineus longissimus. Next base: position 5,031,567 of record NC_088309.1, read on the forward strand.
ATACAGGTGTAGAGTAGTTTTGTGTCTAGCTAGGATGTCCAAGTTGTCTTTTAAAATGGCTGCTGGTTGTGTTAGCGCCGGGTTGAAGGTTGTGACAAAGTAGAAAGGAGCTTTGTCTTCCTCCTGAGTACCTATTATGGTAGGATCCGGGTTGAGAAGAGACTGGCGGTCTTGCCTATGTGCCCGTATAAGGGCCGTCTCTATGAGTGGTTTAGGGTAACCTCTGCGTTCGAAGTGATGTGCTATCACGAGCGCGTGTTTCTCAAAGTCTTCTAAGTTTGAACAAATTCTGCGGATTCTCAGAAATTGTCCATAAGGTATGCCATTGAGACATGATCTAATGTGAGCTGATGAGTATAGAAGATAGTTGTGTGCATCCGTGGGTTTGGTATACAGGTCTGTATAGATTTGACCGGTGGATGTGACGTGGACACGTGTGTCTAAGAATGTGACACTGGAATCCGAAATGTCGGCAGTGAATTTGATAGTGGGATGTTGTGAGTTGAGATTCGTCACAAAATTGTCCACTTCCTCTCTCGTGCATGCGAAGAGGGCGAAGATGTCATCTATGAAACGTACCCAGACTAGTGGTTGTGTCGGGTGAGTGTAGACGTGACGTTCCTCGAAGTCTGCCATGAAGAGATTAGCAAAGGATGGTGCGACCTTTGTTCCCATGGCCGTTCCTGAGACTTGTAAGTAGTTCTGTTTGTTGAACTGAAAGTTGTTTTGTGACAGTACTAGATCAAGAAGTTTGATTATAGACTGATTGTTAGGGCCGTGTTGTTGGCCTCTGTTCCTCAAATGGCGTGCCACAGCTCTTTTGCCCTCCCATATAGGGATGTTTGTGTAAAGTGATGTGACATCGAGAGTGACCAATAAAGTCCCAGCTGGGATTTCTCCCAGAGCTGTGATCGTTTGTAGGAAATGGGTGGTGTCCTTAATATATGATTTGGTTGTTTTAACCAATGGTTGAAGGAAGTGGTCGGCTAGTTGCGAGATGCGTTCTGTCGGGCAATCATTAGCCGACATTATGGGTCTGCCTGGTGGTGGTAAGACCCCTTTGTGGATTTTTGGAAGTAAGTAAAATTCCGGTGTTTTGGGTTCCACTGGGGCTAGATAGTCAAACATTTTTTGTGTGATTTCCCCTGTTTGCAGCATGTCTTTTAAGAAGGATGTGACATTGGCCGCATGTGAATCAGTGAGATTCTCTGTCGTAGGACGGTAGTGTGTCCGGTTTGACAGTTGGCGTTCAGCTTCCGAAATGTAATCTTGTCTGTTCAAGAGCCCTTGTCTGCGGGTTTGATAACAATCTGTGGCATTGCCTTGAGTTGGGTCAATGCTTCCCTTTCGGCCGACGTAAGGTTGTTGGAGCGGGGTGAATGGAGAGGGATCCGGTCGAAGTGATATTCATTGGTTCTAATGAAAGCCTCTAGATCCGGGGGTCCTGGGGGGTTCCATTTGGATGGTAGTTTGAACTTGCGTTCCAGAGTGTTATCATCCTGGTTTGGGGCTTGGTCTAAGTCAGGGTTATTTTCGTGAAAAAATGCCCTGCGTCGGAGACTGACGTGGAATTTATCCAAGTCCTTAAAGAGTTCTCCGAAGTCAGGTTCGCCCGGTGTGGGGCAAAAATTTAGACCTTTGCTCAGGAGGGTCTCCTGGGCTGAAGTGAGCGAGATGTCTGACAAATTGATAACATACTCAGATGAACCTTTCGGGGTGGATGTTCCCCTGTTATTTAATGTATCACTATTGTTATTTACATTACTGTGTGACAAATCGGAGAGGATTTTCACTTTCTGAAAGCCTTGATGAGAGCTTCTTCTCTTGCCGAAAGCTGTAGCTGGGAGTCCCTTCTGCCCGCCCTGTTTGGTCGAGGGGAGATGGGTCTTGGCCTTGGACGTGGTTGTGCCGTCTGGCGCGATCTTGGTTGTGCTAGCACAACCAAGATCGCACAACCAAGATCGCGCCAGACGGCACAACCACGTCCAAGGCCAAGACCCATCTCCCCTCGACCAAACAGGGCGGGCAGAAGGGACTCCCAGCTACAGCTTTCGGCAAGAGAAGAAGCTCTCATCAAGGCTTTCAGAAAGTGAAAATCCTCTCCGATTTGTCACACAGTAATGTAAATAACAATAGTGATACATTAAATAACAGGGGAACATCCACCCCGAAAGGTTCATCTGAGTATGTTATCAATTTGTCAGACATCTCGCTCACTTCAGCCCAGGAGACCCTCCTGAGCAAAGGTCTAAATTTTTGCCCCACACCGGGCGAACCTGACTTCGGAGAACTCTTTAAGGACTTGGATAAATTCCACGTCAGTCTCCGACGCAGGGCATTTTTTCACGAAAATAACCCTGACTTAGACCAAGCCCCAAACCAGGATGATAACACTCTGGAACGCAAGTTCAAACTACCATCCAAATGGAACCCCCCAGGACCCCCGGATCTAGAGGCTTTCATTAGAACCAATGAATATCACTTCGACCGGATCCCTCTCCATTCACCCCGCTCCAACAACCTTACGTCGGCCGAAAGGGAAGCATTGACCCAACTCAAGGCAATGCCACAGATTGTTATCAAACCCGCAGACAAGGGCTCTGCAGTAGTAATCATGAACAGACAAGATTACATTTCGGAAGCTGAACGCCAACTGTCAAACCGGACACACTACCGTCCTACGACAGAGAATCTCACTGATTCACATGCGGCCAATGTCACATCCTTCTTAAAAGACATGCTGCAAACAGGGGAAATCACACAAAAAATGTTTGACTATCTAGCCCCAGTGGAACCCAAAACACCGGAATTTTACTTACTTCCAAAAATCCACAAAGGGGTCTTACCACCACCAGGCAGACCCATAATGTCGGCTAATGATTGCCCGACAGAACGCATCTCGCAACTAGCCGACCACTTCCTTCAACCATTGGTTAAAACAACCAAATCATATATTAAGGACACCACCCATTTCCTACAAACGATCACAGCTCTGGGAGAAATCCCAGCTGGGACTTTATTGGTCACTCTCGATGTCACATCACTTTACACAAACATCCCTATATGGGAGGGCAAAAGAGCTGTGGCACGCCATTTGAGGAACAGAGGCCAACAACACGGCCCTAACAATCAGTCTATAATCAAACTTCTTGATCTAGTACTGTCACAAAACAACTTTCAGTTCAACAAACAGAACTACTTACAAGTCTCAGGAACGGCCATGGGAACAAAGGTCGCACCATCCTTTGCTAATCTCTTCATGGCAGACTTCGAGGAACGTCACGTCTACACTCACCCGACACAACCACTAGTCTGGGTACGTTTCATAGATGACATCTTCGCCCTCTTCGCATGCACGAGAGAGGAAGTGGACAATTTTGTGACGAATCTCAACTCACAACATCCCACTATCAAATTCACTGCCGACATTTCGGATTCCAGTGTCACATTCTTAGACACACGTGTCCACGTCACATCCACCGGTCAAATCTATACAGACCTGTATACCAAACCCACGGATGCACACAACTATCTTCTATACTCATCAGCTCACATTAGATCATGTCTCAATGGCATACCTTATGGACAATTTCTGAGAATCCGCAGAATTTGTTCAAACTTAGAAGACTTTGAGAAACACGCGCTCGTGATAGCACATCACTTCGAACGCAGAGGTTACCCTAAACCACTCATAGAGACGGCCCTTATACGGGCACATAGGCAAGACCGCCAGTCTCTTCTCAACCCGGATCCTACCATAATAGGTACTCAGGAGGAAGACAAAGCTCCTTTCTACTTTGTCACAACCTTCAACCCGGCGCTAACACAACCAGCAGCCATTTTAAAAGACAACTTGGACATCCTAGCTAGACACAAAACTACTCTACACCTGTATGAGACACCAATCATACATGGTTTCAGAAGACCTAAAAACCTTAGAGACAACCTAGTCCGAGCCAAATTAGGGCCTTCTACGGTTGTAGCGCCAAGCACAACCAAGCCTCCACGCTGGTCCTGTCTTTCACCAAGAACATGCAGATACTGTCCTCGTCTTGACAAGACGGGGCGCATCACTAGCAGGACCACAGGGAAGATATATAACACAAAAATCAAAATTTGTTGTAAAAGCAACAATGTTATTTATTGTATTCAATGTAGACAATGTCACATTCAATATGTAGGCGAGACTAAGCGTACACTACTAGAACGCTTTCAAGGACACTTTTATAGCGTCAACAAAAACATCGCCACTGATGTCATAGGTCATCATTTTAACCTCCCGGACCATCATGGCCTGGAAGACATTATTGTCTCTATCCTTGAGTTCATGCACATCCCACCAGATGGCGCCCAAGCCAAGGCCACCAGACTCTCTAGAGAGTCTTTTTGGATCCACCGTCTGCGCACCATGTCGCCGTTAGGACTCAACATCAAGGACAACACGTCCTGGTAACCACGCTCATACTTTCCTAGCGTTTCTATCATTTATTTCTCCGTATGAGCCTTGGCACACCATCACTCTCGCATCAGCATAAACCAGCCGATGGTGTCTTCTCTTTTATTAAATATCGTTAACCATGCACCACCTAGCAGGGATATCACCCAGAATCCCCGTCCTCAAAACACCCGTACGTCACACCATACCTGAAATAGATACAACACCATATCATTTCAGTCATGAGCACAACAGCCCCAACCCTCCTCATATCCCACTGATAGAGTACAGCTCCCCCATACTACAATAAGGGAACTGGTCCGACCCACATATCGGACACAAAGGGTCAAGCAGGCCACACTACCTGCCGCATTCCGTTTAGTCCATTAGCATAACTGATGAGGTCACCTTTGTACCGAAACCGTTTTCAGAGCACACTTAAACCCTGTTGCTTATTTCCCGCCCTAGAATGACGACAGCATGTCATTCCCGCGCACACCCTACTGCCCGGAATTACTCTTGACAACCACACCAGTCAAGACCGGGACGTCACAACCACCATTGGTGACGCCACAGGGACATCCAACCGACGACGACTCACCAACAGGGTTGAGACGTCAAGACGTAAGGACAATCCAACGATATTTTTTCTGATTTGACGTCCCAGTCAGTCACAACGGTCTTACCATTGGACACAGCAGCATCACAAAACTACGTTTCCAAATTAACCACTAACTTTTCATGGGTTTTTATTTTCGCAGATTACGCAAAGACTAAGTCTTTAATTTTCCTCGACTAGACAATCTCTTTATGTTCCAGGGTAGTCCTTGGAGATTGCGAAACAGTTAAGGACAATGTCACAATCACAATAATGTCCCTGCTACAACTTTCCATGTCTGGCACGGTCTTGCACCACATTTGTAACTTCTTTGAAAGTTATGGAATCCTCTGAATATTGATTTGACCACTTTCAAGAGCACATTAAAGCTGAAGCTCTATATCCTTTGCAAATGGTCTCGATGCTGTCCTTCTGTACCAATGCCCATACTTCGAACAAAGTAGACCATGCCTGTTGTATCTATCAAGAGTGCATATATCCATTGCAAAGGCTCCCGATGCTGTACCAAGTCCCATACTTTGACCCAAGTATGCAATGGCTGTTGTATCTATCAAGAGTGCATATATCCATTGCAAAGGCTCCCGATGCTGTCCTTCTGTACCAAGTCCCATTCTTTGACCCAAGTATACCATGCCTGTTGTATCCATCAAGAGTGCATATATCCATTGCAAAGGGTCCCGATGCTGTCCTTCTGTACCAAGGCCCATACTTTGACCCAAGTATACCATGCCTGTTGTATCTATCAAGAGTGCATATATCCATTGCAAAGGGTCCCGATGCTGTCCTTCTGTACCAAGGCCCATACTTTGACCCAAGTATGCAATGGCTGTTGTATCTATCAAGAGTGCATATATCCATTGCAAAGGGTCCCGATGCTGTCCTTCTGTACCAAGGCCCATACTTTGACCCAAGTATGCAATGGCTGTTGTATCTATCAAGAGTGCATATATCCATTGCAAAGGGTCCCGATGCTGTCCTTCTGTACCAAGTCCCATACCTTGACCCAAGTATACCATGCCTGTTGCATCTATCAAGAGTCCATTGCAAAGGGTCCCGATACTGTCCTTCTGTACCAAGTACATGTACATGTACCATACTTTGACCCAAGTATACTATGATTGACACGACTACCTTCAAGACCTCATTTAAACTGCAGCTTCTATATATTCATATGCTGTCCTTCTGTACGAAGTACCATACTTGGACCCAAGCATACCATGCTTGATATGACTATGTGACTTTGTGATGGTCGACTGTGGATTTTACCATGTTGAAAAAGGAAAAACATTTCGTTCTGACGTGTCTTGGCTAAAGTTGTAAGGACCCACACAGGAGATACCATGCAGGTCTTGGAAATAAAATGACTAAGAAATAGTAAAATCCTATGAAATGTGCTTTATTGTTTCATGAATTTTACAAACGAGACATGACTTGAAAGGGAATCTACATGTAAGCCTTTGAACTGTTCCAGTCACATAATGTGGGCGAGTCTGTAATATTCACATGAATTCCTCCCACTATCACCGTCTCAGTTTGGCCACCAACATAAGAGACAGGTCACATTTGAAAGTGTTCATAAGTGCCTGTTTAGCCTCTGCTGCAACGAGTGCGATATTCCTCCCTCCTCTGCCCATGGTGAAGCGCTGGAAACAGAAATTTATCAATAGTTTTAAACAGATGCTGCATTATCATCCATTTTCAGGTAATCTGTAGATTCAAATGGATGGTGGGACAACCCATTCTTTGGATGGCTCGCCATACATGTCTGTAGGGGGCACCCTGTAACCCCTGATCCCTGCAACCCCTGGGAGTATTCAGAATTCAGACTACAGACTTCAGACTACAGACTTCAGACTTCAGACATAAACACACCAACAACATAATATCAACACAACGTACCATGTGTCTTTCCGATGGACAAATAACATTTACAGCAATACGGAACATAGACCCTTCTTCCACAACCATCTCGAGTTCCTACAATCAGAGAATGAATCAACAATCAATGAATAATAATAACAGTACGCTGCCTTCATTGAAATTCAAACTTACCGGGTTGCACTTCGTAAATAAAATTGGCCTCCAATGACGTCATCCACTGACAGTCTTGTGCATAAAGCATTTTATAATACTGTCCGCATTCTTGTTACATGTATCAGTGAAACTGCTGTCACTAGATTCTTGCAGTGACTCCCTTAATTCATCTATACTCACAAGGTCTAAGTTATAGGGGATGTCATTGGGTAGATGATCGAGGAGTTTCTCCCAAATGCAGTGTCTGATGATGTCAACTGGTGTCTGGTCAGTCACAACACTACTGTGATAAAGCCAGTCACCAGGGGTAGCTTGGTCAAGCAGATAGTCCTGGAATGAGACATGATATAGCATGGCTAGAGAAACTGCACAATACATGTAGACAACACCACATTGAAATACCTATGAGTTTGGATGGAACCAGCTAACAATTTGAAGAGCCATCTTGTTAGCAGTGGATGGTTCAGCTTGCATGTACCTTATTTTTCTGTTGGTACATGTACATGTATGTGGTCTGGTATCAGTCAGTGCATTTTGGATTGGGTATCTTACGTTGAATTGACTTCCGAACTTATGTGCTTTTCTGCTTTTCTGACAGGAATTGGCATTTAGAACATGAGAAATTCGACTCTTACTTTCAGATCCTCCACTCCATCATGTTCAGTTGATGACACCATGAAGACCTGCTTGAACTGATCCCATCCCCGCCTGTCCTTCACATTTTCCTGCGCTCTCTTCAATGCCTGAGCATACTCATCCCAACTCCTAAGCTCCATAGCAGGCATTGCATTCCGACGAGATTTCCCTTCCGGCATGGCAGACACAACTTTCTGTCCTCTGAAGATGCCACCAACATTCCAGAGGTCACTTTTATCACTGCTCTCATCTGAACCACTCACAGTTTCTTGATCATTTAAATCTGAAGTTTCTGTGTGATCACCTTGTTGATCCTCTTTCAATAAGATATTGTCTTTTTCCTCTTCATTTTCATTTTCACTGTCAATGTTTTTCTGAATTCGTCCTTGAGGCATATGTTTCTGCAGTAATTCATTTGTGCTTTCTTCCTCCAGTATTTGTTTGATCCGTTTCTTTGTGGTTGCCTTGGCAACAAAACTGTCCCTTGTACCATCAATAACACCTTCAGTCAGAAGTCTTGTTAGTTGAAGTAATTTGTGCTTAGACTTAAGAAGATCAACCTGGAAATAAGCCAGAAAAAGATTTATTGTAAATGATGTCATTTTGAGGCCAACTATATTGCAAATGAAACATACATGTAGGTCGATACATACTGCAGACCCATACCACACACTAGAAACTGGGTTCTGCTGATTTTTTTTCCAAGGTCTGCATCCAATATTGCAATACAAGACGTCCTGGTTAATTTACATGTACTTCTGCACATATGAATGTAAGGGACCTGAACAATAGTTAAGGGAACACTCAATAATCAAGAATAAAATTATACCTTATTGAGTACAAGAATAGCAGTCTTGTCTTCATGGATGGAAAGAGCTTTAAGAATCTGCTTATCAAGACCAGCGGACACCCATGGCACAGATACATCAACAATAACAGCAACTGGAAAGTCAAAGAAAGACTTTAAAAGCTAAACTCTGACAAGTCAAGTTTTAATACCAAACTGAACTTATGATCAGTATTCAACAAATCATCCTCAACACTAAGGGTGGTTCAGTAGTACTATCAATTGTTCTGGCATCCAAACTATCTGAAGTATAAGATCTCGTAGAGGTGGGCAGTCTTTTTACCATTATTGACTTCCCCCGGAGCCTCATATCACTTGATTGGTTTGACTCATTTCAAACTGAAAATGTCTTTGTGCTTTTTTTGGAAAGACATCACGAAGAGCCTGATCCAAGACTTGATAATAACGTTAAAAAAAAGAAGTGTTTTCCTAGAGGTTACTATCATACTCACTGATATCAGCTTGGTATAGAGAAGAATAAGGATCGCGTATCAAGGAATGCTCCAAATTATGTCTGAAAAATCAGTAGAAGAACATTTCTATCAATGGACTGGTTTCTGCCAATTTAGATCAGTTACCAGATAAGACAATGAGCAGATCAATTGTTACTGGTCGTGGGCATATCTTCTTCAAGTAGTGAACTGAAAGCTTGCCAAGCACAGCACACTGCCCCAGAACTTGCCGGACAATAAACACCAGCTTGGGTGCTACCGTATTATGAATTGCAAGTCAAAATAAAAACAATCACTTACTTCTTTCTTTTACTTGGATGGACCATTCCAGGTGTGTCCAAGAATATCTGAAATGACATCAAGATTGATAAATGAAGAATGGAGAACAGTCATTTTGCAATATATTGCACACACACTCAATCATCTACTTGGAGTACAAAATTCTCCATCTTAACCCTCAACGTTTTGACTGCACTATGCAGTTTCAGACTTCTTCAAAATGGGGATTCTCTTGTTACAACCTCAGTGTATGAGTGGGATGACTGCAGGAGACCACAAGTTACGAAATATCTATGTGACAGTTTGGCAAATGTATTTTCCTGATAGTACTAGTAAAATGCTGATACTTACAATCTGCTTATTCATCTCTGTTAAGACGACATTGATTCTAGATCGTGTTGTGTGAACCTTGCTTGAGACTGAGGAGACCTGGAAAGAATCGTGAACACTTCAACTGAAAGATTCATAAAAACAACGCAGAATATAAAACTAAGTGTATTTTGATTTTAGGCCGATCATTCACACCAAAATCTTCCTGCTCCCAAATTACATCACAATGACCAGATTGCCATGACCTATCATACCCAAACAGTATTTGTAAAGACTTTAATTATAACAATGACAAAGACTGGTCAAGAAGAATCACTTTAGCCAGGTGTAATTGGAACAATTCTGAGGCATCACTTCACACATCATCAGCTACATAGCCCTACGGATCACAAAGAATGCATGTCATACTTATTCCCGGAAACTTACCCTCCATCCGAGTAAAGCGTTGGTTAAAGTTGATTTGCCAGCATTCGGCGCTCCAACTATGGCCACCTTTAAAGACTGCGCATCCTGCGGTTGATCAGGATCCTTCAACAGGCGCATGTGATGATCCTCTGAAATACAAAACAAATGTTACGGATTGAATTTGAAGTCAGAATATTCTAAACTTGCCTTGCATTTGCAAGCACTTTCATACTGTATTATCCAAATTACTGCATGAAGTTACCAGCCAAATATGGGTTGAGACAGTGAAGACCCTACGATCTGCAGAAATTTCTTTTCGAAATTTTCTTGGGATAAGGCTAAAGATTTCTACAGTACTGTTAGAATAAAGGATCCGGACGTTAGAAGGCAAATTCAGGACTTATTTTATCAATTATGACTTTGGTGTGTATAATTTTGTGAAGCAGTGTTAGAATAAAGGATCCGGACGTTAGAAGGCAAATTCAGGACTTATTACGTTTGTAACCTGTGCAAATACAACAGTACATAACTGTAAACTAGATCTCACCTAAGGTTCTATGCATTGTCTTCAAAGTAGAAATGCTCTGGTCTTTTACAGTTTCTGTCCCCAAATCACCACTGGTGGAAGCAGTTGAGTAAGGTTGATAACTCTGACATATCTGGCCTGAAATAGGAGAAAATGTATAAGAAAACAGTCAGTCCAATTTTCTTATTCTTACAACTACCTAAACAATGTTAACTCGACCCCGAGCCGCACTTTGCACGACCCCTCCCAACCAAGCAGTCTGTCCGTCTTGCTTGAGTTGACACGTCAATGTACGGTAACGTAACGGTATCCCAAGCCACTAGTAGTAGTAAGCATATAGCCATAGACATCAGTGGACTATGTCTATAGTGGCATGCTAGCATTGCAAGTCCATCATACTCACCACCAGTTATCATCCGAGTCAAACCCTTGCGTCCAAGCACATTAGGCGTTACAGAAAATGAAAGGTGACGGTGATTGCAAAATACGGACACGGAAGATGCATTTCCATGACCATGTTGCAAGTTCTGACAAAAGGACGATTTCAACGGAATTTTCATGAATCCAGAGAGTTTTGACATATATTTAGAGTACATAATTATCTGATAATGAGTTTTTCCTTCAGTTCAAAAGGATTTAAGACTAAAATGTCCATCAATTAAGGAATTAGAGACACTTTTTTGAAGAAAATATGCCAAAATTTTCTTTTCATGGTTGCAGCCATATTGGAATATTATTACCTCCAAAAAGAGAAGCGTAGTGACATCCTCTTTTCGTAGATGGCGCCACTAATTACTACAGTGTGTTTCACAAAATATGACCCGTTTCTTGGCCTCATAAAAAGAAGCAAACACCAGACGAAAATTTCAGAGACAGTGGCTATTAGCTGACTAGGGGATAACATCCACAAACATCAAAACTAAACAAAAAACTGGCTGATGGCAATCTTATGGAAAAGAGAGGTGCCGAGTCGACTCACAGCGCAGTCCATTTCGTCATTCTAATCATTTTGTCTCATGATGAGGGGAGACCTGTCCACTGCGTCCGAGTGTAGTGCCGAGCCCATAATGTCACAAAAACAATATGGTCAAACAAATAACATCTTTGACGTCTGCAGTAAATTACCGTATTGGAGACATATTCTGTACAATTGATCTGAATGACCGTGTATCGCCGTTCAAACAAGTGACTTATGAACGATCAGAAATAATGAGAGAACAACATAGGGTTTCGTATCTGACCACTTCAAAACGCCGGCTTCGGTCGGATGCAACTGAAGCAGACCAACCAGAATTCTACAACTAAACCCACTTAATAACAATTGTTTTTAGGGCTTATGATTTCCTTCATTCGTCAAGTGTATCAAGTTGATTGGACCTGACTTAATCAAATATGTAAGGTCACATTTGTTGTTTTGGCACTGCGACTGAAATGTGATTTAATATGGCTAAATGGCAATGTTACCTCTTCATAACTCCTTACAAGTTTTTATAACAATCATCCCATAATCTTATCACGGGCATCATGTTGACCGGGAAGGCGCCGATGGGGGAAACGACACGCCCCGATGAAAAGGTGCGACGATGCTGTTTTAAAGAATCCACATTCGGTAGCAATATGAAGCTGACGAATTCTTATCAGTTTCGTTACATTTTAACCCGACCCGTCCATTACCTACTGGTACATGCAAAAACATGCTGCAAACTCCGCCAGGAGACTAATTCTGTTACGGACCTAAATAGACGGTGTATTAATTCCGTACTTCATTTTTCGATTCTATTGTCTTTTCGTGGTGTAACGCATATGTAACTTCTTCAAAAGCATCGTCTTATTTCTTCACCAGGCAATGAGTTGTGAGGAAGTCAGGGGAGAAAGCCGCCAAAAGAGGAAACGATTGGCACACCCCGGTATCGTCAACTTAGGGATGAAAACAAATACTGATATTACACGTCGGCTGCTTGGCCATTCTCTTAGTCTCAAAAGACCGCGTTGATCAAGAAAGATGTATACATATATCAACATCAAATCAATCGTCAATGATTCGTACAACTTCACTATGGCGATGAGAATATGTCTCTTTGAAAACTGAGGACAACAGGAACAATCTGCGGTCTTCGAATACGACAACAGAATTCTTCGCGACGAGTGCACCCTGACCAAGGACCGGCGGCTGGGCGGGACTAATCTTTCATCACCGCGCACACTCGCATAATAGGCTGGCTCCATCACTTCATGGTCCATTGAGGAATCACGAGCCCCATCCCCCAGCATTAATTATGTGATGTTGTTGTCGCCCAGTGCACCAACCAAGGCGGGTGGTTGCGCGCGAACCAACCTGTCAAGCGCCGGAGCCTGCTGAGGCGCCCGCGGTTTTCACACGTCTTCCTCCATCCCGCAGTGATGGTGTCTCGCTCGCCGTCTCGCGGGTGCTTAACTTATAAAAACAAGCATTTACAACCAATATGACTCTAAATGGATCCCTTTTGTCAAGACAAGGCCTCCTGAAGTTTTTGCTTTGATGGGATTATTAGTTAAGTGTCACCTTCTTGATGTCTGCTCAAAAAACAACACGGTTCCTTCTGCTGCTTGGCGATTGGAACCACATTTACTACAGAACAAACTTAATTAGGCGTGCGTATATGACCACATCAGATTTTGAATCTTTTTTACGTCTTTACGCCTTTCAGTGCCCATCCATCTCTTGTTCCTACTCTTGCCTGGCTTTTAATTGGTAGACATATATATGAAATAAACAAAATCGAAACTTCCTTGTTGATCACCGGAGTTGATGCATCTTGATGGAATCTTCATCAGAGACTCTTCCGAAGACATTCCTGATTGTAAACGACAGTCTGAACAACGAAATGTTGATTGAACAAGTCCTCAATATTGTCCTTGTTGCTCGAGGACACTATAATATTATGAAGTTCTCTTTGCTTTTTTAGGATTTCACAACCGCCCATATAGTTTTCAGATAGTCATAAAACCCATCGCGTGGTTGATATGTTAAGTCAGATGTGGTTGGCTGTACAGGGCAAGATATGGTTATCTTGTGACGATTCACTTTTTACTACATTGTTTGAACTATCAAATATACCATCAATCTGGAGCAGTATAGTTCTATACACCTTTCCAGAAATGGGGCGCTGAGTGTCCGAAATAGTGATGTCATAAGAGGAAACCAGGCCTTGTGGTGGAGGGACAAAGGAGATAGTCATGATTGACCAACACACTTGAATGCCTTTAATGACGGACAAGGGGGGAAAGAGTCAGTTCCAATGCAAGCCACCAATTTTGGGAAGCATGTTTAGATCCGGGCAAATACCGACTGCCTGAAATTAGTTGTGTAAGTGCAATATGGTTGTCCCTTCTCCTTGGTCTTAAAAACGAATGTCTTGCGTTTGGAAATTTTTCACCCAGATTGGTAAATTGTTCTCGATTTGTTTGAAAGTGTGAAAAAGTCAATCCGACCTGTCTCCCGAGCACCGCAAGATTCCTTTGCTGGAATATTGTTTATTTGTTATTCTCTGCATGTCCTATATTGTGAAGCAATCAGGTTGACTTGCACTTCTTACAAAGACCTTTTGGGTTTAACGCGCCCTCAACAGGGGGCGGCGGTCCGTAGGGGACAACACAAAAGTGATGGACTGTACAGCATGGTGTTGTCCCCTTATTTTGTCGTTTTGTTTAGTTTGTTTAGCATTGTGTTGCCCAGCACGGGGGCGTGGTGATGAACGTCGCGCCGTCCTCTACGACGAATTGCCGTCACAACCAACCAATCACGGACAGCCTTAAGAAAACGCAGTGGCATTTTGCCTTAAAAGCGTGAGAGAAGTAATGGCGTATTAATTGAGTTCAGATCTCAGTTGACTCACTAACTTACTTCGGAGTAAAGTCAATTTTAAAAGTGACCAAATTCGTGGTTTTGCTTTCTTAAATGCTTGCTTTACAAGGTTCGTCCAGTATGTACGAAGATCAGTTTTTGGGGCAACGGGCCCGTTCGTTTCCCCTCAGTCATGGAATAATGTCGGCTGCCCACCAGACGTTCCCTTTCACCGGATTCCCAGCTGTCACACATGATCCACTAGGCATAGGTAAGTCGGAAGATTCTTTTTCCGTGTCAATTCATTGACACAATTAGTTAGTACTCTAAAGTATGTATCAGAGAGTTGCTCAATCAGCGCTAGAGACTAACGCCATCATTAGCTCAACTAAACCTTATCTCCTTCAATAATTTCATTTACAAGAGTAGCGTTACGACTAACGCAACGTTAATGCAAACGTTGGTTAAGCGACCATGAAGCTTCGAGCACCCAGGCCCAGATTCAAAGGGCATTTCTGCTGAAAAAAGGGAGATTAAAAGTTACCTGCAAGGTTTATAAAATACTGGGAACACAAATTGTGTCTTGCCGTTTTGCAAGTGCGAAACAATATTACTTTTTAGCTTGAACTCTAGGCCATATTTTATTAGTCAACGACAGTCTGTGATTCCACCAGCCTAATGTTAGGTCTTTTCCTTAACCCGGTTCCTTCAATGGTCGAGTATCTCATCACCACCATAATTTCTTAAACATCAGATTTTGAGGAAAAATTGTTAGGCAGAATATATTTTGACTAGTTTGTGTCTTTTTGGTCTATCAAATGGATAAACGACTTGCTCTTTACATGAAGGTACTAACTAAAAACGTCCTTGCTCTTTGGAAACCTTTACTATGTTATATAAGCAAGTGCTCTTCCAAACCTGCATGCTACAACAAGTACCAATTGGATTTTGAATTTGTCAACTTTAAACAACATTGTTGGGCCTTTGACTATTATTGACGAACTTGCATTTTCAAAAGGCCCTTGACTGCATATAAGAGAGAAAATGTTTGAAGATCTCTTGTCTGTGTATCTGAAATAAAACAGATGGTCACCAGCGTTCAAGTTCTGATGTTTCCTTCAAAATAACTCCAGTGGTTGGTTATAAAAGGAAAAGTCCAGTCATTTTATTTTAGTTTCAACCTATCGCTATCTATTTTATATACGCCAACATTATGATCCAATTAAATGTCCTTCTATTATAACTTTCATCAATTTTAATTTAAGATTTATAACATTCATCCAAATTTAAATCAATATACCATACATTCCTGCTATTATTCTAAGAAAACTGACGTGATGTATTCAAAACTCGTAATTATTCGTAATTATTCAAGAATACAAAAATGTACTAAAAAAACTAGATAAATAAAATAATGTTATACTTGTTGATTTTGTAGGCAATAATGCAGTCTACGTCCTCTATTTTGATTCGCATCGCACAGTTTAATTAGCTCTACATTTATGTAGTCATTTGATTATCTTTGAGATTCATTTAAAGCAGTAAAAGTAATGTAATAATAATAATTTGAATTTATTATCAATAGTAAAATAATAATTTGAATTTATTATCAATATAGTAAATATATTATTATCATTTTCATCAGTCATTTAAAAATCTTTGACATTCATTATCAGCAGTCATGATGTTCAAATTTACCGTCTTTGAAATATATTATCAATGGTCAATCAAGGCAAGGAAAATCAACAATTGTGTGACAGAAGCGTTTACTAAATGGCTTAGTTATCAAATTACTAAGCCTTGTAATGTACATGTACATACATTAATTGCACAATCAAATTTGAAATTCGCACCTCTTTCCGAATTGATTTCTTCTGGTCACTTTAACATATCTGTTGTCTAAAATTAAATTAGCCTCAATATTGTGATTGGAGGGGTTTTAAGGAAAACCATGTGTTTAAGCAGGCGATCAAAATGACCAATAAGTGACCCCTGTTTTCCAAATATGCCCTAGAGTTTAACAGGGGGCAAAAGGAGATTCGTCAAGGCGAGTGAGTATGGTTTATAAACTTAAAGCGAATTTGATTAATCTAAGTTTTCAGTTTAAGATCTGTCTAGCGAACAGTTGAAATGTTATGCCTCGTTACTGGTAGGATCTGTCCCAGCCGTCAGTAAAGACCTCCCTAAACTCTCTAGCTTCGAGTTAATCCTTTCGATTCTGTTCCCAAGGGCCCTTCATGCCAAACGTTGACGCAAAGCTATTGCTGGTTAATACCAAGGATAAACCGTGTACAAAAAGACCGGGCGCTGAGCACTGCTGGTTTGACTAAAATAATTTGGTAGTTTTCGATTGAAGTGGGTGCAAAATTCTCCACCATCTGTGGAAATGAAGTGAAGTGCGTTTTAAATCCACTTTTAGCATATAAACCTCCAAGTTGACCAAAGTGAAGACTTCTACACTAGGTGGCCTTGTCAACTTGGGATCATGACTTACGTCATTCGAGTGCTGTTATAGCTCGTTTCAACAATTAATAAATCCTACATTAGCATGATTGAGAAATCTTGAACGAGGGTCATAATCGATATAAGCTGAGATGAAATCGTTCAAACTTGTTGTTAAATCCTTTAGAGTTCTCCACCCCCTTTAGCAAAGACATTAGTCTTGCAGGTGGTTCTCAAGTAGTGCACCACCCCTTTTAATGCCGAGTGTATACTGTTGGTTTAGATTTATTCTTGGCGAACAGCAGATTCCTCTTAAGGAATCGGTTAGGAAAGCGCATTAATTTAGCACTATTAGGTTGAGTGGTGAACTATTGTAAACTCAGATTAACAGGTAGAGAAATTAACATCCCTGCAACGCGCAACATGGATTGTCCGACGCGACGGCTTGTCCCATCATCTTGACCAATCAAGATGTCCCCTCCCAAATTTGTCCGTCGAACATAGGAAATTTAAGTGTCAAAACGACAGTTTTGACGGGAAAAAGTTCCCGCAAAAGCGCGCATATGGGCGCGCATAAAAGTTTTGTCATCATTTCTGAAAAAGCTGATTCAGCTGATTGAGAGGAGGGGCACTGATGACTGGTATCGGAATTAACAACTGATCACTTATATTGATAATTAACGATTCTGATGTGATTGTTCTTGCAGCGCAAGGCCAGCAGTTCGGACCGTACGCTCACATGGGTATGTCCGATCACAAGCGGCTGCTGCCACATCATCAACAGGAGGACACCAACAAGAACATCAAAATCAAGCTGGAGAACAGGGACCTTTGGCAGAAGTTCCACTCCTTGGGAACAGAGATGATTATCACAAAGACTGGAAGGTAGGGGTCTCTGACAATATATACAGGTAGTTTAGTGATGACCTTCTTCGAAATTTACCGCACATCAGTAACTTAACCCGACAATTTTTATAAGCATTTCTTGGTTTTCTTTAAACGAAACAAACCGGTCTTCTTCCCGTCTTCCTGAACATCATGCATGCAACATTTGGTTTTCGTCTACATCTGCTGTGTATTGCACAGTGCATTAATTTTCCAAAGAAGCTAAAGAGCGAAAACAACTTTAGTAATAATTGGTGTGAGATGCAAACAACTCCTGCCTTGATCGCTGATAAATTGTCACAAACATGTCTTGTCCCGGGTGAGAAAACTTTCTCTTGTTCCGCAAACATCATAGGGCGCCAACCAATAGACATCAGCGCCTACACGGATCGCTGGCCATTTTCATAAAAACCAACAAGCAGAAAATTGAGTTGGTTAACTCTGGATAATCAGTGGTCGAATCTCTCCACTTTTGTGGCCATTCGATTTTTACGTTCAATGGAATGCCATTCACTCTGTTCTGACGCCCGTTCAGATTTTCAATTGGCGACAGATAGTGCACTTGTCTTTAGTGTAAGAGAATAATTTGACGTTTAGATATTTTAAACAGAAAATCAAGTTCATTGCAAGGGTTCCCAGTATGTCTATACATTTTCAACCGGCTGTTGGCCGCGACCGGCATAATTCGCCATATAAAACGGAGATTGCGCGCGCTAATATTCTGTTTATGTATAAGCGCAGCTAAAAGTTATCGTCTTTCATCATGCATTAACTTGGTGCCTTTAAAAGTTGGATTTGAGAATTTCCTCGGTTTCTAACCCAAGAATACATTTTCAGTTTAGAAGTTAAATTGATCACGTTTCACCATGGCGCGTTTACGATTTCGCGCGCCAGAAGTCTTGGCCGACGATTCGCTGACTGACCACGCCAAAATGAAGTCGACAGTTCGCAATGGTGATAACAATGCTAGTATTAACGTTTTGAATATGTTCTAAACGCACCGCCAAAGTTAAATTTTAAATCCATTGTTTAAATAGCCTTTCTTGTGAGCCGATTTCTGACTTTACGGTACCCTGTTTCTTGTCATGGTCTGAGGTGGCGGTGCCCGACTGGCGAAGCTTCTTAACAAACCACAATAACATGAGTAGAGGACAAAAGCGTTGTCGTACCTCCCGACACCGCGTCACACCCGCCATGCTTCCTCTATTTGGCAGATGTCACCTAAAATCTAGAATTAATTCATTGAATTGTAACGATTAATTTAAGGGTATTGTTTTCTGTGACATTCATACCGCCGATAGAGCGGGTCTCATCCAAAATTATGCGGGCTGGTCAAAGGAGATTACCTGCAGGCCTCCAACAAAATTTCATTTTGAATCCGAATTCGAATTTAAATTTTTTTAGTGGCAAGTGTTTTTAGAGTGAAAGTTTTCAGATCAGGAAAAGCTCTGTTACTTATTCACATTAGCCAATGCAACGGGCACAACCGTGCTGGTCCGCTGTGCGTCTCCTGGTGTTCACGGTGACGCATCATTGCAGCTTGCCAAGGACGCTCAACATGTACTACTTTCCAAAGCGATATATTGTAACATAAAATAAACTTTCACATTTGATTCTTTTCAGACGCATGTTTCCAACGTTTAAGACCAATCTGGAAGGCCTTGACCCTCACGCCAAGTACATCCTTCTGATGGACATCATCCCGACGGACGACTGTCGCTACAAGTATCATAACTCTGAATGGGTGGTGACGGGTAAGGCGGAACCCCACATGCCGGGACGACTCTACATTCACCCTGATTCTCCAGCCTCCGGTGCGCACTGGATGAAGCAGACGGTCGTGTTCCAGAAGTTGAAACTGACGAATAATAATTTGGACCAGAATGGACACGTAAGTTTTCCCTTTCCAAAAAGCAATTTTTCAAGGAACGAAACAACTGATTGTGCATGCACTGGTATTTTCATAAAGTGGATGATCTTTATTAAATCAACTATTTGCGGCAAGATTGCGGACAAGTATGTCAAATTGTGTCCGCATCTTATGAGCGTTCCCGCGTGGGCCATAATTTTCATCACTTATTCACTAGTATCCTGCCATATTGGTTCACCCATCTTAATCACCAAGTCAGAGAAAGAAAAGGCGCCAACTATTGACATTCACCCAGGAATTAGTTACATCACTTGAAGAATTGACGTTGTAAAGCTACCACAACATTTGTAAATTTTTAACAAGATTCGCCGGGTCCTTTTTGGCGTCGCGTCAATACTCACAAATCTGTCTATAGTCCTTATTCACTCCGTCGCGTTAATGAGTCTAAACATTGTGGAGTGACTGCCAACCTTTTTTGTTTGCGCCGATGTTGTTACAGTGTTGGATATCAACACCACGAGAATTGAAATAACATTTCCTCTTCTGGTCAAAAAATAAATCAATAACAACAAATCATTTAATCCAATTGGCCATTCTTTGATGATATGACACCAGGCGTAGAATTCACGACCAACAGAGACAGGTTGGGCACTTTCTATTGGCGCGTCCCCGGAGGCAGACGGCAGTGATTTTGTCAACAAAGCATGTTATTTTTCCACTGAACTGCTCTAAAAACACCTCCATCTGTATTCAAGACATACTTCTTCGGCTGCTTATTAATTTAATCAAGTTTCAATTGGTTTAACTACATGTTGAGTTGGTATAAGAATCATTAGGATAATATTGGAAACATATGTTTTGGTGAGTTGCAGTGAAATAATCCAGTACGTCTGACAATCTGACAACAATTAAAATGCTGTAAATCAACATATTTCAGTGCGAAATTACTGAAATAGGCGTTTGAAGCCTGACAGCCGCAAGGTTTCTTATGTAGTTTCGGCCGCGAGGTCAGTCGATATGTTTCTAATTGTGAAATTCTTTTTCCAGATTATCCTGAATTCGATGCACAAATACCAGCCGCGCGTGCACGTTGTACAGGCAGACGACATCTTCTCGATGAGATGGAAATCCTTCAATACATACGCGTTTGATGAGACGTCCTTCATTGCCGTTACAGCTTATCAGAATGAACAGGTATGTCGATACACTCTTCTCTCTGAATGTCCATATCTTGTTTCATTGCTGCAGCCAATTTAAACGAAAGGCATTAAACTAGAAAGTAAATAAGATAGTGATACAGAAATGGTGTATTGGTTGTGTCACCAAACACCGCAAGAAAGGGACTCGGCGAAATGATAACTCCACTCGAGTAGTGTTGGTTCAGACAGAGTCTTTCAAATAAAACAATTGTTTTGCAGATCACACAGCTTAAGATCGACCACAACCCATTCGCGAAGGGTTTCCGTGACAATGGCATGGGCAGGAGGTGAGTTGTGCATCTATATTCGTCGTCTTGTGTTTTGACCGATGGAGGGAACAACCACCGAAATGCTTGGCCTAGACTTGCAATTAAAAAAACTCGTTTCTGGTTAATAACAGGACGGGGCTACCGGTCATCGCAGTAACATCCAGAACAAGATGACGAAGACATTCCAGCTGGACGTTTGGCAGTAACCCAGGTGAAGATCAACTGTTGCGTTCGGACGCGCCATCGATCCTTCACGCGTTTCATGCCAGCTTTGAATCTGTGGCGAAATGTTGGCCACTTTGATGAAATTAAATCATAGCTTCTCATAACGGAAGTGAGCAATTAATATCTTGTTCTTTTTAATTTTTTTGTAGGGACAATCGATTACAGTACAAGCGAGGGTTGGAATCTTCGGACTCTGACACTGAAAAAGGTAAGAAACTTTCAATATAAATTCCCCGACAATCTGAATAAAAGGTACCCGGTAGCTGACTCTTCTTTGCTGAAAATGATTTCCGTATTTCGTGTAACAAATGTTTGGCCTTTTGAGCGCCATAGAGAAGCATGCAGACGATAGCCACATTGATTGCCGAAAATGTCGTCTTCTCGAAAATTGAATAGCCAAAATTAGAATCCGTGCCCCCAACAGTATGTTTCCGTCCTCACAGGCAACCAGGAGACATGTAGTAATAAAACATGACCTTTTATTGGAGTCAAATTGTCGGCCATGATAGGGCTGGCGCGGGTAATGGTGCACGCTCTGCTAACCCTCGGGACTGGCGTTCCCCGTCTGTCTCTTGTTTCCCTTATCAAGATGACATTGTCTCCAGACCCCGATACCAACATGAATGCAGCAGTGTCTGTTGCATTGTTTATTCGGCGACGTTTTTCATTAATCTTCCCCTTGTCTTCAGATGCCTGTTTAATGTTCAATTTGTATATAAAGCCATTTAAAAACCGGAAGTATAGTTCCTGTAAGGGATACGACATTGACATTTGAAAAGTTAAATTCCGGCGGACACGTGGATTTCAGTATACAGAATTGATATTGATCGTCTACATAAAAAGTCCGCACCACTTGACTATTTTCCCAAATCCATAATATATCAATACCGACAGACCTCTACATGCCCTACGACCTTATGTCAACGTTACTTTCGAAATATATGGCAAAATAATCATCCCAATTCACCTGCCATGCAGTCGGCATGCGGGTTTGTTGATATTGCGCTCCTCTGCCGCAACATAAATCCCTATGTTTTCTTTGAGTTCATGGTCACACCCACTCACGCAATAAACCGAGAGGACAGATGGCACAAAATTCCGTCTTGTGGTTGAAAGATTGGGATTAGCTCACTTTCGCGTAAGAATTTAAAACACGGTTTTCTCTTCATCTGTCCCAGTGAATATCGAAATAATTGGTTATAAAACGCCATTTAAGTTTATGGTATGGGGGTCAAAATTAATTTAAACTTAATCCTTCTGTCTGTATGGCATGGCTATTATCATAGGCCTAGACTCCTGGGAATGTTGACGTTTATTGTCAAGGGATTGTCCCAAGGACTCAAGATGTGAGACTGATAAGGTTGTTCCTTACTACGGGGCACTGTAATGTTATGGTGTAAGTCCCCGAATGCACTCATGAACCGCACGAAATCTTATAATCAGTGAGATATCTGATATGATTTCGCTTTGAACCTGACCGAAACAGGTGCCAGTTGTCTTCATGCAGATTTGTCATGGTCTTTCCGCTGGACGGAACACACCACACGATCTGTGCGACTTAACTTCCCTTTAACGTCCCCAAAAGCATTTCGTGTTTTCGTGTCGCAATACGTCTCCAACATACCAAATACCTTTGTGAATAAATGTTTGTAAACGCTAACCAACGCTTTGATGGGCCTAATCCGTCTTCAATAGATAGGTTGAGATAACTTTACATCGCATTGGTCAAAGCCTCCAAACTACCACGTATCATTATAATTGGTGCGTTTTAAAGTGCGTGTACGATAACCTTAGCAATCGCATCCTCACTGTTGTAGTGTACGTTTCAGCTGAAATGAACGTGAAAACAGCACATCATTGCTTAAAATCTCATTCGTTTTATTGCGTAAAGGTTGATATTCTACTTCTTTCTTTCGTTACAGATATCCCAGAGAAGAAGAAAATCAAGTCTGACGACGAAGATCAAATCGACGGGCATATCACATCGACCACCTGCAATGTGGGGACAACAGAATCAACTCTAGTCAAGAACGAAACTACCGCCACAAGCAGCCGGGACGTCACTGTCAGCCCGAAGCCTGCTTCTATCATCTCCGCAGACGAAATGCCCTCTTGCCAGATCATTGGAAAGTCGAGTACGTCAATAACCCATCCGTTAAAACGACCACCGGGTGCCCAGCCGCTGCAGATCTCCTCACCGTGTCAGTATTTACCGCAAGCGTCGTGCAACTACTTTCAGAGCTCTGGTTTTCCCCTGCGGTCCGATCAGGTTTATTATCCGCATCATGGTATCAATACGTCGAGCTCATGCGGGATGTCAAGCAGCAGCTTTCTGCCCTCTGCCACAACAGCCAGTCTTCTGCAGCCCGTCAGCTCCAGCATGAAGCTCCCAACTTGCCAGTTAGCCGCCCAAAGTAACTCTTGTGCCATGTCGCAAACAACGCACGCGAACACGGTCTCCACGTACGGCAGTCTGAGTTCAGTGTCGCATCCTCCCCAAGGTTCCGCTCTCTCGTCTTGTACCTACGTGCAGCCAAATCAACATTATCCAGTCATGGGCATCAGCCACAATTCACATTTCGCAGGATCTCTCGTTTAGAGTACAAGTTTATGTTTACGTCAAACGTTACACGTCAGCGGACGCTGTCTCTTTCAATGGATGACCAAGACATTTCATTAGACTGATATCAGCCGACACACAGCGGCGGAGTTTTGCCTGTATCTCATTACCATTTACATTATAAACTTACGCTTTGAAAACGTAAAACGTGAGTCAAAACGTAAGCATGCAAAACTGCACTGCCTATGTTGTGATATCTTCCGAAAAATAGAGATCACGACTCCTTATTCATTTTTTGATGCTTCACTTAAAGGTTCAAATATTCGCATTTTTGCGGGCTGTGAAAATGCACCCAACTACTTTTTGTTCCTTCAACATAAGGCTAAGCTGACTCTTCTTAGCTGAGCACAAGGACCGTATTGTTGTAATGGGATGACAAACCAAACCATCCTTATCATTGCTGTGTTGCACAGAAAGAGATTCCGTTTCCGCCAAATCGATCGTTTGAGGACAAAGTCACAACCAGAGTGCAGAGTCAAGTTCACCTTCACATCCACTTTTACTTGTGAATACAAGTGATGTTACGGATCTATAGTACCATATAGTACCATATAGTACTATAGTAGTTAATAAAGACAAGTCTTTATCTATTCTTGATCGCACCTGTAAATCATAGTCCAATGTTTCGTATCAATGTGACGTACGGAATAAAGTAAAGGGAAGTTACCCCCAACCAAACAATTGAATAAGGTTGTCTTTTTGCTTAGATATGGTTGTCTGTATATTAGTAGGGATTTAACATGTATATTCAACGATGGTGCTATGATGTAGCTTAGACGAATTGTATATAAACACTGAACAAAAATATTACTGTTAATATATTTTGCATTTATCATATTGAGATGTCTCAATTAAATGGAAAACTGAATGCGAAATACTATTGTAAATAGAAATAGGCATAAAATAATATCCAATCAAACGTCGTTTTAGACCATCTTATGGTCTTGTTTAGATTTTGATGTTTGGTGAAGTCTTTTTACACCCCGGTATTGCCACCTACTGGAGAAAAATGTAGATTTGTAATGACCATTGCCTCGGCAGGAAACACGACCCGCCTATGGTTTTCATCAAAGTGAATTATCTCTACGCATCCTTTTTTATGTGCAGAGAATAAAATTATCATCATTATTTCGTTTAACGGGGACACTGGGCCTTTAAGTGACACGGACCTTCAAATTATCTGATGCCAAACACTGTGATCAATTACAAATAATAAGATGATACATATGGTAGCATGGAGGGATGGGGGGGGGGGGGGGGCGATGGTTGGACGCCAGGAGGTGTGTCACTTCTGTTGTTTATTTTGTCTCAATTGTAAATACTGTATTGTGCAACGGGCTCAGCATATGCACAATGTGGTCAAGATGTATGGCATTTATCATGAAATTGATACTCACAATCTATGTGGTTATATGGGCTGTATAAATCCATTTTTAAAAATTTGTCAGTAATAAATATTGTTATGATAAAAAACAATCGGTGCCTGGTTTCTTATTCATAGGTTTTGTCCATTAGATGTTGTAAACATGGACTCCAGCCATCAGTTGCTTCAGACAACTCGCCATAGCCTACAGCAAACACTGTGTTGACGCAAAACACCCGCTTGAGGAGCGACTCACAATACACTCCGGACGCAGTGGACCGGCCTAGTCAATCACCATAAGGAGATCCAATTAGGTTGACGCAATGGTCAGGCCCGGTAGTATACCTTACAAAGGCTTACGTGCTTAACCGGTGTAGAAGTTTGAAATGTCCTCGGATAGATTGTCCGGGGAACAAAGGATTCTATTATGCGCTTTAATCTATGAGCGATTGACGGTCATTGCCTCAATTGAAACATATACTATAATCCGTCAGAATACAAAAGGACCGGATAATTATTTTTCTTCTCCTATACACCAACTTATTGCGTCATCTCAGGTATAATACATTTAGCCACAAGCAGCTGCTGACAGTGTATCAGATTCTCAACTCCATGGACACTGCCCTTGAGGTTGAATGAGAAATGAACAAATCCTGGGATGTCCATCGTCATGGAGAATAAAGCACATCCAACTAGCATGCAACCTAGACCTCAAGCATCATCATCAATGGGCCTCTCGTGGCAATGAGAAGAGTGAGGGGCAGCGGCAGCCCCCAGTGGTCCTTTTGGTCCAGGAGATATAGTCCACGGTGGTGGTGGATGAAGCAAAAGCTTGCTATCATAGCATGTTGTGGCTGGTGTAACAGGACGAATAGTCCCTTGTCTTTCACAATTTGGTCACCTGTCTTTAACAGCGTCGTCCTCTGTCTCTTACAACCCCTGTAAGTGGTAAAGTAGGAGGCATGGTTCCTTATCTTGCACAACCTGTGGCTCGCGCAGCAGGAGATGTAGTCCGTTGTCGATCACAACTTGTTCCCCTGTCTTTCACAACTTTGTGCCCCGTCTCTCTGATGTATGAGCCGATGAAGCAGAAAGTATATTCCCGTGATCCTCACAACCTGTAGCTTGTGAAGCAAGATGTAATGTAAACACCGTCCTTACACAACCGGTGGTCCAGCCCCCTGTCTTTCACAACGAGCGGCTGGTGTAGCAGAAGGAATAGTCCCTTATCTTTTCCAACCCCACCTGAAACTGGGTGTTGCAGGAGGAATAGTCTCTGTTTCTTACAATTCGTAGCTCATAGACGAATAGTCCAATGTCTTTCCTAACTTGTCGCTGATGTAGCAACCTGTCTCTCACAACCTGTAACCGTTGAAGCATGGGGTATGAACACCGGTCTTTCGCAACCGAAGGTATAGTGCCCTGCTATTCACAACCAGCGAATTGTGGAGCAGAAGGAAAGGTCCCTGTCCTGGGGAAGATCTGTATGGATCTGAGACATGGGCAGCCACTCGGGTAGATGAGGGACGACTAGACGCCTTCGACTTCCGATGCCTCCGTAGGATCCTGGGGGTTCTGTGGTTCCACCGGACCAGGAATACAGTGATCCGAGCTAGGACTGGACAACCACCGCACTATTTCCCTGCTCCTACAAAAGAGGTGACTGATGTCGTTTGGCCATGCATCCGAGTATGACGGGTGCGACACGGAGAAGGAGGAGACACCGGATGAGGTGGATGGAAGTGACGCAAGGACCATCGGCGTGGATGGATACCTGCGGGTGCTGGCGACCGACCGATTAACATGGAGCCAAATGATGACGAGCTGGGTCACAACGTTGCAGAAAGTAAGTGAGTAAGTTGGTGAAGATGGAGGCATAGTCCCGGTCCCTCACAGTTGGCGGCTGGTGTTGGAGGAGGTATAGGCTTATAGTACCCTGCCTAGCACAACTTTATCCACTGTCTTTGGCAACCAGGTCCTCTGTCTCTCAAAGCCTCTATCTTGCAAGGAGGAAGGGATAGCTCCCTCTCTTTTCAAACCACAGGCGGCTATCAACATCGTCTTTTCACAACCGGTGGTCTCGTCGGCTGTCTTTCACAACGAGTGGCTGATGTAGCAGAAGGAATAGTCCCCTGTCTTTCACAAACTGGGACTGGGTGTTGCAAGAGGGATGTCCTATGTCTTTCCTGTCCGTGGCAGGAGGGATAGTCCCCTGTCTTTACAAATTGGTCCCCTGTCATCTAAACATGCACGTGGCTGGTACAGCTGCAGGTATACTGCACTGTCTTTCACAACAAGTGACATGCGTGGCAGCAAGAGGTATTGACACCGGTCTTTCACGGCCGGTGGTCTTGTCCTCTGTCGAGCGGCTGGTGTAGCAGAAGGAATAGTCACATGTCTTTCACAACCTTCGACGACTGGAATTTGCAGGAGGAATAGCCCCCTTTCTTTAATAGTTTGAGGTTAGTGTTGCAGAAGGAATATACCCCTGTCATTTACAACTTGGTCACGTCTCTTTTATAACTTTTATAACTTTGATCACTGTCTCACCGCCTGTAGCTGGTCAACTAAGAGGAATAGTCCCCAAAGGTGGTCTTGTCCAATGTCTTTGAGCCACTGGTGTAGCAGAAGTAATGGTCCCCTGTCCTTTCACAACTTGTGGGTGGTGTAATGGGTGAAATTGTCCCCGTTCATTCACAGCTGGGGGTGAGTGTAACAAAACCCAGGATAGTGCCCTATCTTCTTTCGCAATGTGCTGTTTAACTGGAGGAGTAGTCCCCAGTCCTTCACCACCAGCAACTGGGTGTTGTGGGAGTAACAGTCCATTGTATTGCGGTGCATGTAGCAGGAGTACTAGTCCCCTGTCTATCACAACTTGTGGCTAATGTCGCAAGAGGAATAGTTTCATATCTCTCGCAACCCGTAACTATTGAAGCATGGGGTATAAGTATCAGTCTTTCGCATCCGGTGATATAGTCTCCTGTCGTTTACAACTTGCGGCCGGTAGTAGAGGAATATTCAGTCCCTTTTCGTTACAACTTGGTCCCCTGTTTTTCAAAACCTTTTGCTGGTGAAGATGGAGGCATAGTCCTCGGTCTCTCACAATGGCGGCTGGTGTAGTAGAAGGTATAGTTCCCTGCCTATCACAGGTTCACCCCCTGTCCTTTGCAAATCACAGGTTCACCCCCTGTCCTTTGCAACTGGGTCCTCTGTCTCTCACAACCTGTAGTAGCAGGCAAGAAGGGAGGCATTGTCACTGGTATTTCACTGTTTGTGTCAGGTGTAGCACGGTGTCCGTTTCTCTGTCACAACCCGGTCACCTGTCTTTCATCACTACTTTGCCCCCGGTCTCTCACAACCAAGCAGGTACACCTGTCTTTCACAACCACTAGCTGAAGAAGTAGGAACTTTGAACCCATTCCTCACAACCTTATCCGCCGAAGGAAGAGGTATGAACCCTTTGCTCACAACCTGTGGCTGGTGCAGCAGGAGGTATAGTTCTCTGTCTTTCACAACTTGCGGTTGGTGTAGAAGGGAGAATAGTCACCCGTTGAATTTCAAAACTTGCGACTTGTGTAGCGGAAGACAAGTCCACTGACTTTCACAACTTGTGGCTCCTGAAGCAGGAGGAATAGGCCTCTTTCTTTCAAAACGTGTGGCTGGTGTAACAGGAGGAGTAGTCCGTTGTCATTCACAACCTGTTCCCTTGTCTTTCACAAAGCTGCTAACTTCATGTATTGCTGGTGCATCACTGGTCTTTCACAACAGGTCAACCCAGCGGGAAGAACAGTCCCCTGCCGTTACAACTTGGTCACCTGTCTTTCAAAACCTTAAAAGCTGATGGGAAAGGAGGTGGAGTCTCTAGTCTTTCACAACCTGTGGCTGGTGCAGCAGGAGGTATAGCCCATTGTCTTTCAGAACTTTGTCCCCTGTCCATCACAACCTATAGCTGTCTCTTGCAACCTGTGGCTGGGGAAGGAGGTATAAAGGCCGTCTTTCACATCCTTTATTTGGTGAAGCTGGGGGTATAGTCCTGTCGCTCACAACCCAACGCTGGGTGCAGAAGCAGTAGGTACTTCACTGTGCTCACAACTGGTGGCTAGTGCAGCAGGAGGTATAGTTCTCTGTCTTTCACAACTTGAGGTTGGGTGAAGCAGGAGTAGTGGTACGTTGCCTGGCTTTCACAACCTGTGATTGGTGTAGCAGGGAGAATAGTCCCCTGTTAAATTTCAAAACTTGAGTTGGTGTTGGAGAAGACTCTTGTTTGAGGTAGCAGGAGGAATAGTCCCCTTCTTTCAACACGAATGGCTAGTCCCTGTCTTTCACAGAAGACCCCATTGTTGCAGGAGAAATATTCATGTCTTTCACAACTCATGGCTGATAGACCAGGAGGAATGTCCTTTATCTGTCCCAACATGTGGTTGGTGTAACAGGAGGAATAGACCCCCGTCTTTCACAACTTGTTCACCTGTCTTGTACAACTTTGTCCCCGTCTCGAACAACCCCAAGCTGTCCCTGGTCTTTCACAACCTGTGGCTGGTGCTGCAGGAAGTCTGTTCTGTTATTGTTCACAACCTGTTTAAATTTGACCCCTGAGCAGTCCAAGTCCTTGAGAGCCACACAATTGTGGGTCAAATAACCTTGAACAAGGACATAACTTCTTTTCATATTTTATTGGCTAAAATGCAACTGGTATTACAAATGTGGCCACCATCTTTATTCACATAAGCAGAAGACCTACAGAACAAGGACAAGACTACATGACACTGTACACATAATGATATGTACCTACTTTAGCCTCGTCCCACCCCAAACTTGGTACCAAATGAATTACATTGATCAACAATATTGTGTGCAAAATGTACAGGAGAATGGAACCTATCTGGGGTGGAACCAACAGCAGGTATTCCATTCTACAATCTAATGTACATAGGAAAATCCAGAGCCTGGTTGTTCTAAACCAAGACAACCTTAACACAGACTCGTGGAGGAATAAAGTATTCTAATCCCTCCTTGCAAATATTCCACGACTACTTTGTTGGCTGTAAAAAGATGTCACTTACTTCTTGTTATGGTTAATGAGCTATTAAGTTTTCAGTATAAGTTACAGTATAACTGAACATCCATAGCTTAGTGGCATTTACATTTGTATTTCCATGTATATACCAAACTGGCTTTATTGGGACAAAGTCACAACCAGAGGGCGAGGATAAGATCACTTTAACTTGAGAAGGTAAAAATCAAAATGGCATTATCAGCTTCAAAATATGACAGCTAGCAGTTGAACTTGGCCTGAAATCAACTTGATTTTGTTCATGGATGATTACTAAAACAATTGTCTTTTCCGACATCCCAAACTGGGAATGGTTTTGATGAGAAATTACCCAGCAGTCAACAGTCAGACTTAAAATTGTAAGAGCCTTATACAACACTTTACTAAACACATTCATCTAAAACTGGTAACAACAGAAATATCATAACGATGATAGGATCAAATACACCCACCAAGGATAAATGGTCAATAGAAAAAATGCTTTTGATGAATTGGTTAGGTGTGTAATCTGATACATACATGTATATGGGCACAGCTGAATCAAATTTGCCCTACGTGTTGTTCTAAACTGTTTATAATGAAGAATCATTCAGCACTTTCACCTCGATAGGGAATTCAAAATCACTAAAACAGCATTCGAGGTTCAGGGTCATTTGGTTTTTTCACCCAGAGGCAGGGCTCGAAATTCACGGAGGTCAATGTCTTTATGCCCTCCCTTTTTGCCTTGCTGCCCTGAAAATGTTCTCATCAACTTCCATTTGAAGTGAAACCTTTCTCTCTCAACAACCAAGAGTTCCCATTATTCAGCACAAAACTGTGGCGCCCTTTGGCAACAAATTTCGTGGACAGCAGAAGTAGCACCTTTCCCCCTCCTGAGCAGATATAAATGCAATGCATTGATACGCTACACATGAATTGAACACATTTCTACAAAAATTTTGCATTTTACTACTTGTCTTGAACCTCCATCAACCTGAAGCACTTTTAGAACGTCTCAGATAAAGTACCTCCAGTCTTATGGCATACTAAAAATATTCATCTTAAAGGGTCATTGTACACCTGGGCTACCACAATTTTTTGTTACAGAATTTCCACAGGCATCAGTCATCGGCCAGACTTACTGTACATTGTTGCTTTGAATGCGTAGTGTGACTGAGAAAGTGTGCAGCGTAGGAAAAATGCTGCAGAAAGCGCCCAAGAATAACAATGCCTTCAGGGCCGCTTATAATCGTTATAACAATTATATACAAAGTTCAAATTAATTAAAATCATTTTCATGATCAGGTCGGACATCGTTATACAGATAAAATTCACATTCTAACCATGATTTCTCGCAATGATGTGTACTTCCATGATGATAAAAATACACTATACAACAATCTTCATTATCTTGTGTGCCACCGCACATTTTAAACTGTATGTAGGAGATGAGACTATCAAAATTTGTAAACTTTTTCTTGGTCTATTCACCAAAATTATGATCCCCCCATTTCCATCTTACCAGAGAAAGAAATTGTCTCTCCCAAAACATATGGATACTGTACTCTCTGTCAATCATTCATGTTCCACAGGTGATCAGATGAGATTCTGACGCAACACAACATCAAACTCTCCCCGAGTATATACAGTACATGTATATGATTTTTTTCTTTTCTATGAAAATAGGAGATTATTTGTACAATATGTGAATATCAGCAACCACATAATGAGATCACTGTTCCGTTTCATTCATTCATGTTATGCCAATTTATCCTGAAATCGGCCTAATACACTGTTCTGTTGCCAATATCATTAGAAATGAATGGCTAAGAGTCACAGCGGAAGTGCTCATGAGGTCCCAGTTCGATTTCTTAACCTACAGCTCCCTTGGGGTAAAAATCATCATGATGCCATTCTTTCAACTTAAAGCTGCATACATTTTGATATAGCGCTATTTTCACGGGCAGTTATGATCACTCTGTCTGCTGCATGGCCTGCTTAACACACGCAGCCAGAAGTTCATCCACTTGATCCGTGTCATTCTCTTGGTCAATTTCAAATTCCTGCAATGATACCAATATAGAAACAATTTAAAACATAACTGTCAACAGCTACATGTATCAATGAGAGAACATGATAATGTTATAAAGGATCTGAAAAAAATATGAGAAAAATTTTAATTGATAAATCAAATTTTTTATCATCACTTCTTCAGCTTCCAGGCCCATCACATTCTGAAACAGACTTCATAATAGAAAATAAATTTAGGATCTTATATACTTTAGTGCTTTATTTTGTGCAACATAAGCACTTCACATTTTTTCCCCAAGCCTGTACAGTACCTTTCTAAAGAATAAAGAACTGACCACTACATGGAGTTCAATGGCTGACAGGTTCCATAGAATGACTGGTTTTAGTGAGCCAGACTCTGCTAGTCAAAACCATGAAATTATTTTTTTAAATGTGACAAATACCATTTCATGATGTTCGAACAATATTTGAAGAGAATACATGGAAACATGATATTTCACTGCAAGTTTTATCACAATATATTAACAAGGAGGCAGACAACTCATTTAAATCACATTAGAATAATCCCATAGAGTCATTATTCAGGTACCTCTGCCATTCTACTCAGGCGGCAACTACCAAGCCTCCCTCTCGCCACCCTCATTTCAGATGTACCCCTCTGGGTAGAAAAGATGCACCGATGATCCCGTCTCTTATGGCACAAACTCTCTCCATCTGTTAGCCCGTCCTGACTCGGACAAATACCAGCTTATCGCACACACAGCCAATTCAAGATTCATTAAAACCATTTCAAATGTTGCGACTCTATGATTTATAATAAAAAACGACAATGTAATGGCCATGTGTTATTGTTTCGGTCTTATCTGAAACAGATCATGGCTGATCACGTTTGTCCTGCCTTAAGACAAATCAGTAGGTGCTCCACCAGCAGGTAGTGAAGACGTGCCGCAAACCGTGGTCATGATGACAGGAGTCGCTGCACAATAGTTCCGTCTGATTTATTTACTGAACTAAGAATGACAATATGTGGCCAGTTGGTAGAGCATTGTGTACGAGTAACTTTGCCCAATTAACAAGGTTTTTTCTTACAGACACTAACTAGATGCGCAGTCACTTATAAAACAATCCCTTCACTAAAACTTTTTTAATGTTCCCATTTTTGACTTGGACGTGTCTATTAACAGATGGTCGCGAAAAATTCAAAAGGAGTCGCCAACGAAAATGAACGAATGGACACAATTAGAGCCAAATAACATGAGGCAAAGTAGTATTCAAATCATCTCTTAAGAATTCAAAGTGAAAATTTGGTTATAAGCACGATCAAAATAGCTCAAAATATAATATTGTAAATGGTGCTCTAGCTCAAACAAATGCATTTTACAACTTCACACTACATGATATTTTTTGCTCACCATCACACCTCTCAAATTCGATAATTTCGTCAAAAACCAATCAAATAATTGTTTAGATCAAATGAAGCTTCTCATTTATTCAATATTTGCCTAAGATCAGGTGACACCTTCCTCCGCGCTGCCTAATCAACCGTTAATGTGTAATAGTAGCGTGATCCACCACTTTCCAGAAGATTATCATACCAGCATGATATATGAGCCCGTTTTTGTTCAATTTGTTCCTCATATAACATGGTCTAACGGCAATGTATCAGACTTGGTGTCCTAAGACAAAAGAACAACACAAAGTGTCAGGACCTTGGCAATCAATTTATGTACATGAAATGGACAATTATTTAACTCAATTGATCAGTCAAACTAACATGTCCCTTTAACATTAAATCTGTAACAGGACAGGTGAACCCATCGAAGTGTCCTGATAAAATCTCTAAGTTACTCTGGATCTATGATATTCAAATACTTCACTTCTAGAATTAAATAATTCTAGAAATAAACATAGCCCAAAGTGGTGGGAACTCCCCACAATCCACAAAAACACCTGACCGCACTTAGGTGTATGTTTTTTGCGGATTATTCCCAACTAACTTGACAAGTTAAAACGCCATTTACAAACTTCACCCCAAAAAGCTATCGTTCAAATAGCACCGATTAACAACTTTATCAAGTGGGATTGAAGAAGTTGCACTCATCGCCCTGATCTTGAGTAGTCGGGTTGTACAATACTTGACTTGTTTAAGACATTGTTTACTTGTCAACAGACTGTGACATTACATCAGCGTACACCACGGAGCCCTTATTCCTTTGTAACATTTTTAATATTTCAAAGTAAATTACTCCCACAGGCCCTCAAACCAACAATGAGAAGACTACAAGACATACTACTCACACCTCAAACATGTCATCATTAAAACCTGTTGGTGCACCACAACTAAATAACCTCTCATGATATGGACAGAGTTCAGAGACATGGTCACATGGAGGTTACACAGATTAAACAAGAAGGAGTAGCCTTATTGTGTGCTGAGGCAATCGTTTAGCCATCAGAAAGCAAAACATCATCCCAGACAGCATCAATAACAAACAAGATGTAAATTTTCATGAAACACAAAGACAATTAATGATATTTGTGTAAGAGTTTCACACAAAAGGTTGCAGTGTCCTTAAGAAAGTTCACTCCTCCGGAGTTGATCCGGGGTTGAGTTTGTGGTCAGCTTTGAATAAACAACGAGGAAGTTGGAAGGTTGTCACACTTGTCATTAGAAATCTTTAAGTAAAGGGGGGGGGGGAGGCTTCTCAATGTAGCAAGATGGAAGCGCTAAGTGTCCAGTTATCTACACCAGGAGATCTACAAGGAGACACAATGGAGAGGTTTGAGATAAGGGGGCAGATTCATCGCTGCCACAGGTTAACAGGAGTGGACCTGCTAGGGATGACAACTCAACAATGACTTGTCACTATTGTCTTTCAGGTCATACCCTTTGGATGTGTCCGACACAACTTTCTTTAGCGCTGTTTTGGGCAAGGAAGTCATAATTGTTGGACCCCCTGCGACAATTAAACTGGTTTCATCCTTGACATGGAGTGTCTCTTACTTTGGACAAACATCCAAAGTTTAGGAGATCATAAAAATACAAAGCAGCAATGGGAAGGTTGGGTGTATTTGCGGCAGAAGATGCACACACACGAACTACTTTTTCTGATGATCTGGGATCGTCAGAAATTACAGTGAACCATTCACGGATGAAAGAAAGTTTCTTAAAGAGGATGATGGTGGCTGGACTGGGGTAGCCTGAAGCAACCTATCCATCACAGGCCTACACAAACCTGTCACAGTGACGTCTGCCAGCA
Organism: Lineus longissimus; assembly: GCF_910592395.1. Classification (NCBI taxonomy): domain Eukaryota; kingdom Metazoa; phylum Nemertea; class Pilidiophora; order Heteronemertea; family Lineidae; genus Lineus; species Lineus longissimus. The sequence continues at coordinate 5,067,149 of NC_088309.1, forward strand.
AACTAATCGACCGGCAACCACTTTTATGCACCAACAGCGCAGCCATCAACCATGATGAATTACTGACTACGAGCCTTTTCAGGCACCGTTGTTGGAAATATTAAGCGGGAACATCGTAAATTGATGGGCGTTTTTAACTGTTGAAATGAAGCTGAGGAAGAGAGAAGCAAGTTGGTCTTAGTGGCTTGAGTGAGCTCCCTCCCCAGCCACATAACGCACCATTAACTTTTCATTACAATTTCAGCGCTGTGCCACCAGTGCACATGAATAAAGCATTTGACAACCACTGGATGTAAATATTTAAAACGACCGCTTTTAATAAACATGCATAACAAATGAGGTGTTCAAGTACATCATTTAATAGAGGAATTATAACGGGTTGGTAGCTTAGGCCAATTCAAAATCAAGACAGTAATTGATCAAATTTGTCTTACAAGTTACAATACAAGTGATGATGTTGGTTGATTTTTCAAACACAGTTTTTCAATATTTTTATATAGGTGGGAGACTTCGAATGAATCCAAAATATCTTTGTTTTCAACAGTTGAACTAAGTCACCCTCCCCAAATCAAATTTTTTTTAAATGTCGGGGCTACAGTCAAGAATGAAACACAACTCTAGAACACTCTCTGCCACAAATTTGAATCAATGAATTATTTTAGTGATAGCCAATCTCCTTTTGTGCACTTCGCTTACAATATACACCACAATATTCAACAGCCCAATCAGAATATCGTAGCTTAGAGCAAGTCAATAACTTGACACATTTAAGTCAAACTTCATTCAAATGATTGAATGCATTTTAAAGTGTACAAAATCACAAATACAGACAACATACACATTTTCATTTTAAAGACGAGCAAAAGTTGCACCTTGAATTCAAACGGTTCAAAACCAAACTGCGATATCTCAAAGCTTCCTTGGTAACGACTATCACGTCTTCCTGACTATGTAAGAAGATGAGAAGTAATCCCAAACAGTGAACGACTCCTGGGACTCAAGGCGGGAGAATAAAAACACGTCATGCAAGACTGCCTGGGTCATTGTCTCGTCGGGTGTGAAAACTCTGGCAGCAGCGCTCGGATCCTCGGCAACTTGTTTGGAATCACACCTAATTTGTCTACGAGATGAATGCTCAGGGCCTAAGATGCCGCGGCAAGGAAATAACAGCGCTGGTACCGATACCCAGGGGACCCACTGCCTCAGTTTGGTAATGCTAATTTTACACGATCGCGAGGAATCTAAATTGCATTGCTGGAATCCATGACTCGATGAATGATGAGATGACACCTAGAAGCACTGGCAGTTTGCGCGATGAGCAACTTTTGATGATGGAAGTTTTTCCTGGTTTTTGGAGGTGGCAAGTTGGGTGACAGCTTTATGTGGTGTTAACAGCAGTTTTACACTGGAGAAGAGCGGGATGGCCCCATATGCCACACTCTACCCGCCAATGGTACAATAATGAGGCAAGAATACAGCTGAGTGTTCGACTGACGCTAACTCATAAATTAGCATCCGCAGCACTGGGGAAATATATAGAAATTTGATGGGTATTAGCGAGAATATTTCAAACTAATGATCTTCGACTTCCCATTTGTATTCAAAGCAAACTGATTAACACACTTCTGACATGAGAGCAAAACATATTATCACTAATGGGAGTTGACTGCAGTTTTCAAGAAAAATTTGCCAGCGAAAAAAACAAGGAATAGTGGATGATAAACCTGGACAGCTGGTGCTTCCTTTGCCTTTTCCTATAAGCCCCTGTATATCAACTTGCAACTGGTAATCATTTGATAGTCGCAGTGAATTACTACTAACCTATGATACTGAATTAGGAAGAGATTTTTTAAGAAGAGAAAATTCTAAACTTTTGAATTCCCATTTTCCTATTTTCAAAGCCAATTTTGATAGTACAAGAAAAATACAAAACACATTAATTTCCATACCAACTACTTATTAACTGAATTTCATGAGCCACCATAACTCTAACTGGATCGCCAACCATACTTTCAGTTTTCAAAAGGACAGATGTTGTCAAGGTCGATTTTCATATCGCATCTCAGAATGATCTGGCACTTCATTGTGACGGACATTAGTTTGATTTATAAAGGTGCATTATCAGTCACCATCCATGCCAAACCAAAAAGGAACAAAATATTAAATTTTTTGAAAATATCAGTTCTTCTTCATCATGCAGACTTTTTTTGAGTTGCAAGCCGGACAGTCTGTTTTGGGTAAATATTAGTTCAATGTGTTGAATCTGCCTTAGTCACAGTGGGTCTGTTGTCTAAAGAACATCAGAGAAATCAAGAAGATGATCATTTTGAAAAGTCTGTCGGCAGCCACAACAGAAAATGAGTTAGAAAGGAAAATGTTTTCTCTCTTTTTTTGATTAATGACACTGTGAGAACTGAAAAAAATTTCCATCAGGAGATTCTTTCAAAATAACAACCTTTGCCTGGCCTAAGATTTGTCAAACCATGCAAAAACTGCTTCAAAAGACACTTCTTGTATCAGAGGCAGATGCCAACATGACTGATCAGCGTTGACACAATGATGCAACTGTTGTCTTTTAGACCAGTTGTCAGATGTGATATTAATATCAGTGAATGACTACTTAAAGGGGAAGAGGTCTCTCTATTTTGATTGCGAGCCATCAGAGATGGTGACACGGCAGAAGAGAAGAACAGGACCAACTCTCTAAACTGATCTCATCCAAGATGTTTCGAAAATCGCATCATCAACTTTCTGAGTGTATGAAGTTGATGATAGGGTTTATCATCAGATACGACACTTCGAATACAAATCCACCAAATCGTCTCTCAGAACAGGGAAACTGTGCCAAGGCAGCATGACAACAACTTGTGGAGCAAAATCTTTGAAAGAGGAAATGGGAAACATTAAATTTTGTTCTTTGGAAGTCCAGGCAAATAGAAGCCCATTAATATCATCCAAAAATGCCCTGACTTTTTCAAGTAGTCCATTGAACACAAAAGCAGGTGTGAGGTAATGTTCAGTTCACGAACAGGACAACGACGCAACTTATATCATCACTGAGCCAGCAGAGAAGAGACTTTCAACAAATAAATAAATTACAGCATCTTTTGCGCAGGAAAAACTGAATAAAAACGGATGCAGTATAAATCACCAACAGTGAATAGAAAACAGCGATCTCAGCATGTTCAAGACGTGATAAAAGATGTTGTGGTGTTATCAATGGAGTTGCGATTCATCCCTTGTTAGAGAGATGGACAAAGGATACCTGTAACTGGCACACTCCACTCCAACTGACAATAGCACCATGAAAGACGACCTACTCCTTCCACCAATTTATTATCTCGCACGCTTCTCTGTTGATTTGATATGCTACGTCATGTTTTCGAGAGGGTCGGCAAACACGCCCATGTTGCAAAGTGAAAGATGAGAGATCGCAATTCAACAAGACGAATATGGCAGCATATGTTATGTCATTATGTTGCAAGAAGACCAAACACTTTGTATCCAAAAACAATCGGACAAAAAATTTGATATTTCAACAAGTCTTTTTGACTTGTTATAATAATCCCTAAGTTATTCCATGCGGTGTAATATTTTAAGCTGTTGTCGTTCAATACCTTCATGAGGAAAGGCGAAAAAACTAATGTAGACGGAGAAATGCTGGATTAACTGGCACAACATCAACTTTTCCCTACAAGTTATTTTAATCTTTCAACTTAAATCTCGTAGCTAATCTTGTGGACAATTTTGAAAAAATTCCAAACCAAAAGTTGACTGGTCATAATGTAAGCCACAAGTGCCTTTAATCATACCATGAAGATGTTTTTATCTGTTGTTATTCAGTAAGCTTCTTAAATCACCACCACTGAGGTATTATCAGGTTGGCTGTCACAGTAATCTGCCCGCGTATTGTGCGCTTGTAAAAACCTGCCAAAACTCTGCTCAGTAAGCCCAGGGTGAACACGGCCATTAACAGGACCTGACATGAATTCTCACAGTTACTTCACCAGGTCGGCTGAGTAGACAAACAGCAAATGTTCACACGGATTTGGTGGAGTCTCCACCAAGTCGTTGTATTTCACTACCATAAGGCATGCCAATAATCGTGAAATAACACATAAAGATGATTTGTAGTCAAAGCGCTGTAGTGCCAAAATACTAATGGCTTAGTGCGCTAGCTGTTTATGGTGGCCGAGACTGTCAAAATCGATGACACTGCAGATGTGCCATCAGCTTAAACCCAATCATCGTGCGAATTGGGCCGGGTTTTCACGCCAATGCTCCAAGAGTGATGCGCCTCCATGGATGCAATTCTGTGATCATTACCACGCTATACCACGGGGATAAGAATTTAGCACTCCACACCGTATCGTGCGCCCTCTCATACTCTCCTCACACTTCCTGGGAAATGACTTATACGGTCAGGTGTGAGACAGTTTTTCACTTTCCATGTTCTAATATCCCCATCGTGTCCCTGGCCGCCAACATGATTAACTGACGGTGAATGATTCACACGAGAAAATAACCAATCAGAGAAGCAAGAATGGAACAATGTTCAAAAATGGGTGTAATTTATGCGATGCAAAACAGGCCAACAGCTATTAAGAACTGAAAATGTTTAACGCGTGACGCAGAGGTCAGGAAGACACTTTAGCACAGTAAATAGCAATAGTTACACCAAGCCTATTAAAAATTAAAACAGAACTAGCCACAACTTTACCTCATTTATTGTCTTCAATAACTTAGCTATGAGTTTTCTGAGATGAGATAACTTGGTTTTTGCAGCTTCTGCCTCCTTTTGTTTGGTGACCGCATCATTCTGGAAACTGCTCACCAGCTGAAGAAGGAAAATACGACACAGTTAAGGATTTGTTTAGAGCAAGAAGCGACAATCACATCACCAGCCCAGCCCTTTGGTGGCCGAAAATCTGGTCATATTCATTTCTTGACTTTTTTAATGCAATCAAAGTAGGATTGCTTCACATTCTCCCAAATGGTGCTCCAAGATCTTCAGCAGTAAAGTGTTTAAATTGACTATCATAAACACGGGAAGATCATCAACAACGTAGAGATAATGTTGTCCCTTTATCACTCTATTTATTACAAGATCATCATGAGTTGCATTTCTGATCAAATTCTCGTAAAACTTTATTATCATCATCCCTCCGCAAGGTGAAGATGAAACAATAATCAACGGTGGGGTAAAATCTGTGAAGTTAGCTTTGGGTGATTTGTATTGGGATGGGGTGACAATGTCACCATAAAGGAACTCCTTAGATCTTTATAACATGGCACAGGGTGGCTGTGGTACGTGGTGTGATTCCATAAAGGCTACTACACATTCACATCCAATACCAAGCTTAAACTTACACTAAACTGAAGAGAACAGCAAATTACTGAACAGGCCATTATTAGACCTTAGCCTTTTTTGGCCAAGCTATTTATCTATGAGTTCAAAATACCCAGTAATGAAGTTTAATACCTTCCGTAGTCCCTTCTCATAGTGATCAAAGAACTCGTCCAATGGAAACGATGCGAGTTCCTGCATATTCAAGTTGGCAATATCCTCCTTCTCCTGTGGCCACTGTGGTGGTAAGAAGTATCGTAAACATGTCCTGTAATAGAAGTTATAAATTTTTTTTTAAAAGAGCTATATAGGTTTATATTGTACAACATTCTCAAAGCACTTTACATTTATTCACAGATCAATCCTGCAACTTTTTAGTAGAACTCAGAAAAGCAGCTACCGTAAGTGCTTTAACCTTAGCATTCCGACTGGTAATACCAGATATATTGTTGTGTACTTCCAAATGTCTTCAAATCCAGGCAAATTTCCAGAAAAAGTTCCACAGATATCAATTCCTGAACAGGTTATACACTAAGAGGAGTACTTTATCTTCAAGTGACTGTGACAAAACACAGATTTTTGGACGGCTGAATTAATGTGTCAACTGACCTGTATCCATCAGCGATTTCATCCAGGGCTTGGCCAGATCCAACATTATTGGCTGTAGAAGAGGATGGGGTCTCGGCTGTTGTTCCATGGGACGCCTCAGACGCTGGAGATGGTGGGGCCGCGGTCACAGCAGACGTGGATTCAGCATCCATGGCAGTTCCATCGCTTGCCTAGAAACAAAGAATTTGTTCAGAAATATACCATTCAGTGGTAGTTTTTCTGAGATTGCCAAAACGGCAAGTGCTACAAGATACCTGGTTTCTGGTTACAACTGGACAGTTGTCCCACAATATGTTTTTTATCAATTCAAAACAGAATTTCTCCTTGTAAGCAGGTCTGTCTCATTGATATTAAGTATTGATTTGTAGAACTGCAGACATACAGGTTGCAATTCAGACTTACTTTTGTGGAGCTTGCATCAATGGTTCGAACATCTTCACTTCCTTCATCAAACCTGAAATATAGCGGGATTGGCAGTTAGATATTTGTATTAAAACCATTCGGGATGAGGAGAGCTGACTTCAAGAAAAACTTTGCAATTGTTAGACAAAATACGCCATTTGGTTAACCTTGTGAGGGAGTTTAACAACGAAGCTGATGTCAGAAGTTACAGTTTGTTCAGATGACATTCATGTGACATGTGAGATGTATAATATTGTGTGACCTGGGCGGTGGTCAGAGCGAGTTGCCCTGCTTGAGAAGAATGGCAATAATTGGTGTAAATAGAGGGGAGGAAAGGGTGGGAGGTGGAGCATGTCAGCAGTCACAGTCGAACATCTGTCAGACAGCGGGCAAGACTTTTGTAGCAACAACATTAGCATGTTTGTATCAAGTCAAATTTCTAGCGGAGTCAGCGAGGAGGAAAGAGGATTTGATGACAAAGGCAATTTGAAGGGTACAATGTATCTGAAGGGAATGAAAAGTCAAACTGAAGATAGAGGCAGACATTAGAAAGTGTGTTGCCTATCAAACCTGTAGCATATGATAAGGCACACTGAATTACTGTAAACAAGCACTTTTTTATTCCATTTTGAGGGACTAGCTGAATACTTGAAACAACCAGACTTAAAATACTTTTCAATACCCTATGTAACATTCTTGCTATCATTATCAAAGATAAATCCTAATCTGACAAATGAAGTTTTAAAAACAACCGAAACTAATGATGGAGCCAAATTGGGGCAATGAGTAATAAACAGTCGATTCGCCAAGTCATCTTGCTGAAACTGACCAAGAAACGTGACACAAATTAATCTAAACAGAGACAGATTTCAAATAATGACTTTGGTAACACGTCCAGGAGCAAATAACGGGGGATGAGACCCCATGGGATAGCCGAGGGTGGACAGACGTTGCATTGCATAGTGATTTTCCCCCCAAATGATGGGATCGCTCACGAGAATACATCCTCAAGGTGACCGTCTCCCCCAGGATGAACGATGATAGCTGATAATTTGTTTTGAATTGTCCTGGATGGCGCGTAATTGGGTGAGACGTCTACTGTTTGCCCGGGTAGCCGCAGGCAAGCAGAAGAGACCAGGGAGATGATCGATCATAAGATAGGCCTTAATGGACGGCACTATGACATTAAGTGATTCTTAAACTATTCACTGCGGGGCGCCCGAATGAATGCAAGATTTGATTGTAAATATCTACCACAGTAATTCTCACCTCTTAGATATGAATATGATTCAAATCATCATAACAATGAGATCTAATGTTAAGAGTACACAAATGGTCATCTGGGCAAATAATGACATTGTTTTAGATGCAGATTGATAGCCTCACCTTCCTGGGTTAGGGAAAGTCCTGATAAAGGAAGGGCTATTTGTTATCTCTGCGAAGTATTTCATAGAACGACCTTTTCTAAATTAACACCTACACGCACAAGTATTTTTTAATACTTGACCCATCAAGGGACAAATGGAAAAACTGAAATATTATAGAGAGCGTGTCTTGATCATGGAGTCTTCTTCCTAACCCGTGGCGAGATCATCAGGAGTCAAAGTAAACATCGACATGCCTCCACAATGATCATAGCTGAGGAGAAACTGAGGAAGAGTCTGTCACACAGCGTTCATCGCCAATCAAAAAGACAAGCTGGCGACATCACAGCCGGAGAGTGTCAGCCTCTGACAATACGTCGTGAGAGCTAATTGATCCAGAGACACTACCCCAGATACATGCTCCCCATCTTCCATTCATCCCTTCTCACTTTGATCCACCAGACGCAGGAAACGCCGACAGATATTCGCCACTTTGATTCAAGTATTACCATCGAAATCTGCAGAAATCCTCAAATTTGCTGCTAATAGGCTGTGAAAGAGCTCTGTAATGTTGACGAAAAATTGATAAAGGAACCGTCAAATAATGCCTGGCTCATTATATGTCAGCACTGCTTCCTTTTGAGTTAATGATAGCCTGTGGACAACATGGCAGAGAGATGTTCTTCTTTCCTACATGCCCTAATGAGGGGGTGTAAGAAGATGATCTCTTCTGATACAGCTATTTCCCTGCCTTGATCAGAGGAGACACCAAACGGCGTGACACCCTGTACAGAGCAGCTGCCTTAAATCGTTACTTGTGCGGCACTTTATGGGATGTTTCTTTTAAATCTACCGGGATGTTGTTCAGCAGAAACCGGCCTTCAAAATATTAGGGATATAATATGACAAAATACACAAATGAAATTTAACTGACAGTCGGATGATGAGGGAAGCTGGCATGTGGTGTGTATGGCACACTTTCAATGGACAAGCTCGAGGCTATGGTCAGCGTAATAACACTGGTCAAAACTGTCCATTCAAATAAATGATAATGTCGCTTGAATACTAGTTGTGGTCAGTTCAAATGACCACAATCAACCTGAAGTGACCAATGGTACAAGTAGGACAATTGAAAATGGGAAGATTTTGACTTTGTATCACACATGGCCTGGGGCAGTTTGCTCTCAGATCAAGATAATCACATGATCCAATTTTGATAGAAGCATATTTGAGATTGGAATCGTTATTAATCAAGGTGAATGATCTTGTATCTCAACATGGACACTCCAATCGAGCATCTGCTCCTTCAACTCATCATCAAGATACCTACTTCAGAGAAAAGTGCTTACAACAGTCAAAGGAAATTGTCAAAAAAGCAAATTCCTGAAGTGTAGTGATCTGATAGCCAACATGTTCCATAAAACTGGCTGAGATGAGCAGACAATGTGACTTCAAGATATCTGCCAACTAATATGACAAATGAAAACAATGCTTCGACATACAATAAGAAAAAAATAAAATCATAAAAAATTCCACAAAATCAGGGCATGAAAACACCAAGATTACCCACGAGAGAATTGAACCTCTTTACACAAAATTATGGGTGTAACACGAAATTAAAATTTTTCTCCTCAACGCTGAGATATGGAGGTATAATTTTCTGTGTGACGCAAGTGTGCAGAGGGGCTATTGGGAGTTGCATCTTCGCGGCCAGATGTCACTTAAGTGCTGTTTGCTTTTCCTGGTCACATTGGGGAATACAATACTGACAAGGGGGACAGAGAGAAAGTGAACCCCTAATTATCCATACTTCCCGAGTAAAAAATGATACCAGCATCTTTTATGGGGCTGCGGTATAACACTGGTGGGGTCAGGTGTAGATGTGGTCAGGTCGTATAATTCGAAATTTAGTCGGGGAAAGGCTACTTCACATTTTCCCAGCAACTAAGACAACTTTGATCTCTGGAAGATGTTGGAAAACACACATGATCCTGGCTGTGAAAAGATGATTGAGATGGTTGCAAAACCCACAAGTTGGGCAAAATTTACCCTGTTTTTAATACTTCCTTAATCTTCTAAAGCAATACCTTCAGGGGCAGTCAAACTCACCAAAAGCCGAAAGGAAGAGTATTTGAGACCGAACAGAATGCTGCCATTGTTTAGAAATTTTGCTCGAAAATAACCAACCTGTCAGGGACATGACAGCATAATGATAAGCTTGAATAAACCAGCCTCGAAACAATTCACAGTAAGTAAACGCTTTTGGAACATGAAATTTGGCAAATTGAGAAAAAACACCCGCTGCTCCTCTCCATATGGCAGGGAGCCGAGTGGAACATAGGTAAGGTAAACATTAACTGAGAAGGGGCGATTTGGCACGAGGTGACTTTATGACTTCTCTATAGCACTTTGAATGGTTTATTGTTTATGCCATCAAAGCCCTTATCATTGCCTATTCAACGGAGCTATTTACATCTCTTTAACATTATGGGAGAATAATGGCCGATGCTAGAGGCACTACTTGGGCATGTCATCGCTAATAGCAGATCTGCTACACCCCCTGAGGGGCGAAAATATGGTGTCCAAGTCTGCTCCCATGAAGCCCGCTCACAGAACAACATGAACATTTTCACCATAAAGATCAGCAAACAAATCAAGCAGGGAAGCTATCAAAACTTTCAGACTTTGGTCAGGAAGGGAAGAAGATTTTTCAGCTTTGTTTCTGTCGAGTTTTCAAATAAAAATGCATTGAAAACTCTTTCTAAAAGCACTTCTTAGTGGATTTCAGGTGCCATATGGCTACTATGGCACATTTTTGTTTGCCTGGCCATTCCCGCAAAAAACCTGCACTGCTCACGAAGGTGCTATTTACATCATGTGAAAGATGTTGCAGAATGCCTTTTCAAAAGCTTTCAATTTCACATCGTCTGCAAAGGATCAAGTCATACCTCAATCAGCACGGATTCACTCAGTCTTTGGTCCAAAACACACCGAAGATACTCATCCTCAGCCGTTGCCAAATCAAATCCCAGAAGCTAAGATTCCCTTGCTACGCAGCAGAAGAGTGCGAGTCCATAATTGACAATGTTGCCGTAAATTTAGTCGTGAGAAGCACTGAGGGGTCACAGCCTCCATTCAGGATATTAAATTCTGTTCAAAAGGACATCGGGCTTTATGATTAGAAAACCACTTCAAACTGTTCAGATATTACCCGGAGTATGCTGGGATCAGCCGGCAGTTGACTGCCGGGGAACTCACCTCCACGCAGGAATCTATTTCCTATTGTCTGTCAAAATCCAACTATCATTCGCTGCGAGAAACAAAAAACCCACGCAAGGATGAAATAGCCTGATGATAGAGATGATTAAAGGTCCTTTGGTTTAACTTGAGCAAGTGTAAATGCCAAATTACATGACTTCCATGTTGACTTTGCCCTTTAGAAGACTCGGATGAGGGACACAACAGAGTTAATGAACACTGTTTGTCATCGCATGACATGAGCGAGTGTTACTCGTGTGACATGCTATCGGAGGAAGTCGCTACATTCCTGAGAAATTACAAGAAAGAATCTCAAACCAATGTTGTTCATTGACATATCTTTGAGAGAACAGCCACAAAGAAGTTTTCGTGAAGCCTCATCTACTGCCCAGGATGCAGCTGAGTTCTGTAACTAATTGAAAACTCACGAGCCAGTCAGAAAATCATCAAATGAATTGTCTTGAAAGAATTTGGGTGAGTAGGATAGCTGGAGAGGACACCTCTCTACTTAATATGACAGCATTCGTCATTGTGAGAAGTAATTTCTCATCCACAAAGATATGCAGCTGTAGATGTGATGCGGCTTTTTATGCAAGGTCCAAAGATTTCATTGTACCACTTACCATTTGTCGTATTTATCTTTTGGATTTTTGTCGAACTTGATTTTCATCTTTCCTCCTTTTTTGTTGACCTTTGTCACTGTACCCATGTACCTGCAAAGACACCAAATTGAGAAAATACATTATTACACAAGGGATACAGCCTCAAAATGTTGCTTGGTCTTAAATCAATGGGTAAACATGACTATTTCAAGCACAACCACAACATTTCAAATAGTATCACTATCAGACACAGAAAGTTTTGATAGGATTGAGTATCAGATACTTTCATATTCTAAGCATCTTTAGGCTTATACAGAATTACTATCAGGGATGTATAATAATATGACATCGCTCCCTCATAACTAATGCATTAGTATCAAATAATCATATCCAATATCTGAATGGATTGCGAACAACATTCAAATATATTTACATAATATATCAACAGAATCATTTAATTAGTCTCACATTCCAGCACTTACTAAACACAGAATCTGACAAATTAATCCAATTAGAAGACAGGAGGACATAATCGGAAATATTACGATCCATTATGTAAACCAATGCTCCCCATGGGTGATATGAATAAAGAGTAGTAAATGCTTTTATCTGTAACTCCATGTACATTTACACTAGGCCTTTCTGTACAAAATTGAAGTAAAAGCATTTGCTAGTCTTTATTCATATCACCCCATGACTCTAATACCATGACTACCGCTGTTCTATCCATTATTATTATTCTGTAAATGCTCATTCATTGGCAACTAGCAGGGATAAAACAATAGCTGAGTCATCAAGCTTCTGCGGCTGATCTCGGCGGAGAGATAAAGTGAGCTCCTATTATCGCCCGCTACTGTTCGTCTGCCGTTTCATAAATGTTTCATCAGTTTTCACACCTGTGGAGAGCTCCATATCTCCCGATTATTCCTCCAGGAGAACCAACAACCGCTTTTGCTTCAATGATACACACCCCACTAACAACATCAGTACAAGGGCAATATCTTTTAAAAACACACCCTGATTTCATCCAGGATTCTGGGTCATTAGAATGAAACAGCACTAAATGAAATTAGTCTGCTGGAGGGCTTGGTCTTCCATACCAAGAATGCCTCTCTTGCCCTCAGGATTCTGGTAACCTATTTTTCCTGTAGGTCCTCCTTATGACCCTTGAGAAAACATCTATGAACAAAAGTTACCGGTTTGATCAAAATCCTACATATACTCATCTCGATATGGTTATTAATTTTGTTTCTGAACTGAGACCCCAAACAAACCTTCAGTCTTGTCATATCACTGAAGAGTCACATCTGATCAGATCATACTGAATGATCAAGTGATAAGAGCAAATCGCAGCCACAGGGGGGCAGGCACGTATACTAGAATGTCTTTAACGAGGCTGAATCTGTGAACATAGCAATATTAGTAGATAATGAATAATGACATCATTACTGCCTCATTTCTAACCCCATTTCCAGCTGATAGGTGGTGACATGGTGGTATCTGAGAACCATGACAAATGATCCAAACGATCATTTATTTGCACAACGGTAAAGATTTTGCGCACATTCTCAGTCATAAAATACAAATAAAACAGGAAGACTGTTCATATGCGTCTCCAAGACGATTACTCTCTCAACATAAGACGTGACACTAACACGCCGCAAGGCTACCCACTTTTTAAGGTTGGTTTTTTTGTAAATTTATGTGTCGCAAAATACGCAAAAAGCGTTCATATCCTCTCCCTATACTCTTATGGGCAAGATGCTGTGATTTTAAAGACTCACAAAATCTTCTTTTTATAATTTTTGATATTTTAGTGCGACAAATCAAAGTCATTTGTGTTTTTGTTCCAAAGAACTCGGACCGCCTTATAGAGGTATTAAGGGCAGTTTGGACAAGCAGTTCATCGCAAAAACAACCACGTTTTTTCAATGAAAACATGACCAGCACTTTCCATTTGATACCATTTATCTGATGATTGATGATTTTTGGGGGAAGAGCCCCATTCTTTTAGGGTTAAATGTGCAGACATCCCAGACCCACACAAGACAACAAGAAACAGCTATCGCATGCTGAATGACTATTACCCTTGCCATCATTAAGGCGCAGAAATGAACACTTATTCCCTTGTTACAACACTGTAGTCATTTGAAGAATTCATCAGTATTTCGCGTGATATTTGCACTTAGAGTGAACAGTTGAAACAAACTGCTCGAGTAAGTCAGTGCCAAAATTATCTGAGAAATAAAACGTGAAAGTTATATTCCAGATTTTATGTGTTAACAAAATTAACCCTTTCATTCTTTATGTGAGGGACAACTGAGGTCAAGTCAATCAGAGAAGAGCAGAAAACCGATTCAAAAACTTGTTTTCATCAAATGAAGGGCAATCACTCATGTGCTCACATCATGCTGAGTTTTACTTCCCCAAAACCACTGGACACATCCTTTTCATTTTGCAGTATAAAATGAGATCACAAATCCGTAACAATTTAGACAATACGCTCTGTGCGGTGACGCAATAATTACACAACAATACTGGCCAGGATGGTATGAACAGGAAATATGTAATTTCGCCCCATCTTTCCTTTGTACCATAGACCTGTGAACAAAAGCGCAGGTAAAGAGGTCCAACATGACAAAGGCATCATTACTGGAGCAGATGGAGACAGTGGTTGGGTCAGTCTTAACGTCTATGGCGTTGTAATAATGCAAATTAGCCGCCATCTTCTTCACCTACTAACGACACCCTGGCATGCTAGGTCGACAATCCAGTAAACTACAACCAATTACGTGTGAATTTGGCACATTCTGAAACACCCAAACAGCAGAGTCTTCGCAAAAGTTGTCAGGATTTGTGTAAGCCAATCAAGGCTTTTATTTTCTAAACAAACATATTCAAAAAGTGTGTTGTCTCGATTGTTAGGGTAGTAATTTGGTCATTAGGATAAACAAGGGAGTACTGATTGACTAAAGCTGTTTCTTTACAGGAATGAAATGGCCAGGGCCATTGTGCTCACCTCACGTGGAGGAAAGATGGATAAAGAGCATGGTATTGTGTCATGTAGTGTTAGGTTTGATGTAGGTCCAAGCAATTACAATTTCCCCAAAATGGCCAATTTACAGTACATTCGACCTCTGTGACCTTGAAAAGTAGGTCAAATCAAAGAAGACCCGGGTGACACATTGAATGGTTGTTAGAATTAGATGTACCTATGATATAAAATTGGTGCCAATCGGGCAAGTCATTACTAGGAATAATGGCATTTTGAAGAATTTAGGATTTGGCCCCTCCCTGGAGGCCAAACGGCAAATCAGATCGCACCAAACTTCAGTACCTGAGATCATCTGACCAAGGGGTACATGTGTACTTAATTGGTGATCAATAGTCATTGCATTTAAGAAACGTGCCATAGTTACAGCCTGACGGCGAATTTACGCCATTTGACCTCTGTGACCTTGACAAGAAGGTCAAATTAAAAACCTGTGTGACATATACTGTATGGTGGTTAGATGTACCCATGATATCGAATTGGTGGCAATCGGGCAAGAAGTTAAGGAATAATCACATTTTTAAGGTTTTTGGATTTTGCCCCCTGGTGGTCAAGTGGTGAATCATATTGGACCAAACTTTGGTCCCTGAGATCACCTGACTAAGGGGTGAATGTGTACCAAATTTGGTATCAATAGTCATTGCAGTTTAGAAACGTGCCATCGTTACATCCTAACGGCCAATTTACACCATTTGACCTCGTGACCTTGAAAAGGAGGTCAAATCAAAAACCCGGAGGATATATGATGCACCTTTGCTAGAAGTACCTACCATATTTTTTTCAAAATTTCCCGACTACTATTAAGGGAGATATTGCATATTTTCACTTTTAACGTTTGGCCCCCTGGTGGCCAAACTATGAAACGAATTGGACCGAAACTTGGTCTCCAAGGTGTCATTACATAAGGGTACATGTGTACCAAGTTTCAACTCAATAGCTCTAACAGTTACGAAACGTGCCCTGCTAACGGACGACGGACGACGACGACGACGACGACGACGACGACGACGGACGACGGACGCCACGGTATGGGATAAGCTCACCTCTGCTAAGAGGTGAGCTAATAATGGATAGATAATGAGCAAGACTTGGGGATGAATACCAGGAATTTAAGGCAATGCAACAAGCAGTTCGATTAATTCTTTTCACTCTTCAGGGATAAACTGTTTTCAAATTCTAACTGTTTAGTTTAATTTCAGACAAAATTTTATGTTTTATGTTTTGATATTTTTTGTGTCATACAAATCCATCAATATGTACATGCAACCATTTCATGTTTATATTAACCATTTCATCGACATTAATTTTTATGTTAAAATGTAATGAAATGAAGTCTAAAAATATGATCATCATAATAAACTAAAGGCTAACCATTGAATAGACAAAGGGGAGGAGTTGGGCTGAAAATCAAAGTACTCATCCAGGCATAGTACAGTACAGTAGGTCCCCCTGTCAACAGCTGAATGAACTAAGCCAGGCTCCATACTCAAACATCTATGTATGTAAAAACTTTAAAAACATTATGTTACCAATGCGAGATAGATACAATAATATCTGATAATAATCCCAGTGCGTTTCCTAATACCTACTAAGGTCTGCTTTGAACTTTGAGCTGAGTAATCAGTTCGAGAAAGTCAACGTCAAGACAACTACTTACCATTTGTCCTGGACTCTGGCTTCCACCCGTGCACCAGTCTCTCCTACAAAATGAAATATTCATAAGTTTCAACAAGGAGAAATCCAAAGCCATGTGCATATCTTATAGTCAACCAGGGAATTAATGTCAATCAGTTCAAGACATATGAGCGAACTTCAAACTGAAAGCTCATTTGTTGAGAGCCAGAGTTTTACGTTACACAGACCCAGCTTATGAAGGATGAACATGTCGTTTTGAAAGAGTGGGCTGCCGGGGCACCATTCATGTCTCTTTTTACACTCCTGTCAGGTCAAAATCTAGTCTGCATCAATGAAAGAACGCAGTCATGACAGGTACACCATACATATGACAACGTGACGTCTGTGTAAAGCCAACCTCAAAAGGTAAAGGTGCTGCCCTCAAGTGGAGAAGTGATGTATCAGTTTGGCATACCTTCGTTGTCGGAGAATGATTCGTCTTGTTCGACATCCATTGTCGCTCCCTCTGCTTCTTCGTCTTCATCATCATCATCATCACTCTCATCCACTGGCTGGAAAAGACATCGGTACAATTGAATATAAAATGGGAAGAACTGGATGGGTGTGGTCTAGGATATTAAACGAATGCTTCAAAGAGTAATGAACATAATGTTAAGTCAGAACAATTTGCTGGTTTACAGTATGGATTGAACCAACAGCCTATCAGGTACTCCAGCTCCTTGGCCGAATTTGAACTAACCAGGCCAATACCGCATTGAACTACATGTATGCATGATTGGTACCCCCACTGAAACGGTTGGAAACAAATGTTTACAAAGCAGAAAGACCTGGTGTGAAAAAAAATCTTACAGCTTTTTCTTTCTGTGCTCTCTTTTTACTTGGAGGTCCGTCGGAATCGGAACTGCGCGAGGAAGTTGCAGAACCTTTTCTTTTTGACCGAGGTGGCGGTGGTAACGATGCTGGTTTTCTGGCTGGTGGCTGAAACAAATAGATTCAGTAAGGGTCACACACATGAAAACACCAAAACCTTATTGACAGTGAGAGGGTGCCAAACTCTAAAACAGATTTCTGTACTGACAGGACTGAGCTGTATACAGGGCAAGTTGCAAATCAAACCGAGACATTTTCCGCAACTTACTTTTGGTTGCACTTTAATTTCCTTCTTTTTCTCAACCACCTCATTTGAACGTCTGTTTCTTGATGACAAACTAGGGGATGGGGCAGCTGGCGACTTCTTGACTGGTGCCTGAAACAACAACCAAGACCTCATTGTTAAAATCATCAACCAAGTTTAAGGACAACTGTTCTGCTGGCAGGACCCAGAGACAGTATCAAACACTCATCAAGAAAAATGTTCAAGATACAGATGCTTTCGTATCTTTGCATCAATAATTCTAATGACAAACAAAGATTTATGATGACAAAAATCAAAGTATGACCCTTTACATATAAAAGTTACTTCACAGATTGAGTGTTTTATCAACAATGAGAATGGCACTTGATGGATGTTTCACTAGAACTATCAAATCAGGCAGATGAATGACATTGTTACCTGGGCGACCTAGCATATCAATATTTGGTCATGTCACCTCAATCGCAGTTGCAATGACCAGAGTTTTAATTGGAAACTGGTTTGGGATGCAGCAGAGGGATCATTTACATCAGAATCAGCAATGAGGAGAGAACTGCTCCCGGATAACGGTGGTCACAGACACACAGTCATAGTTTTTAGGTCTTCACAGTAGGATATACCAAATCACAATGATTACAGTCACTTTATCAATCAAAGATCAACCTTTGCGTGGCATCAAAGATCTTGCATGAATCAAAGAAGAAGAAAAAACAAATGTGGATTACAAATTAGTGACCAGTTCTATAAAAACGAAGTGTTCTCTTCTTCCATGGAATTGACTAAGAAAACCGATGGCTTGCAATTCTCAACTTGTCTTTGAGACAGGAGAGGAAAAACTTTTGTCTTTACATGAAGGAATCTCTATGAATTTGTCAAAGAGCCAACAAGTGTATCATCCGACCATTTTTTTCGATGGGAAATATATATCAGTCGCCTTCTAAATCCAATCAGTGTCGTGTTTTGATGAAATTTGCTCTCAAAATGTGGACTATTTGATAATCATAAATGAGAATCAACATCAACCACTTTCATCAAATGTCCAGGGAGTATTGGTTGCTCAAATGGTAAATATATTCTAACCCTGAGCGGCAGTGATAACACATTCAATAACTTTAGGCTGTGATATAAAACTATGATATTGTTCTCTGTACGTCAGGGTGGAGACATGATTTTTTATTCTGTTAGAATTGTTTTTTCTAAAAACGGATTCAAGTGAAGGAAAAACTGGTTGGAATTATCGCTTACATTAGTACTACTGCTAGTACCAATGGATAGAATACTACAAAGTGCAAATGGAGCTGATAGTGACACCCAAAGGCAAATCGTGTGCTGAAGTGAAGCTTTATATTGGATTCGTTTCAACCTCAGACATTTCGAAAGCCCCGGGCGGAACTTTGTGTCCTTTTTCATCCTTGTGCAGGAAATAGCAGTCCAACCTTAATTTCTGTGGGACTGAACAGTTGACTTTCAAGTTGCACTTTCAGTCATGCTATTAACATTGATAATAAGAAGTTAATTCTTCATGCATTTAGAGTGAGACCTTTAACATTATTTCCAATTGGACAACATGGAGGACATTCTTGACAGGTTGCAGAAAGCGAGGCTCCGCCCATCCACATCAAACATAAACATCAACCAAAGCCCTTCAAAAGTCATGTACCCCTTGTTTACTGATCTAAATGATGAATCTGCTGCAACAGAGATTGGAATCGGAGGACACTTTCTTGTTCAGGACTATTATCTTGCCATAATGGACGATGACCTTGATAAGGTCATTATGATATTCACTGCAGCAGAGAACAGACAGCAGGAGTTGCTACTAAATGGAGATTTTCAATTCAATGTCGACAAAACTGACAGTGACACAACCAAGAAGAAAAGGAAACCCAAGAATGAGAATGCAATCATAAGACACGTGCAGAAACAATTAAAAGAAACAGTTAAACCTCTAACACTTGCCGCAGCGTACGGCGCTGTCCAAGTTTTTATCTTTCTGCTCGAGTCCGGAGCAGATGTACTAAGAGCGAACGAACATTGTGGTGACATTGGGGGCATTGTGGACCTTCTCATTGCAACTTGCCATACCTGCCCTAGTCTGGAGGACAAACTTTTGAAAATTTATGACTACATCATACAGAAAGTGACAAATCCTGATGATAGACGTAGGCTCTTATTGAGTACAGGTGATGGGCTCTGTCCACTGGAGGGAGCCATCAAGTTACGTTGTTACGGTCTGTTCAAGGCTATCCTCTACACTGAAGGCGTGTTCCTACAGACACAGTCACACAAAGGGAAAATAGTGACGTGTGAATTTGATCTGACAGTCTACGCATCAGACAAGAGGTGCAGCGAAAGTCCTCTAAATTTCATCGATTACATACGTTACAGTGAAATTGACAGTTTCGTCAAGGCCGGAATTCTTGAAATACCTGTCATTCAAGAATGGATCAACAGAAAAGTTCGGAAGTTTTCCCCATGGATAGGATTCTGGTTATTTTGGCGCATGATTTATCCATTCTCATTTTTCTTAAGTGACTGGATAGCTTCTAGTCAGGTGAAGGACGTGGCTTGCCCAAAGAATGCATCATATGCCCAAGAGAACGATCCAGGCCATGATTACCTGTACAAAACAATCATTAAGCTGTCTGAAGAAAATGCCGACACTGCAAGAAAGATATTCTTTGCCATTGCAAACGTTTCTATGGCTGTTCCAACTCTCTTCTTCGACATCACAGAGATAATACTGCACTTGAAATCAAAGATGAACTATGTCAACCGGTACAAAGGGGCACCAGATCACACTCACTACATTGTAGACACAAGGGTGTTCAGAGTTCTACAGTTTTGCCTTGCATGTGTTGGCGTGTGTCTGGCACTAATTCAAATAAAGATACTCAAGGAGGATAGTTATTTCATCTTGGTAGTTTGCATGACAACACAGCGTATTCTCATACTCTTCTCTTTACTCTACTTTGTCCAGTTGTGCCCAATCGTTGGTTTCTTTATCATAGGGTTCCAACAAATGATCATTGCTTTAGTACAATGCGTGATCCTATATTTTGGTATCCTACTTGTTTTTTGGTCCCTATTTGAATCCATTGGGATGTTCCTCTGTAAGACTGGCGGTCCATTCACCAGCTGTAGCCGCTGGAACGACTTTTACTCCAGTTTCTTACTCATGTTGAATATGGTCGACGTCAACCAGCAGCAATGCCACGAAAGGGGGTTAATTCTGATGGAGGTTTGTCATATGTGTTACGTGTTCATCGTTGCATTACTCATCATAAACTACCTTATTGCAGTGATGAGTTCAGTATACGGCGACCTTTCTCAACACAAACACCAGGTATGCAGGCTGTACTTGCTTGCCCTTGCAAATTTGGTCGATGCACGACTTCACTGGCTTGGAACGTGTACACGTTTCAAAGTGAAAGGATTCCATCTAAAGAGCAAGTGCCTTGTGATCACTACAAAAGAGGTAGATGGTGCCATCTACAAAAACCACAGGAATGGCTTGCAGCACGTTGGCATGAAGTTAACCACTGACTACCAATACAATACAGTATCAGTATAACTGAAAGACTCATTATGGACTGTATGCCAAAATATTGATAAATTGATGGGGAAGATGACTTGAAAGAGACCTGAGTTGATGAAAAAACAAACAAACTTGAAAGTCAAAGAGGACTGCAAAAGTGACATGTATGTACTTTATAGGTCCCAGTCTGCCTTTGGTGGTACATGTGGCTTCCTTTAAAAGTAGATTACAGGCAAGAGCTTTGGCTGAAACTGGTAGTTTTCAGGTGACTATTATAAACCAGTATGTGCAATTTTACCTAGTGCATTGGACCTGATGATTAATTTTTTTCTCTTACAATAGTGATAAATTAATGTGACATTGTAGACACAATCAATGTGAAATTGTATAATGGCTTATCAGACTCATGTCTATCGTCACCCTTTATTTACCCATTGTACATGTTCGTAATTAATTTGTTCATTGTTGTAAGGCTTATCTGTTCAAATAGTTTGATGTGAAATTAAGAAAGAAATCCTGTAATACAGCTCAGCTAAGTCCTGGCTTCACAGAGATTACATTTATGAATGAATGTTTCACTTTCAAGATTTTGCTGATAAGCTTTTGGCTACTTACAACTCATTTGTTACCATGACTTTTAACAATAGAATTGCTCCGCTGCCGCAAAACCAGTTGCACCAGTTGTAGGGTCAAGAGTGCGAGAGCCCCCCAACTGAGAGACCAAAAACATCATGCTGGTTGATGACTGTTCTTCAGTTGCTGGTAACAAATTTTGATGTTATTGGTTTGTCATGGGCCTGGGGAAGAATTTTCAATACAATCAGTTACCGATCATACCTCAGAGAAATAGAAATGCCCAATACAAATTTGATCTGTACAAATATAACTGATGAAACCACATCATATTGTCAATAGGGAACCTGCCAGCCAGCTATAAAGTTCAATAGAAACAAGGCGTTTTTGCATTAGGTCGATGTATCATTACATGTACATATAGGTTTAGGTTGCTGGCCTCATGATGTAGTCACCTCGCACTGGGACCATCATGCCCTTCAGTTGAAAGGTCTGTCCGTACGTTTTTAATGTAATGTTGTAACTGTTGGTGTATTCTTTATTGTTCTTGATGAGCTGGGAAAAAAATATCACAGAAAGCACTTACTGAATTGCGTGAGTTTGTTGACCGAGACGATGAATATGACGATTTGGCAGGGGGTGGACTACGGATATATTCTTGACTGGAAGTGGCGGCTGACTTCTTCACTTCTGGTTTCTTTTTTGAAAGTGTGACTGCTGGAGCCGCTCGACTTGGCATTGAATTTGTCCTCGAACTCGTCACTGACGAAGCTGCCTAGAATCACAAGACGAAAATACATGCAGAATGGAGGCCGGGGCAGTAAGCACGATACTGCAAGACTTCCCCACAATAAAGATGTTTATTTTCTTTTTAGTTGAAATCCACTTTTGTAACAGTGGACCAGAGAGAGATTGATAGAGCTTGTGGCGAAAAAATCTTTGGTCAAGATCACCAAAGTTTATAGTAAAAGCTAGCACGCTTGCAACAGATCAACCTAAAAGCCTTCTTTATCCTTCTTGGATTGTAGGAGAATTATTGAAATAACTCAGAGCCCTGATTACTTGTCATCATACTTACCCTCGAGACAGGTTTTTCTGGTTCTGGTTTCCTGAGTTCTCGTGATGATCCAACTGATCGCGTTTTCTGTAGTTTATCTAACTGTTCCTGCTTTCTTCTGATCTCCTGAATAAAGATGAAACTCATTAGTTTACAATGAGATCCATGACCCACCCTAGAATGAAGAAAATTATGGACCAAATCGATATTTCTTTCCATCTGAACTATGAGAGATCCCACAAATAACTCCAGAGGGTATATTTTTTATCACATTCAAACAAACATTTCAGCCAATCTGACTCAAGTCTAGCTTAAGTTCAAATTGTGAGAATGTGAATTGTGTGGATAAAACAGAACTTATATAAGGTTTTGAAGGCAAGCCCATCCAATGTGTGAACTATGTGTTCCAAAAGATGTCCTTCACAGGTCTGTCTCTGTATGACTGTAACCAACAATGAACCTACGTCTTCTATTTCCTTTTCTTTCTGTTCCTTAGTCTTGGTGTCTTTCTTGATGACGCCCTCAGGCATGTTCATGGTCTGCTCAGCCGTATTACACCGGTTATGGGCTGGGTCAGCATTCATTGAACACACCCAATCATCGTCAAAACTCTTCCCTACATTGCTAGCCGAAAACGGTAATATCCGCCATTTGAGACAAGTGTCTGTAACATAAGAAGCATACATGATTGCACGGTGGGTAACACAGGCATGGTCAACTATGCAATAAGGTCCAGAACTAAACCAAGAGAAAAGGCACACAGGTAATCCTGATGTTTCAATGAAGTATCATATTGTTGGTTCTTCACTAACGGGACTGCAACTGAATACTGTGATTCATGATACCTACAGTATTAGATCCTTATCCAAGGAAACTCTGGAAAGTTACACTGTCACTGAAAATTCTGTTAAGTTCTAAGGATCTTGTGAGAGTCCATTTCTAAAATATATACTCACCACACTGTAAAGTTGTGCTGACTTGCATGGCCCTTTTTTTCACAAACTTCAAATCTGTAGATGGTGGGTCCTTCCAATTTGAACTTATATAACCATAACTTTCCCTGAAAAAGACACAAAGAACTCTTTGAACCACAACTTTATGTAGGTAATACAACTTTACTTGGATGAGTAAGTACCCAGACCTCACAGGAGACCGAACTGAGATTCACAACGGGTCAAGTATGACAGACGGGGCCTCACAAGATTAATGTTCAGAACTGTGATGGGTTATTAACTTCATTGCTCAGTGACAATCAATGATATGTGAATTGCACAAATGGCCATAAAAGGTACATATTTGTCAAAATCACCTTTTTATCCTTGGAAAACAAGTTTAAAATGCGTATAACATACCAGAAATTCGTAATTCCTTGTGAGACTATTCCTACATCCTTCCAGTACTGTACCATGTGTTCCCCTAGAGCTTTCAGTAAATGTCTATATTCCTTGGCATCAGCAAAGTCCTGCTTGTTGTGAGTTGGTTCTAGCACTAAATATGGGACATCTACGATGCCTACAACACCACTACAGTTTCTGGAAGCAAAGGTTTTGACTTGAAAATCTGCACCACCAAAATACTGGTGAATTTAATTGTGAAATAGACATTCTACGCCTGGTGGGTACAAAGTACATCACATTGAGCATCATCAGCTTTCGTAATTTTCTAGGCGTTTTTGGTTAAGATTTCTCTTGCCTGCCACTACAGGTGGGCATCAATTATTTTTGGAATGAGCACCTCCATCTTCAGCTTCAGTACGAGAAGAGGGTTCTTGTCAGGTTGTGTCTGGATAGGGCCCTTTGCATAGACATCAGACAAGAATCTTGTATTTACACTAATTCTAAGGTCAAGGCAACTGACCAAGACGAATAAGAAGACAAAGCTTCATTACTTACACCCCACCATCATTCTGTGGTCCTACTTTCTGGTACATCCTAATGAGTCGACTACAGTTATACACAAACACACCATCCTGACAGCGGTTTTCTAAACTGATCCCGAAAATAAAACTCAGGGTCTTCGGATCCTTTAGAGCTCTGTAAGAGAAGAAAGAAAACATGAATTTTAGAATGAACAATTTTAGGTCAAGACAAGACCTCTGTTTTAAAGCAGCCAATCTGTGCAACCATCAGGCAACTCACAGAAAAATGAAAAATCAAATCAGTCACGCCATCCACCAAATCATGGCTGAAGCCCATATCAGCAGAGTTTGAGAGGGTATGCAAATACTACCACTACCAGGTATTAACCAAACAAGTCAATTCATTGATATCACTTCAGAAGGTGTGTTACTGCGCCAGGAATTATTCAACAACATGAGATCTTGAGTTTCTAAATCTGGAGGGAGGTACTTACTTGCTTTTCCGATCAGATATTTGTTTCTTTAACTGGGCTTCCTTTTTTAGATCATTTGCTGCCGTTTGAAGTTTCCGTAGTTCTGCCTGGAATTGAAATGGTATTGACTAGCTATGTTTAGAGCACCAATGTTAACAGAATATCAATAGGAAAATCTACTGTTTTGTAATTGCGTAGTTAGTACCTTATTCACAAGCATTATCTTAATTTTCTGCTATCTTCCATTGGGATGAGATCTACAGACGATGACAAATCACCAAGACAATAGTAAAATGTAGGCGTCAAATTCTTCAAATTTTTTTGTGAGAATACTCACCCTTTGATCTTTTGTGAGATTGGCGTGTTTATTCTGGTAACCCTTGGCCTTTGAATCTGCTTCTTTCGCCCTCATCTCAGCTGAAATGAAGACAATGATGAGTCAGATGTTCCAAAAGCTGGTGGTCTTGTGAGAACAAGTGGATTCCAGCAAGGCTGATTTCAGAGCAACTGGAACTAGCAGCAAATCTCAGGAATATTCAACGGATATGTATAGAATGGCTAAGGTTATCCTTAATCTTTTTGCAATGGTCTGGAAATCGTACCTATCTTTGCGTCATCTATAGATTTCTTAACCTCCAACTCCGATCTCGCTCGGAATCGATTTGAAGAGTATTTGTACATTTTTGGTCGATACAGACAACTAGCTAATCTCTTTGTCCGAACTTTCCTTCCTTGGATGTATATTTTCATTCGAGGGTCAGCGTAAAGTATTGATGTGTACGCCCGAAATGAGCGCCGCTCTGGAAGTAACCTAAAGAGAAAGAAGAATACCAAGATTAGGCTATAGGGGAGAGAACAGCTTATAAGGCAAGAAGGATAGTGTGATGTGTCATCGAAGATTTGGAAGACACAATGCTTTCAACACCAACAAAACAAAACTTGGGTTTTTTTATTGATAAAGATTTTAAAATTAACTACCTACGCAACATGATTGCACAGGCATTACATGTCCTTTTACATAGACTTGTGTGCTCCAGGCTTGTAAGTGTTCAAATAACTGATCCACTGCAGTGAAAGTGTCTACAACGTCTTTAAATACTAGTGATATACAACTCATCTACAGCTAGCCATCATACATGAATCTGATACACCAGGGTGAAAACACCAACACTAACAATGAAAGTAAAGCAACATCCATTCAAAAGAACAATACAGAGGTAACCATAATACCATAAATACTATTTACATAAGTTCACTAAGCTGCTGGCTACATGTACATTAGTGTCATTAAATATTTCTGAGGTGTTAACTGCTAATAGGTAACTTTATGACGCCCAGTATTAAGTAAGCTCAAAAGATTTAAGGTAAAACTTTGATAGAGAAGTCACAGTTTAAAGCGCATGCCACTGCTTGGTCCAGTGAAAGTTTGAATAGCATAGTTAAAGGAATGCCAATTATTATTCTAATATGCAATGCACATTAGTAGAAAATAGTAATCATGATTATAGTTTTTGGAAAGATGAAATACTATTTAGCAAATAAAAAGTCAATGTCATAATAAGTAGAATCATGCTAGTTGAAATAGGTTTCTGTTCAAGATAACAAGGAAATAAGTAAAGACATTTTCTTCTTCTTCTGCGTTCTCCAAAAATAAAAAAATAACGAGAAAATCTTATTTAAAAACAAAATTTAACAAGGTACTTGTATAGATTAATGAAAATTTACCCCAATAGCCCAAGTATGTTTTTCACCCAGAAACTATGACATCGAAAACTTATCTTTGAGGATAAATCACAACACCAAAGAAAAAAGGACAAAACTGTGAGAAAATGTAAATCTTTGACCATTTCCATATGTGAGAAACTGCTACCAAACATACATGTACAAACTACAGTGTGTTCTAGATTACCATAGAAAGTACCAAAACAATGCAGAATATTACAAAATGCACTATAGAAGAGAAAAAACAGGGCTTGAAATTCAGTACAAAGACAGTGGATCAGGTATTTGAACAACAAATGGATGATATTCATTTGAAAAGTACACCAAAATACTATGACATTTTTTGGTACTACGTACACACAAATTACCCAAGTGTACCAGTGCAATGAACTCATGCAAGTCAAGTCATAAGCCAAAACAAACAGTTGTTTGCCACATGCAATTCAAATGGCATATGTATTAGTGGAACATTATCATCACGCAGTGCCAGTCACGCATCGCGGACGACAAGGGCTAATTGTGAGGTCAGGAGGAAAATAGCGAACTCCTTTAAACCATGCATAATGCACAAACACCCGCTCTTGGACAACAAAAATGACATGGCATTTCATGAAGTCAAATTTAACTTCGAAGTCATTTGTTTATTTTTGATAAATCTGTGTTATACAGTCTTGCAATTTGCCAAAAAGATAGGTTTCAAGACAAAAGGTAAATTTTAAAAATACCAGAAAATGTCTATCCAAAGGTATAGATCTGTACGTAAGATACAAAAATCAGTAATATCATCATTTTGCACAAGTTTAAAAGAAAAACAGACATCATTTTAGAGTCCAATAGCAAAGTGACCCACTGCATTGTCCAGGGAAAACCTCTCCAGGTCTCTCCTCTAGTCTAATTTCTCGCCCTGTGATACAGTAGACTCTTACCAGCGGTTGTACCATTCTGAGTATGTGTTTGTGTTGGCTCTGCATGCAGAGAAGTACATACATTTATTATTGAAAGTTTCATCTACCTGGACATACACTCAGCGTATGTACTCACCTACATGTACAAAGTATGACAACACACGTGACCTCAAGCAATAAATGGACTTTTTTTCTCAACTCATAATTTTTTTCATATTTTTTATAAATGTTTGAGACCAAAAGAGGCAGATGTACTCGTATTCAGTCCAACTCATCATAAACTGCAGATAACCAGATTTGTTGTCCCAAACACCAAGCGGCTAGGTAAACATACTGTTGAAACATACTGTGCCAGCTAGGAATGAAATGTATGAAATTTGGCTTTCTGCTTTTTCAAGCAATCCTTGCTTCAAAGCACTTGGAAGGGATTCCAACATATCATCCCTCAGTGAGAGTGCAGTGCTCTGAACTGCTCAAATACATTTTAAATCAGCAACAAGCTTTCTTTGTGGAACAGACAAATGGCACAGTCTGTTTCTAATTCATTCAGCAAGAAACCAATCACAATACTTCTGCAGTAATACCCACCCTTCATCGGAATCAAATTCCTCTATCGTAGGATTTGATAACAAAATGTCTTCTCGGTCTGTATTAATGTCCAACTCTGGTTCTCCATTGTCTAATAGTTTCAGGTTATACACCATGATTAACGTTCCTGATTTGCCTGGGATTTTGTTGAACTGGTCGAAGAATTCGGACTCTGTTCGGAACGGTGAATATTTTAGGATCAAGCCCATCTCCACAGCTTGCTGAAATTAAAGAGTTAACATTTCATTAGAACTCAAGTCAGTGGGCTTTTGTCAAGACACCAAGCGCAGAAACCCAACACGATGTTCAAATCAGTACCTAATACTATCTTGGCATTTCAAAGTGTGTCATACATGTACATGACATAGCTACTGGATTTAACTTTACGTAAATTGTACAGTGCAGTGTCTTTTCTCAAAAAAGTTAACTGGTGTACGAATACCAATTGGACCGGTTTTCCTGATATCTCCATATCCACTCACCCGTTCTCTGTCTGTCACTCCAGTGACGATTGGTTTCTTTGTATCCTTCTCGAAGGAGGGAATTGGCACAATAACCTGGAAAAAGAATTGACTTAACATTAAGAAAACTGCTGAAGATGATGCCAAGAATGAAGATTTATACACCACACAAATATAAGATCAAATTTAACAGCACTCTTCTTATCCGACATTGTGCCAAAGTGACATTATCTTTGTTGCCTGCTGTAAACAATTACCTCTTCAATATTTTCTTCTTCATGAAACGTCCTTGACAAGAACAGGCAAGTCATTGTCTGCCCTTTCTTTGTGAACAACATGATGTCATTACCAATACGCATGGACCCACTGCAACCAAAAAGACACTAAATAAGTAAAAGCAACCCACAGCTTGAAAAAATCAAAAACAAAAAACAAATCTTTTTCACTTATGTGGCATTAAGTCTTAACACTGGGATTTTAAAGAAGCAGACTGTCATCCATTTAGCAATGGCATAAGTCCTTGTGTTTTTTCCATGTTTCATTAAACGAATCTATGGGACAGACAGTACCTGGCGTTAGCTCAACGATATTGCAGATACTTACGATTTAAGACCATTGCCGTACATGCCAATTAAGTGGGAGTCCATGGACCTTTTTGATGACTTTCCAAATGTGATGATGTCCGATGTTTCATCTGAAATACATGTAGTTCAATAATGAAATCCTGCGTTGAGAGCCAAATGAGGATTTATCAGATCTTATCAATCAAATCAAAGTTTTGGGGATATGAAAAATAAATTTACAAGAAGAAAGCGTCTGGGAGTGACCTATGCCATCAGAGACTGACAGCTCATAACACAAGCTTAGGAAGGTAACAACTGCATCAGAGAAACAGGCTGTAATGATAGATGTCTCATTTCCTTATCCAATCCATTATCTGCCACTTATGCATTTATCTGTGGTACTTCCACAGTCTCCGACAAGCACAAGAGGCACTTACCAGGGTCCATGCCCTCGCCATCATCAAGGAAGCACAAGACAAAACCACCACGCAGTTGTTCATCTTTCACTGGAAGTAAAGGAAAAACTGCTACTACAAAATTTCATAATGCCTTAGAATTAATTAAGTCAGACATAGGTCCTGTACGCAAAATGTCTTCAAAGTCTTGATAATTCCAAAGGTAGATCTATCATTGATGCGACTGTCTTAAGAAAAACCTTTGGATTTGAATTGTAGCTCTTTTTCAACTTACTTGTGAATATATCAATTTTTCTGGCAGTGGCATCTCTGAAGATAAAGAAAATACGAGATAAGTAATGTATGCGAAACATCAGAAGATGAGCAATTATTTCAGGCAAAAAACAACTATCAAACCCTAAATGAAATTCAATGTTATTTATATTCAATCAACTATTTAAGACTTTCAATAGGTTGATTTCTCAAAAGACCAAACTCAGTCCCTGACCAAGTGACATGATGTTCCCTGCGCTCTGCAACAAACTTGATAAAATAAAACCATTGATGAGAATCCTGGACCACATTATTGATCTTCATAGCTTATGTTCTGAATGCAATAACTTACCTGGCATTGTCAACCAACTCTGCCAGTGCACCAAATAGAAACTCATGGGTCGTTCTGAAAAAGGAAGATATATTTTACAAGTGACTAGCAAAAACTGCAAATGGCTCCAAAATTTAAAAACAACCAGTTGGGGAATATGTTTAGGTGACATTAGTTTAACTGTTGTGAGAAGTCAATGAATTGAAAAACATTTTGTGCATCAAAATGCAGCTATTGAGGTGAGGCAAACTCATTGATCCCAAAATCAAATCAAGATACTCCTTCATCAACTAGTAACAGATAATAATCATATTTTGGTGAAGACACTTACGAGTTTGTGTGCAGATAGTCGAAGCTCAACTGAGCCCGACTCAAGCCTGTGTAGGCCATGTAGTGGGAGGACTTCTGTTTTTAAACCTTTCCTGGAAAGCTCTTATCCTCTTGAAATAATGTAATTACCGATTTACCTAAGCAATGGAAGAAAACAGAAATGTTGGTATGATATTGATAAAAAATAATCGGAAGAATTCACTGCCTTTTGTTTGCTCTAACCATCACTCAGGACAGGTGACGGATCGCCACATCTTGTCGGTAGCCTACCCCATCTTGTCATCTGTTAGAATAACAAGCCTAATCAGAGGTAAAATCACCAGTTTTATTTCACAATAGCCAGGGCAAAATATTCTCTAGGGACTATATTTTCTTTCACACCAGCTATGCACCTCACTTGCACTACATAATACACTGCATTGACTAATACATCGCATACGTGCATCATCATGAGCATCCGATGCAGCGAAGCAGTTTTTGCCGGTTCAAATAATCTCTTATGTTAGGATTGAGGGGAAGGTAAATGTCGCAATGACTATACCGATTGTTAAACTGGTATTTGCTGTATGCCGGTCTCAACCGAATTCATGATCGGACAAATGGATAGCTTGTCGTGGAAGAGTTTGTGTTTACAAAACTAATAAAACTTGAATTGACGTTCCCTCCGAGCGGACGAAGCACTTGCTATCATTGTATAAATCCGAGCAGTCGATTCGATTTTTTAATTCAGAAATATGATAATATAACAAATGACTCTGATATATATTAAATGAGTAGATCTTTACTTAAATTTTACAGTGCTTAGTTGGTTTTTAATACCTCATTTTACCTTTTAATGATCATTTTCATCAAGCACTATATACGTTGCGGCTAGAACAAGACGCACTCACACATCAGCCTCGTTTTCAAATCCAACATGTCAGCGCCCATGAGTTATAAAAATAGACGTGCATAATAAACAAATCCATGTCTTGCATAACAAGCAGCAGCAATGATTCCGACAGTGACAGTTCTAATGCTGAAGAAAATTACCGGCTTAAAGAAGCTGCCGTTGATGTGGTTCCCAATATGCTAACTTTTGAGGGTATGTGAACAACCGGCTGTACCGACGACCGGGCGTGCATCACTGCATGTTGGATGCTGCATACTCAACATAGGCCTACACCAAACTGAACCATTCATAATTTCATACAGACTACAGTCAACAGTGGAGCTGAGGTCAGCAGGTCTGACAGCCCGTCATATGATTATAGGCAGAAGCCCTAAATATTTCATTGTTTTGCAGCTGCAAGACAGTCCAGCAACATTCATGCACAACAACATGGAACACTACCACCCTCCCTGAGGTAGGTGAAATCACATATACACATGTAATTCTAAGGGGCCAAGTTACAAAATTAGTTGTTGTTCAGTCTTTTCTGAGTACCATGTTTGGAAAGATGAGGTAATGAAATGATACTACTGTAATTCTTATGGGATATATTTTCACACTCATTTTCCATTTTGATTTGTCTTTCAGAACAACCTCTGTGGAGGTAAATGAAGATCCACATGACTTGAACACAACTCCTGAATTCAGAGCACATGTTGCCAAGAAACTTACACAGATCCTTGACAAGTAAGGTTCTAACTTCTTCATTGCTAGTATATTTCTTACTTCAATTTTTCTGTTATAATATGACCAATTCGCCCTATCAACAATACATGAGTTCAGATCCTCATAATTCAGCATTGCATAAGATTTATTTTAAGTTTGTGGTGTATTCTTGTTGTAGGTCAGTTGACGTGATCCAGACAGTTGGCGTTTCACTCGGCAGGACTTCAGAGTCTGAACAAAGCTGCAGCAAAAGCAGTGAATCAGGTGAATATTTCTAAAAATAAGTGTACCGCTCATGCTGTGAATGATGACTTGGGGTTAAAAGAGTCGGAGATGCATATCATTTGGAGACAGTCACAACCTCAGTGGAAATTAGAGAGTGTTAGTCCTACCTCCTCCAAAGATGGTTGTGGTCAGTTATTAATGTATGCCACATCCCTCTAGGACACACAATCTTAGAGGAGATAAGCGTGTGAGTCACACCATCTCTGAGTCATAAACCTGAATGGGACACATACACCCCAGATAGTTGGGCGGGGTCAATCAGTTGTACTGCAACTAGCATTTTAAGAATGTTACTGGTATCATTTCGATCAAAGTTCCATAAACTAAGTACTTTATTATCTTTATTTCAGAAAGTCCTGGTGTGAAGCTCTTTGCAACCTCTAATCAGACTGTTGCTGCTGTGTTTGCTTCTGAAATTCCAGCCAAGAGAAAATTGAAAAGACCACCAAGCAGCTCGGACAGCAACTCTGATGAAGAAATGGCGAAATTTGCCTCGGCAGCTGTGTCAGGGAAAGACATATTGAAGCAAGCCAAGGAGACTCCTATGTGGATGAACAAAGTTGGATCAGATCGGACTGAGACTACTGGAAATAAAATTGATGAGAAAGAATTAGCTCGAAATCCAGTTGGAAATGTCAATGGTCATTCTAATGAAACAGGGACATTTCATGCTGGAGTAGAAATTAATGTTAAGAAAAAGAAGAAGAGGAAGAAGAAACTTAAGGGGGGGTCTGAAACACAATCTGCATGTAGAGGACTAGAAAGGGATACTGTGCGTTTGATAGGAAATGAAAGTGTGGCTGATAAAGACACCAAGAAAATGAAAACAAAATGTGAGTTTGCTGATGACAGTGGTTCATGTTCTGAAACTGCAGATAGTTTGAAAGTGGGTGTATTGGTGGGGGAGGATGATAGCCATAAATTTGGTGCTAAAAAGAAGCTAACATTGGACGTTGAAAGGTCAGAAAGTGCTGCATGTCACAAGAACATGTATGGTAAAAAGAAGAAATGTAAACATCGGCACAGTGAAAAAATGTGATATCCCTTATTTGTAATAAAATATTGGATCAGAGGAAAATACTTGGTTCTTGTTTGTTTTGTGTGATCCTGCATGTATGTCTTCCCAAGTTTTATGCAATGTAACTGGAAAAACCTATCCAGACATACATGTAACCAGCACTTTGCAATGTACTCCGCCTCTCAATACGAGGTAGGAGTATAAAAATGGAGAAGACCTTGTCTTTCATTCAGTTCAGAATGGTTGTGACTGTACATGTTATACATGGATGTTCAGCTGTGAAACTTCATCGGTGGCTATTCCCCAGTTTCATGTGTCACAATGAGTCATTTGTGTTGTGTTGGGACAAGATCATTCACCCAAAACACACACACAGCTGTGTATCCAGATTGTTCCCCTACAATTTTGTACCAACAAAGAAAAAACTTAACAATTTGCTTGTACACATCATATTTACAATTTATTTTCCAGACAATTAGTCACTGCCAGTTTTAATTGCTACAACAACACAGATGAGACTCAAATGCCAGTTAAATTATTCGCAAAAATCCCATCCCTAAATTGCTAAGATCCATAACAAATTGGGCACTCATTTTCAAGGATTATGAAAATTGAACCATAACCACCAGTATACGCAACTCAACACAATCTTTGTGCTGATTTAACTATTAAATGAGCAAATGTGATCTGGCTACCACACACAAATACATCTGTAGCTGGTCATCGCGATGACCAAACATTTATTTTGTAAACCTGTCCTAATTCATCTGCATATAGCTAATTTATGTGTGACGAGGCAAAAACTAGTACAAATCACGATATGAACAGCCTCAAATTAACATTTATATCACACTGCACACACTGTGATTAATAAACTTTGAAAAAAGGACTGCTTGATACAAAGCAACTCATAACTCATTAAATACCAACACTTTACCTCTGAAACTTATAATTATTTTCACCCTTAACCCTACTAAATGCAAGCACCACCAGCATTTCAGTTAATAAAGTCCTCCTTCTTCAATAATGAATGCACAAAATAATGACAAACTAATGCCAAAATATTTTAAAGAATGACCCATAACCTACAAGGACATAAAGATCGGATATTAGTTAGATACTATGAGACAAACAGAAAAGAATTACGGTAAATTGATACAGACCAAGAGGAATTTTGACCCCTAGCATAACTCAACAATGGCACACACAAGTAGTTCTTCCCTGCACCGCAAGCCAACTTTGTTACTTGAATTTGTCAAATTGTATCAAATTGATAACAAATACCTTGTACTTGTACTCTAAGTGGACAAACACCGATAATCCTGCAAAAAATTCTTCCTTGACATCAAATGCTTTGAGTACAGGCCATGCTAAGTTATTAGGCCACATTCTTCAAATAAAGTACATTTCCATATAAACTAAAAAAAATCCTGATTTGTGAGGGCTGATGGCCGTACAACATCACACCACATATTTTCAGTCCTCCGTGTACCACACCCTGGTTGTGGTACCACATAAATCCAGTTCCATTCAAGATATCACACAGTCACCATTTCATCGAAGTCCTCTGGACTCCTCAGTACAAGATTCTCACACAGTCAACCCACATCCTTTTCCAACTCCACAGCACATGGCTCCTCACATGGCTCCCCTTAGCAGAGATTGCTGATCCTATCACAGTCATCATATGCCCTATTCTCGCACCTATAATGCAGTAGACGAATGCTCTTCATCCTGGAACAACAAGAATTGATAATATGAAGTTTTGTTTAGGGTGAGGAATGAACTACCTAAGAAAGGAAAGTAAGGAACAGACAATACAATCAAGCTAAGATGAAGGTGAGTGATTAATTGGTGGCAAAACCTTCTGTAAATGTCCCTTTGTGGAAAATACTAAATGTTTCTTCATGCAGATGAACAACAATTTGGCTCTTTATAAAAGGCCTACTGAATCCTAACATGAAATAGGTTATTGAAATAAAAAATAGTTACCTCTCTGGGCACTAATTGGTACTTTGGTTTGGATGGTCTTCCCTTCAGGAGGGCATAGCAGAACATTGTCACCACCATCACAAATAGGAAGTAACTCGTATGCATGAGATGGAGGTTGATCAACGAGCGATCATGCTGAAATCAACAATTACACTTACATTCAATGTTCTTATCTCAGACCCCAATATTCAACAGACTGAACCAATGTTAGAATAAAGTTATCACCCTCATACTAGCCAGGAAAGCTTGGCAGATTAAGCAAACAGGAATGGTCAATGTAAAACATCAACAATCATTGTGGCCTGAGACTGCTATTACCCATCTCGACAATATACTTCTGTGGAAGGTACAAATATCAGAACTTGGTCTTCCAACTAGTATGTACTTTTCATACATGACATATCGAATGTAACACTTTTTATTCTCACTTACCAAAGAAAGCATAACAGTGAGTGTTGGATTCAAATCATAGTGTACTCGTATCTTTGTTTGCGATTTACATCTGTAGTAGTTGAAGAAGGACAGGTCTTTGTGGGCCTCGAGATGGGCATGGTATTCAACCCCCGTCTCATTCACACCATAGCAACCAAGAGGTTTCCTGAAAAAAAACCTCACTGGTTATGAAATAGGCTAGCTGCACCTGTATCAATGTCTATGTCTTACATTGTATATGCCCTTTTGTATAGTCCCAGGGTCAAAGATGAGGGTTAGTGTCATACAGTGGCCTACTTAGCTACAGAATTTTATTCAAATGGGGAGTGATCTACCAACCTGGTGACAGGAAAAACTGACGGTGCAGCTTGAAAGTTCACGCATGTGTAAATTTGAACAGGATCACATTTCCCCTCTTTATCACATTTGGTAGAGTTCCAGTCGAATGGCAAGGCGAACGTGATGTTCACTTCTTGATTCAAGGCTGCACCTACAATATAACAAGTTCGTTTAGTATCCTGTATCATTCACCACTGCCAGTACCTCAGGAAGCTCTATCATTTCCTCGAAGTTAAATCCAAGATGGCTGTCTATGTGGACAGTTGTTTTAATAGAAAACAACAATACAGCTCTCTTATCTTACAGACCCACCCAAATGTCTCCTATAAGGACATATCTCAAATCATTTTTTATGTACATTACAATGTAACTGAAAGTTCTTTAAGATTAAAAGCAACCTGTTCGCTTCCAAATAACTTACCACGAAGACCTAATTGATCTCCAGTGACTGTTCCATATAAATGTGTCACATTGTGAGGAATGCGAAGAAAGTCTGATGAAGGATGTATCGTTATAAGTAGCGACACAGAGTAATTCCTGAAAGAGGAAGATTATACTTAGTGGAGTTCTCTAGAAGTAGAATAAGCAGGTTATGTAGAGAGGCAAGAGGTACACAGATTCTGTGGTCCATTAATACCAACAACTCCACATACATGTATTAATGATGACACAACTGCTGTCTCAGTGTTCTCCACTATAAATTTCTTTGACACCCTTTTTTATCAATTACTCATCACTTTGGTATCATCAAAAAGCATTCCATTTCCATTTCAACATGTCTGATCAGGAACCGCACAACTGCAGACTCACCTGGTATTTTCAAAGATAATATCAGAAGTTCGATTTTCTTCGGTAGCATTAGCATTGGCAGGTTTGTTCTGGACGACTAGCTGCTTATTCGCATGTTTATCAGCTGCACCTTTTATGACGACATCAACCTTCTCTGGAGTTTTTTCTGTGACCTGTGGTGGACTGTTTGGATCTGTTGCATTGCCAGTGACACAGAACTGGAGTTCAGAAAAGCTTTCTAGGAAAACGTTCCAATCCTAAATTAAAATAAATTTATTGAACGTTTACATATTAGTAATAAAAACAAGAAATTTGATTGATACTTTTGTAAAAAGCAGTTCCATTGAATAGTTCCATTGGTTATATTGGCTGTTCCTGGTAAATTATAAATAGCGAAAATAAGTTATGGATCTCTTACAATACATTACAGTTTTGGTCATTCCTAAAACAAAATCAGATAAAACAGAACCTTGGCCTTGAGGCCTAGGTCAGTAGGTGTATGATCTACTTCTGTTGGTCGGCTCACCTGTGACAAGTCATGATTCTTGATTTCATTTACTTTTATTATATATGCTAGCGATACCAATATGATGGCAAAAGCACTCATGCAGATCATGAAGATCATGAGAGGAGGACGATTGGTTGCAAAACTCTTCAGGTTCTCTATTGGTGTCAGCTTCATCTTGACCTAAAAAGAAAAGATTGAAATACAATGCCAATGGTGTTGGTCTTGGTGTTATTTCCAGAGCAGAGCCAGTTTTATCTTTCTCTGCTAGCACAGCAGTGAAGGGGACCGATGAATGCACAAAGATGAAAGAGCACTGGCAGGGCCCAGCAGGCAAGGCAAAGTCAAGTTGAATGTTGAGTCTTTTAAAATTTGTTTTGACTCATAATTCTGCATTTATTGCAGTGCACAGTGCATGAAATGCATTGTATGCATGCACTGCAGTACAAAATCAAGTCAAAAGATGCAGCAAGTTTTGTTTCACTTTCAAAGCCGAATTAAACAGGTTTTTACCTTGACTTTAAATTGCAACTGATAGAGAGAGCTAAAAATTCTTTATACCATGATCAAAATGGCAAATATTCAGGCGAAATCAATAAATATACATGATATTTTCAGTCAAAATTCTAAATTTTTCTACTGGGAAGCCATTTTGACGTTCAACGTCGCAACCTCGAACCCAGGCAATAAAAAGCGCCGTGTAGTGGGGAAAAGAAGAACTAATTGGCGGGCAATTCCACATGCGGGGTGAACACAGCGAATGGAACAGCAGACTAATGAATATTTACGTATGCAAATTAACCCACGTGTTCACTTATTTCGCAGCGTTGGTCTGTTTTGATCAATCTACGCCATCTTCGGGGAGACCCTAATTTCAATTCACTTTTATTCCTTTTTCGTTGCGAACTTCAGCTAAATTTATGAAGATCCTGTGAGCCAAAGGTCTCAACTTCCCACTGAACCGCTCGCTTTGTGACATGAGTCTGTCAACGTTGTTGGAAGCCGCAGAGTTCTTGGACGATGGAACACCAACACGTGGTAAGTTTTCGAAGACAACAGTGTGGACATTATGGTTTTCCGCAGTACGTCGTCAATGGTTTTCTGTCGTGTTTTGTGCTCCGATTTCGGGTGATTTAGATGATAGGATTGCTCTGTGTATTTGGTCATTCCAATATGTGGTGAATAAGCTGTTTGCCCATGGTTTTATGTGGCTTTTTCTTCTCAGAAAAGTGGGATATGTTTCTGGTGTTCTGTCGTTCGTGTGGTTGTGTGCCGAGCAACGCCCCGGACTCGCCGGTTCATCTCGTCTATCATGTTTTTCAGATGAGAAATCTCCAGATTTTCATCCTTACGCCAAGACAAGCCGTCACTCCCGTAAGCGCAAGTCTTCAATTCTGAATAACAACGAGGCGAACGACGAGGAAATGTCTGAAGACGGCGGAGAAAAGAGACGAGCGGGAGGGTAAGTGTGTGGGTTCTTATATTGTGCATGTGACCTGTCCACGCCATGCTTGACGCTAATGTTTCTATTTTTAGAACAGGTCACGCTTTCGCATTTTCCGGCTTGATTGCCGATATATTTTGATTTGAGGGCTTCCTTGTCAATCTAAGTGTATCAATTCACACTTTTGCAGGGCTGGGACCAGAGAGGTACACAACAAACTAGAGAAAAACCGGTAAGAATGTTAAGGATTCGTGAGCTCATTTGCATAATTTATTTGATGACGCGATTGGGGATTCGAAAGCGAGGCATCATTTGTAAACAGAGACCATGCTTTGTCTGAACACACATGGCCTGGATCTTTGACAAGATAGTGGAAGTTTTAAATGAATGAGTTCTGAAGGCAGAAGGCATCATCCTGCATCAGATATAACACTAACAGATTATAGTGACACTCAGTTATTATAGTATTGATACTTCCATGGATTTGGTTGCCACATGTCAGTATTATTCATTTATTGGCTCTTTGCCAAATTCTGTTGTCACTGGGAAACTGACACCTCCGCATGCTCGGTCTTATCAGCAGTAATAAACGGTTGGTCTCAATAAATCATACATGTAGTCATTTTGCTCTTTTTATGCAAATCAATACAAGCTAGTATTGGTATTTTGAATGGCTGCAGAGGCTGCACAGTCTGTAGCCTAGGCCTTCTGAATTGTTGATAAAGAAGTCCCTGGAATTCTGATTGGACTGTTTCAGTTATGTGCAATTTTCGTAAATATTTTGGTTCTTATTTCAGACGAGCACATCTGAAAGAATGCTTTGAACTTCTGAAAGAACACATTCCAAGCATGGAGGACAAGAAGATCTCCAATCTAGCTATCCTGAGGAGCTCCCTTAGGTACATCCAGGTATGTCTTTTAAGAGCAATGAGTCGACCGAGCCTGGCAAATTTCTTGAATTCTGTTTTGGTGACACACACTATAGCTCTTTGTTGATTTGAAATTGTTCTCAGCAGTTGTTGGTGATCAATCAGGGGAATGAAAATAACATATGGAATAGCCATATCGACAAATTTATCCAATCAAGAGCTTGACGACTTAACAAGGCAGTCACATGTGACCAACAAGGAAGACATGATTCCCCAAGATTATTGCCCCAGTTCTTTGGCTCTTCCTTGATGTGCAATTCAGAGTGTGCCAAATCGGAGCTAATATATGATGAAAACCATCACTAATGTCAAATGAGTCTTAATAGGCATTCTTCATTGTCAAGGTGCATTGGCATGTTGACCCAGTCTAGTCTCTAGCCCGACTTCAGCATTGGATATTTAATGAGCCATGCTGATATAATCTGACCAATGAAGTATTTGCAGGTCTAATTATGGGTGTGGCTTATGTTGACACTTGCATAATGCTTTTATACCCAGTCAATGGTCATGCGTCATTGTCTGGGTTTAACAAAAAGATAATTGGCAAAATAGTGAAAATTTTAACTACATAGTCCTATTTATTTACATTATTGAATCAAAAGAAGATGTACTCTCAAAATGAGAGAGCTGGGGTAAAAGTTGTGACTCGACATTTCTGTGATTGTTTCAAGATTGAGAGAACTTTTTGGATGTCTAGCCTAGCAAAGTTACTGATGGTTGGAAACACTTTGGAACTCCTCCATTGCAATGGTTTTGACATCTTTGTAATGGATAATTTCAGATTTTGAAGAGGAAAGAAAAGGAGTTTGAGCAGGATATGCAGCGTCTTGCTGGAGAAAAAATCCGCTACCAAGAGAATATTCTCACCCTAAAACGAGATCTTCAGCAGTTGAATATCGACTTTGACTTGAATAGTTTTGTTCAGGCAGTTGCTGATCAGGAGCGTGATACCAATTCAACATCTACTGCATCAGGTAGGGCCTAATGGGAGTGATTTTTCCACCGTGACGGGACAAACTGAACTACGCTCTCCCTTACCAGGTTGATGTCTAATGGCGTCGATTACAAAATGCAGACCAAACTTTGAGGACAATACATATGTTACTTATCCTCAACTTTGTTATCTGCTTGAGGAGATATAAACTGCATATCTACTATTTGTTGAGATAAAAGTTGAACATCAATAACCAAATTCTTAATCTCATTTCAAAGTGTGTCTTCCATGTAAAGAATTTCAGTTGACCTAAACGTAAATTATCTATCTTGCAGAAGGTTGCAGTCCAATTGTAAGTGAAGATGAGGATTCAGGAAACCTCAAGCGGAAAACCCCTTCAAAGAGTACACCCACATTCTATACCACTGGCTTTTCATCTTCTGCAAGTGGCATTTCCAAGTCGGTCACTAGCACAGCACTAACAACAGGTGGGTATCTCAGTATTCTCACTCTTTTCCGTAGAATTTCTAGAATATGGATGCAAAAGATGGCATTTTGTGCCTTTGTACATAATCATACATTCATTTTCCTTCTTCTATGAACAAATAACAATGGGTCTGATCTCATGTATTTTATATTAGTCACATCAACTGTTACCATATCATGACTTCAGTGATTTTATAGAGTTTTGCTCTTTTCAGTGACAAAGACCACTGCTAGTATTGGTGCAGTACCAGTGACATCACAACAAACGGTGAAAACTCAGGTGGCTCAGTTATTACAGCGCCAGATTTCCCAGAGAGCACAGGCACAACAACAGCAGCAGAAGCAACAGCAATTACCTGCCATACAACCTGGACCAGGACCAGGACCAGGTAAGATAACCAATGTAATGGGCATGGCCTAGATGTTGTGTATGTCTTTGTACTTAAGAAGGCTTGTGGTGTTATAGTGATGTTAAATAAAACACGACCTCTGAATTTATTGTTCTCATTCTGTTATTTCAGCGGTTATAACTCTACCGAATCCAGGAGCACCACCTCACTTGACCATTCCAGCATCTTCAGTGCGGATACCTTTTCACATCC
Source organism: Lineus longissimus (assembly GCF_910592395.1). Lineage (NCBI taxonomy): Eukaryota > Metazoa > Nemertea > Pilidiophora > Heteronemertea > Lineidae > Lineus > Lineus longissimus. The sequence continues at coordinate 5,108,969 of NC_088309.1, forward strand.
AGGAAGTCATCGCAAAGGCTATAGCAGCGGGTGAATCCGTACAAGTAGCGGCCTCAGCAACGGGTGAAACGGTACAAGTTGGACCAGCAGCAACGGTTGAAATGGTACAAGTAGCACCCTCAGCAACAGGAGAAACGGTACATTTAGCGCCCTCAGGAACAATAACTAAAGCTCCAGTTACGACTAGTACTGCGTTAATGACAGGCACAACAACGGCATCTGCCGTTCCTGTGCAAGTACCATGGCAAATAAAGACAGAACCTGGGATACAGTTACCAATGCAGATTCAAACCAATCCAAGAGTACAGGCACCGCTGCAAAATAAGACTGAATCCGGGTTAACGAACACTGCTTCAGTTGTGAAGCCAGGACCTGGTGTTTTTACCCTGGTGGCACACAATCCTGTGAAACTGGAATCACAACCTGTGACAACTCAAGTCAGTACTGTTGGGACACCAGTTACCATGTTGTCGACAGCACAGGTTGCCGGTATCACTTCACAGGCAGCTAGTAATCCGACAAGCACTTTGAAGCAGATCTTGGCTCCTGGGACGCAGATCCTCACGCCTGGGAACCATCTTTCCGCCATCAGTCAGATGGTCCAACAGGCAATAGCACAGCAACAGCTACAACAACAACAGCAGCACAGTTCCATCAAGACGAGTCCTGGCTCACAAACTGTGGCTGGGACGAATCAGGTGATTGCTACTCTACCACAAGGACTGACTTCTGTGTCCAATATGGGCAACTTGACACAGTTCCTTGCACCAATTACTGTCATGACACCAACAATGGTTCAGCTCAACCAGAACACTTCACAGCCACAACTTAATAATGTGCAGTCATTCATCAAAACTGTGGGAGGAATTCCAACGCTCATTCAACAGCCATTCTTACAAGGAATACAACAGGTTGGTGGGCAGGTTTTCAAGCCGGTCATTATGGTCACCATGCCAACGGTTGTTGCAGCAAATGTAGCCAGCCCTGCTGTGACAAGTATTCCTTCATCAAGTGCTCCTTCGACAGTGCAGCTGGCTGTATCAGTCCCAAGGACCACATCATGATGGAACCACATTTTGCTTGTAAATACTGCTTCTCTCTGTAACCATTGGGATGCCTCTCACTGCATCGATCATGAAAACGTTGGCACTAATGTATTTTATTTGCACAGTATGTGGACTGCAGCTCATTTGAGTCTCTACCCTGTATTAACATATATTATCTATCATGTACTGCAGAACTAAGCTGGGCCAATCTTCCTGTACTAGCAAGTGTGGATTTAATCTCCAATCTGTACTTAGTGCTAGCTATAGTTGCTTTGTATCATAATCCTGAGCTGTTCCGAACAATATTTTGTCTTCGTAATCTTTTCATCCAAAGTCTGTGATAATGCTCTAGGAGATCCATCTCTAAATGTGGATGTTTGTTACTGCTACATGTAGGCATTCAACCATATTCAACATATAGTATTCTGTTGTACGTTGTTAAAGGGGGACTATGGACAGGAATCACCGAGATAAAATGGTCATCTTCATCTTACAATGCACAGGTAGGAGCCTGGGTTGTGTTTGATTCAGCATGAAACATATTCTCCATTGATTCAGCATGAAACATATTCGCTGTACTGTCAGATTGGAGTGGCCCCTTTTGGCAACTCCTTGTAAATTAATTTGAACCTGGCTGCTGCCCATTGACTTCCTTTAAAAATTGATATACCACTGGAATCGGTCTCGAATCATCATACTTTCATTGTAAATATCATTCACACAAGAAAGTTGTCAACCAAGAACAACTTGTGTTACCAGAGTTTCCCTTGTTTTGCATATACATTAAAGTGTAATGGAGGATTTCATCAATCCATTTATAGATGCCATATATTCCCCTGTTTGTTTTCCTTAAAGATGGGTACATTACTATCGAGTCTACAGAACAAAGTAAGACATGTGTTGTGTTTCATAAATGACAATAAAAAACCTTTGAAAAGTGACAGGGATTTGTGTGTCCCAGCCCTGGGACGAAAGGAAGGGTACACAGCTTTTGCTTGTGTATTGGGATGCGTCAATCTTTGAACAAGTTTTGAGAATGGTGTCGACTTTTAGTAAATGCTATGCATTTGTTTGTATGATAAAATAATTCAAGTCTACTGAAACATGTAGTACTTCTTGCCTGTATTCAGTGTTAGATTGTAAATATTAGATATGATAAATCTTTATTTTAGTAAAATGTTTAGTCAAAAGTCTGGTCAAATCACAGTTGTGTTGTGTTTTGTCGGATGTTGTTGTGATTATGATGATCATGAAGGTACTGTGTAGATGCAGTTAAGCTGTTGGAGGGCGCCTGTACAGCAGGCCTATTTTACCTTAAAGAGGTTAGGTGTAAAATGCCTCAACTAGCTTAATCATGCTGACACAGTATTTGATTGATGGGCTGCTGTTGTGTATTTAATACATTTGGCAGTTTGTATCGTTGAAGTTGGCTTGTTTGTGTTTCTTTGCATGAAATCAAAGTCGGTATGAAATATCTGCTGTAAATTATTTGTACTGTACATAGTAATTTGTTACCAAGTATTGTACAACATAGGCAGTTTTAAGAATAGTGGGGGTTTCTTGTGATCAAATGGAGCATTAAAGTTGGTAAAATTTGCAAACTTCCCTACTATAATGATAGCCACCATTGTTGTTTTGCAAAAATTGGTGGAATTTCACATTTGGGGTTTTAAAATGATTTCAGTGAATGTGTTTCTTCTTCTGTATGTTCCTTGGTCTGCACTTTTTGTGACTAGTGTACAGGAATAGTCATGAACAAATGAACATGGCAATCTACTACACATGTATGGGGTTTCTAATGAATGTGCTGAATGTTTAAATGGTGTATGAAACTTTGCAATAAGATGATGGCTGCTTTCTGGCAGCTTGTTCAGAAAATGATTTCAGGATTAAAGAAAATGTCTGAAAATATACTGTACTGTTGTTCTTCTTTGCAAACTCTTTAAAATTTACTGTTTTGGTGCTTTGAGTACGATTCATCATCCCAGGTTACTCTTGACAGTGATGGCTACAACTTTCATTGAAAGGAATACTGTTTTCTGCAGTCCCTAAACACCATGGATTCCTGTGGCAAACCTCAGAAAACACTTTCTTCATGACACTCCTCAAGTACTGTTAATAAACCAAAAGGACTCCTGGTATTGTCTTTGTGGGATTGCACCCTATAAACAAGACGTTGGGATGTAGTCTTAATATGAGAAGACCAGCTGGCACCCAATCCTGCTGTCTCGGGAGGATTATGTGCCGAAACCAACGATTGCTCGTTGTCATGTGGCACAATCATTTGACACACCTGTCCTCATCGTGTTGCCTATGAATGACAGCAAGTGTGTCTTGTGGCAACTGTCAATAACCGCAGGGACAGCTGTGATATGGATGTCCTTTCAGTGCCGTCTTTGTAGGAATCATGTACTCAAAGAGTGTTTGGCATGTAGTCTTCTGATACGACCGCCTGGCACAACTCAACTGTCCTCATCCTGCTGTCTTTGGAGGAATGCCTTACAGAGGGTGACAGGTCCTCTTCTATAATCGGTTGGTCCACCTAGGTGGCTTGTCTTGTGGCTCAATCGGTTAAGACACCTGTCCTTATTGTGTTGTCTATAGAGGATGACTTGTCCGCTGGAACAATGAGTTGACACACCTATCCTATGGAGGACAACAGACCTGTCCCAATTGTGTTGTCTGTAACTGGCAATCTTGTCCAGTCCAGACCTGGCAAACCCACATAATTGGACTCCTCAAGCACTGTCATTAGACAAGAGGGACTATATGACATGTATGTCCTCCGGTGCCATCTTTGTAGATAAGGTATCATGCAGTATTCAGACAATGGTTGTGATGTAGTTTTCTGAGAAGACATGGTGGCACAGCTGCCCAAGTCCTGCTGATCGACTTTGGAGGAATAATATGCCTAGAGAGAGGGTGACATGTCATGTCCTCTGGCAAAATCGATTGACACATCGAGGTGGCTTGTCTTGTGGCACAATCGATTAGCACACCTGTCTTTATTGTGTCATCTGTAGCAGGCAATGTTGTAAGGAAGCTGACAGCAGTTGTTTGACCTGGCAAAAGCACTCCTCGTGTGTTGTGAATAAATCGAATGGACAATGTTATGCATGTCCTTCCAGTACAGTCTTTGTACGAATCATGTACATCAGACAGTTGTCGTTGGCAGGTAGTCTTCTGAGAAGACCAACTGGCACAACTGTCAATCCCACTGTCCTTGGGGGAATAATGGGGCTTATCAGAGGATGGCTTGTCTTGTGGCATAACCGACACACCAGGGTGGCTTGTCTTGTGGCACAATTAGTTGATGCACCTCTCCTTATCATGTTGTCTATGGAAGATGGTTTGTCTTAAGGTTCAATCGGTCATCACACCAGTCCTTATTGAGTCGTCTGTAGCTGGCAATGTTGTAAGAAGTTAACAGCAGTTGCCAGACCTGGCAAGGGCACTATCCTGCTGAGTCTCCTCAAGTACTGTCAGCACACCAAAGGGACAATAGCATGCATGTCCTCTGACCGCGTTGTCTTTGTAGGACCATGCACTCAGACAATGGTTGGCAGGCAGTCATCTGAGAAGACCGACAGGCACAACTGTCCTAGTCCTGCTGTCTTCGGAGTAATATCATATGACATGTCCTCTGTCTGGCACAGTCCGTTGACATACGATGGCTTGTCTGGAGGCACAAGCAGTTAATGCACATGTCCTGATCGTGTTGTCTATGGAGGAAGGCTTGTCTTCAACAAGGCCAGTTGGCAATTTCGAGCTTCACTTGCATGGTTCAAGCTTGGCCACTTGTCCTTAGGGTTAGAGGTTGGGGTGGATTCAACACCCAGATTGAACAAAGGTCAACAACACAATTAGTTTCATTTCAATACTTTTATTCCATCGGTAAAATATCACAATAGCAGTATTAACTTACTGGATTTGGCACTATGATGAACAGTAACACTTGCCAGACCATGTAAAACATAAACTACAACATTATTTGATATGTCATGACTGCTGATATGATAAAGGCCAGCCCATCCTAATTGGAACAATACACTAAGCTTTGCAATAATGCGCACATGAAGCATTGTCATTCTTTAAATGGGAACTATAGGCAGGAACTAGGGGTTAAAACAGGTCTTCAGGTGACTAATAGGTGTAGTTAGGACAGGCTTCACTATTCCATGCACATGTGGGACACATATTGTCAGCCTTGATAATCTGGCCTCGTGGAGTCCTGCCTATTATCTCCCTTTAAAGGAAAGAAGTGTCTCATTTTTGTCTTTAAATCAATACATCGTTACAATACCCAATATGCATATACTTGTAGTACTGTATTCTCCCCTCACAAAACATATTCATGTTAACAACAGCCACAGTTCGATTCTACATGTACTTATCATGAATTAGTATCAGTATCTTCACACTGAACTAGAACTCCATGTAAGCTTACAAGAACATGAAGGAAACTACCCAACAAGGCGTGTGTCTGTTCTGCGTTATTCCCTGTTTCATTTGAAGGCTAAATTAAACAGGAGGCATAAATGAAGATAGAAAACAAGGCGGGTCGCTGATTTTTCAGGTGGGATGGATATGTTTTGATAAAGTCTTATTAATCTGTCCTGGCATTATGATTGTGTCTTTGTATGTTTAATATAAGTATTAAACCATGAAAATAAGTAAAGATAAGTAATACCTGTAAATTGCACTACGTATGTAAAATAAAAGTTACAAAAATAAATAAATGGACAAATTTACATCACAACATTGGAACTCTGTTTACAGCTGAATATCATTGTACAGTACATGTTAATAAAATCTTTGATTTAAAGGGGTCATCTGGACAAGAGATGTTATCATAAGACTGTCACATAAAACTGGTTCTAGCTGGTCCTTTCAGTGGGTTACATTATGATAAACAAAGCTTCCTTAAACTTTACTTTTACTGTTACAATATTAAGTGATCTCAGCCGATTCCACATCATACCTCATCTTGAGCACATGAACAGGTTTCTTCTCAACTTCTTCCAAGTAAGCCCCTTCCTGCATCTCGTGGCGGTTGAAGAGCAGAGTCCTGAATCCTATCTCACTCAGGCCAAGATCACTCTGCAGCAACGACTGCCAATTGATATTGAAGTTCCCAATAGCCTCCTGAAAAATGCAGACAGGGGACTCAATCAAGAAGTCGTCACTACATTGTAAGACTTGACAATAGAAGCACTAAGGTAAGCGGCCTCACTATCCTGAATGGCCTTTTCAATTACTTACATGATTGAATGGTTCGTTTCCTATTTTGGAAGCTTGCTTGATTGGATTGAATCCACAGATTGGAGGCTGTTCCATGTTTACATGGAATTCCCCCACTTCTGTGGTCTCACCCCTGCTTCCCAGGAGTGGGGGCACATCCAGCTGACCCAATAACCATGTCATGTTGTTCTGGAGCAAGTTGTAGATCTGGATCAATGAACGATGACCTGGAAATGACATGAAACATTGGTTTAAAGGCAGCATCTTGAGAATATCCAGGGAATCAAGGAAATATGCAGATGTTTGGTGAAAAGCATACTCTCCTGAAATTGACCCAAAGCCGCGCCAGTTGTTATTTGGTTAGGCATGTATAGTATTTCTCACCTTCGGAAGTCTCCAGGATACTACTTGCAACAGGAATGAGGTACTGCTCTCTGAAGTCTGCAGTGGCACCATCCAGGATTTTAGTTTCAGGAACAGCAAATTGTCTGGAAAGTAATTGAACAAAACTGTTCAGAGTTCCTCTATTTGTCCTGAAGATGTTTTCTTGGCATATCGATGGACGAGAATTGGAGCATTTTGCCATTTACAAGTTTCACTAAAAGTGACCAAATCAGATAGGAAAGCTGACCATTGTTACATGTTAACACATGTCAACTTCTGAAATCTGCACCAAATGATCACCTCATAAAAACAGATAAAGAAGTTTAAAAAAAGATATTTGAGTTCAGAAAAACATGAACTCACGGTCTCCAGAAATAATCCAATAGTATATCCATCTTCTCTTGTAGCCACTGGCGATGATATCTCACAAAGGAGTTAGCCAACCTTGGGGTACCAGTACCCTTACACTCTGAATTAAGATAAAGTAGATTTTTTGAGGGCAAGCGACATACATTGTAGAGGTGTCCCAATTGTAGAGAAACTAAGTAAATGTTAGTAAAAACATTCCAGTAGGAAGGAGCTATGCCAAGTCATCTGCTCCACATATTTTCCATTCTTAACTGAATACAAAATCTGAACATTCTGTGCTAACTTCTGGCGCTCACTAAGCTGAGTCCTCAAAGGAGTGTTTGTCTGTTCCCTAGCAACCCATGAACTTACTTGTAAATTGAGCAAGAACAGTATAAGCACAATCAGCCAGCATCAACAGGTTGTCCTTGGATGCAGGGCGCACTGGCTGTCCAGTCACGGCCTCAACATAAGTATAATCACTGAGTTTCATGCGAAGGAGGTTCCCTATTACCTGAGGAAGTAGTAAAGAAAACAGGGGAAGTTTATCATAAATTTCAAAATCTAACTCGCCACCTAAGGCCAAGAGTATGGAAGAGAAATTTGGGAGAATGGAGCACAGCCAGAAAGGACAGATGCCAACCATGAAAATGTGTATGTAGTTGTGAATGACCGTGGTGGAATCTCCCTGTGAAACCAGAAATGATATATCAAGGGCCTTAATAACCTAGACAGAAGCACTCCAGGTTTAATATTCTCAGAAGAAGTACTTACAAGTAACCCTACAGAATGATGAGCATTGGGCAATTCTAATTCTCGCAACTTGTCCTGAACCAGTTGGAAGAATGTACACAGAGCTGTTGGAATGCAGTAGACTTCTTCAAAGATCTGTGTCAATAGAGCTTTAAGGGCATTGTCCACCATTTCTCTTGAAGCTGGAACAAAAATATCAAACATGGAAGTCTGTGATGCAGAAATATATCAATATTCTGATCGGTTCCATGTCATCAATATTGTACTTAGGTACAGTATTATGGCACAGTGAATTCCAGCATTCATCCCATGAGTGCAGATACATGTTCTGCTTGAATATATCTGGACAAAGATTCAAATAGGACAAAGGCTAAGTTGATGACTGACAATGATAATAAAGGTGGCGACTCTCAAAGAAGAAAACATTTGGAGAAGTTGAGTTGTTATGCACGCTGAGCTGGTCAAAACAATTACACGTACATGCAATACACACAGGTAATTGTACATGCAGAAATATCATTAACACACATCACTTGTCAATTACAACAATGAGAATGTATAACATACAGGTCCCAATTGCACAAAAACGCTACTTTATTTAAGAAGGTTTCTTTTGCAACAGGGCCCATGTTTACACAGGGATTTGTAGAAAACATTGGGAATGTCAGGTCACAGACTTTTCAATAAACATGTCATCTAACATCAATCAAACAAATTACATAGGTTGACTTTAATAGTGGGCTGTGATCACATCGAGTGTTACACTGACATTTATACTGTACTTACTCTCAGCCTCAGGAGTAGGAGTTTGTGTTCCTTCTCCTGTGCTATCAGTTTTATCAGTTTTATCACGATCCCCTGCAAGAATGTATTGATTGGGACATGACATGACCCTTCAGTTTCAAGATGTATACTCAAAAGTATTATGCATTACCAGCGAAAGTGTGCAAACCTACTGCATAAGGTACTCAACAAGCTAAGTTTCATGCAAACTTGTTTCCAAGCTTAGTGCAATGCATAACATTGGAAGTAAATTTGTGCTATCAAGCAATTTGAAAAAGAGTTAAACTAGCGGATGTGACTGACCACAACATGAGATTTGTTAAAAAGTTTTGAAATTTGAAAAAAGACTGTAAAATGTTCGGGATCAAAGTTCACTTTTTTGAAAAGCATGCTGAGTAAGCAATAAAATGTGCATCGGTATCATGTTTCTACATTACAGCATGTAATGTGTATTGATAGTAATAATTCATGAGAACTTTGACCCCTTGTACACCTCATAACATACCTTGTTCAGCATGCTGAGGTGGAGTGGCATATTTAGATTTACTCCAGTCACCGATGTTGAGAGGTTTACATCCACAGGGAAGCTCATGGAGGTAGTTCCATAACGGGTCCATCTTCGGTGCAGGCTGCTTTAGAATTATCTGCAAAGCTGGCGTCATAACACGGTTGATGAATGGAACCAGCGCTTCATGGATTGCATCTAACCACAACGGGATCTGAAATCATCAATATCAATGACCTCATCCTTTTAGTGAAACAAGGCATCATCATTGAGAAAAACTCACAAGTTCTGCTATTTCTGTCTCAGTGCAAAAAGGCCCTCCGGTAAGCAGGTGGTTAACACTTTTATGTTACATTTTCATGAATCATATTTTATTTGTTCCAAATGAAGGTTCTCATCATCAGGTCTACATAGAAGAATTCAACTCACATCAGAATTTTTTCCTGGCATTGAGTTAGCTTCAAACAGGCCCCAGTCTCCAGATCTGAAATCAAAGAGGTGAGTTTAATTTGTAAATAAATTCAATGTTTATTACACTAAGAGCTACATGTACCAGGGTTCTACATGTATATTGGATTGTAAAATTTATCGCAAGGGCAGAGCCCTTAAACCACTTCATACAGGTTGATTGCTTCTTTCGGTTGTACCAGTTTGTCCCCCAAATCGCGAAAATAAAGAGGCTTGAACATTTGAGGTTTGATAGTACTTACCTTCCAATGACTGAGAGCAGTACCTTGCCCAGAGCATCAGGGCTACAAGAACACTTAATCAAGATGGTCACAAATGGTACGAAAAGATTCTCCGCTTGGCGTTTTGTGATTGAGTGACACTGTTCACCAAGGCAGCAGGCCATGCCGCAACTTTTACTCGGGGATGATGCCTGCGATCGAACACGTTTAAGTTTTCCCATTGGTTGTGTTAGAATCATTATCGGCAGTGTGAAGTCTTTCATCAGTAGGGCCTGAAGCATCATGGGGAAGTTCGGTTCTGGTTGAACACTGAACAACTTGAGTTGAAGGTACAAGGCTGATGTCGTTTGCATGTCATCAAGGCTGTTAAAGAAAGAGAACAACTGTATTTCTGGTCGAAGGAGTGGTCTACATATAATACCAAAAAGATATTCTAGTCCTGCAGATTTAAGTCAGCATGAACTGTAAAACTTTTGTTTCAATCGAAACAGTAACACTTTATTTTGAGTTAAAATCCATGTAGTCCACTTACTCTGAGAATCCTGCCTGGAACAGATGTGGCCAGATTAGCGCGAGCCAATCAGTTGGTTTTCCATGGACACCTTCTCTTTCTTCATTGCCGATTCGCTTCTTGCTGAAGCCTTTCTTGAAAGTCTTGTAGAGAAACTCAAGTGGTGATACTACAATAGCCATGGCGGCCACCAGCGATGTACAGGAGTTATGGATTGAGAAGTGTGTCGTCTGTTCTGAGCTAGCATCCATCATCCGACTGGATGTGTTACTTCCAGGCAGCAAAAGTTGACTAGCACACAGAAGGATTGATAGGATATCGCATCTGAAAGTAGAAAGTTCATCGCTCAATGAATCCCCCAGGTCAAACTTTGTCTTCCAGATCATTGAAGTTGTTCTGCCTCTTCAGAAGTGGGAACTCAAAACTACTAACCAGAGTATGAAATGGCAACTTAAAATCATACTAGGGATTACCACAACCAATAAATTATCAATAGATCGCAGAAAATATACCAAAACTGTGTCTGACTGGATTTCTCTGAGCTGCACCCCTACACACCTGAACTGTCTTGTTCTTCTATAGGCTGGTTTGACCCGACAATATCTCTGAGCCATCACCAGTAGCGACTCCTGGATGATCGCAGCAAACATACTCTGCGCTAATCTCGGCGGGCCAAACTGCCACAGGTCATGCTGGGTGGCCTTCATATGGAGGTTCCACATCAGAATAGACAAGGAGCACGACTGGTCCTGAAACATGGAGGATTAAGTGTACATGTAAGTGCAGAAGAACCTTTCTGTTTATATGGACACCAGGCAACCGGCCTGAACTGAGGTGGCCTGGTCTGAAAATATTTTACCAATTTGAGTATGTCCCTTGATGACTTGTTGTCAGTTCAGTTTACTTTGAAAATTGAATGACCATCTGAAGAAGAGACCAGCGGTATTTCTTATTTCAATTTGATTCCTAACAGATCGAGTGACTCTCCCTGCATAGGTTTCCTCATACATCTTTTTATAAACGGCCAATATCAATATCTGTCAGATCTCCCAGTTGAGGATCAGCATCCCACAAAATACTTTTGATTTTACCTACATCATAGAACTCTTTTGAGTCTTCCCAGTGGTGACTGTCAGCATCCTGTAGGAACGAGTTTGCTAGAAGACCATTGTGATACTCAACAATCTGACGTGATATGGTATCAACCAGGTCACAGAACTGTCGATACAGTGTAAGGAACAGCTTCTTGCTGTAAAGGAAATTTCAAGAATTAGAAAAAAGAATGGACTTCTGATTCATGGGGCGATATTCACAACACCAACAACCCTGATTTCTCTTGTTGAATGAATTCCATAAGGATTGCTGTCCTTAGGCTTACCTTCCTTCTTCCACAGTGAGCACAGTATCAAAGTGCAGGAGATGATTCCTGATGAAAGCGGCACTGGCCAGGGCAATGTAAAAACCATTCATGGGCAACTTCTGAGGAACTTGATCACATATCTGAAAATAGAAATCATTTCTACACTTTTACACTTTTGTGAAGCTAAAGGTCCCTTTAGATGAAAAATGTTGATAATGTAACTCTCTGTTATCAAGAGCATGTTTTCATGTAGTAAAAAAAACGCTTACCTTATTCAGCCTGGCATAGAAGTTCTTCATTTGCTGTGTGGTACATTCTACAAATGTTGTTCTGAGTAAGTGAAAGCATGTTTCACTACCTATTGCAGCCAGGGGTACCAACTCATCTATCTCCTGAAATGTCCTTGCAATACTCTGTTGAGAAAAGAACAGCAAGCATTTAAATAAGCTAAACCTACTCTGTTAAGGGAAACACCATTAGTAACAGAATCACAGCAATGGACATACATGTACATCAAATTAAACACTGAATCCTTGGTTAGGATTCTTAGAATCAAGAAGAAGATACTAATCAGATTAGAAAATGATATAAATCGCACATTACCTTGAGTATCACCCTGGGGTAATCAAGCTTGCCTCCCATCATGATCTCACACAGCTCCTCCGTCTTCAACTCATGATTATTCAAGATCTCCTGCCATTCATCTTCCAGTGCTGCACTTGACGTCTCACGGATAATCTTCTCCATTGCTCGTGCTATGTCAGGCACTAACTTTACAAACAGCTCCTTCCACTGCCAAGGTGGCTTGTCTTCATGGAATGCTTTCTCAATTACTGAAACAAATCAATTGATAGTAGATAGAGTATGTTAAACTTTTTGTCTCTATTCTGACTGACTGTCATTCATAATTCTTAGTGCTGTAACCCAGATTTGCAACTCCGTCTGAAAATCTCTTCATTAGAGACACTTCGGGAGACTGGGTTAAAAATCAACAGCTGCTGCTGTGCTGCTGGGGGAACACATCTCTAGCTTACCTCGGAGGTTTGATGAACCACCTTCGGCCATCATCGCCAAGGTAGCACCAAATGGTGGTGGGATAGCATCAGGCAGCAAAGCGGTTGTCTCACTGCTCCGGAGGCTGGGCCTACGACGGGAGAGGTCAGGTGGTGTAGGAGTCTGCCCTGTAGCTGGAAGGGAGATGTGAGGAGTGTGATGGGAGTTGGAACATAGCTTTTGATTGAACAGGAACTATATAATGATAAAACAAGCATCTGAGGAAAAAGGGAAGACATAGTTTCTGAAGTATGTAGGTATGATAAAACAGGGTATTTGGAGAAAGCTAAGTTTAAACTTGAAAGAGGAGCATGTTTTTTGAAAGAAGTGATGAGGTAGGTCAAGTGTTTTTGCACAGAATAAGCTAGGAATAAGGTATGACTGTAAATAGTAGGTACTGATATTACGCGATACAGGTCTCTGCTGCTGATACAAACTTCTACCAAGACCACAAATAACCAACACCAGTGTACAGCACAGCACAGGACACTGCAGGTGACTCAAAAACTAGTAATGCTTTTATTATCGGCAATTCGACCGTTCGTGTCAAACTATGACATTTACCTTTCAGGCTTGACTTGAGGTTTTTCTTCTTCTGATTCCCAAACACCTCCCAAGTCATCCTCTGATACAGCGTCTCAACATGACAGTCCACGGCATAAGTGGCCGAGATGATAGTCGTAAGGGCATGCACATGACTTGCGGGCAGAATCAATTCTGTCCCCATGTCCTCTGACTTTATCAATAAACTGTCTAAACTTTTTGATGCACCCTTACGGCTGACATGACTTATCCCGGATTTCAAGTTGCTCATAAGTCCTGAGGAATGAGCATGGTAGGACTGTCGGCTTCCATTTTGCGTGATGATTAATTCATCAATGATATTATCCATGACTGCAGAGATCTCGTCTGAAAGTTTATCCTGGAATATCTCATGAAGGGCTTGGAATGGCTTTACGTTTCGCTTGAATATCCCCGAGTTCAGGATGATGAAGTCCTCATCAATCATGACAATGATGACATTCGCCAGCTCTTCGAAGTTGTCAGCAAATGTTGGGAGATCAAGACTTCGTCCGTGAGGCATGAGGAGATTACCAATACAGCGATCAACCTGTTGACATCGAAGACCTTTGTAACGTGCCCAGATATCATCCGAGGGGTACAGGGAGCACAAACTCTGGAGGTAATCTAACCGCCTGTCTTTATCCAAGTTGATTGCAGTCTGTTGGATGTTGATTGGAAGTTTATTCAAACCATCAATAAATGATCGCCGTAACCTCATACAGATCTCACCCCAGAGCGACTCATTCAACTGCTCACTAGAATCTGTTACCGTGTTGATTGACATCATTGATTCGGTCACCTGATCTGCTGTCGATGACCTGATTGGTAGAATTATTCCTTCCTCTGATGACAATTGCAGCAGGCTTTGCAGTGTGGTTTCTTCACTTCCTGGACACTTCTCCAAGACTGACAGCTGGAAAATTTCAAAAGACAAATACTTTATATAATGAAATTGGGTGAACACTCAGATCAAGTCTCATGGCAGCCAAGTTCTTTAATAATGGTGTTTTCATTTCCTAGCTTGTTCATAGCGTGTATGTTTTAAGGCCATAAGCTTACCACATGTTTTAGAAGACGGGTCACATCCTCTGGATCAGGGTCAAAACAAGACGTCTTTTCCAGTATATGATGTTCTGACATGTGCTCTATTGCATCTGTTGCAGTCGTGAAAACTCGGTTCCCTGGCAAGTTGTTCACATCATTTACAATGTCATTCACAACCCTCTCAAGTCTGAAGTAGAAAACAGACAACAATAGTTGCCTTAAACATGTTCATGGTGGACAACTTTACTTTGAATTAACAGGGAAAACACTCACAATAACCTGTGGACTAAACAACACAACAGACTTACAATGCATCTCATGCAGTCTGGACACTCAAAATTTAGAATATGTTGACCAATTCATATCCCCCTCTGGGCCAGCATGCATGAAAACGATATCATTTCTTTTGGCCCAACAAATGCTGCACTCTAGTGGAGGAATACAGTCAATTGATTGAATACATACTGTCGTCTATTGAAGCCAAGCTGAACATCTAACTTGCGCATCAGTTCTTCCAAGGATTGAGGACTTGGGACACCATCTTCAAGAATGGTCCTCAGACACAGGTCCGATACCATTTCACCCTGGTAAGCCATCTAAAAAAAAGTGAACATTTACCCTATTTAAAACAGTCAATTAAATATGACACGACCTTTCAATCAGTAAAAAAAAGATCAGTGTCGACAGTGAATAGGCAAACTGACATTTAGGCCTATAATAACTTGCATTCCACCAGCCCATCACTGGCATCAGTCACGGGCCATGCAAATAAGTCTGAAAAAAAAAAGTTCGACTGGGTTGGGGTTGGTTGGGGGCATAAAAGACAAGTCTCTTACCGGTACAACCAACATTTATTTTGAAACACCCTGTAGGCCTAAGTGTATCTGTCAAAAAAGTTGCCAATGATAACTCACGTTTTTCACTAAAATCTTGGCAACTTACCTTAATTTCATGGGGTAATTATCGGATTTACCCAACACATCTACCCTTGAACAGTTAATCAACGAAAATGAACCATGATTTTAGGCAGAAATCGGTAATTTAGTTGATGATTTTTGTCTGAAAATGCTAATGTTTTGAATATATTCCCGATCACGAAAGTTAATGTTAGTTGCGGCGTACAGTTGGCGCTGCAGGTCTAGTCGTTGTGGTCGTCTCAATACATATTTGTGGATTTTCATTCGCCCGCAGCCTGGCAGTATGCCGAGGACATTGCCTGCAGTTCTGACAATGGTTTTGATTGTGACTTATTTGACTGTCCCAGCAGTATGCATTTGTCCGTTTATTTGAGACCGGTAATTCTTCATTAACAAAAATGACAACGTATATTGATCACATCTCCCATCAACGAAGACAGCTCCGACATCCAAACAATTACACCGAAGGACCATGGCAATTCATCCTAACTCTGAAAATGACAGCTCCGACGTCCCCAAGCACTGAAAGGTGAGACTACGGTAGTTCAGCATGGGCCAATGATGAAGGACAACTGAGATGTCGAAGCTGAGTTGCCCCCCCCCCTTCCTGGACGTGATACAGGATGAAAGGCTGAAGACGTTATTGGCCTTTAGATTTGGTCATCTCGGCACATCAGTAGGCGACTAGTTTAGTTTTCTCCTGCACAGTGATGAAATATTGCAGTTTATGGTCGGGGAGAACGACTTGAAGTGTCCTGTTTTGAGAGTGTTCGACAACGGTTTAATACAAAACAAAGATGCGATATTATTACAAAATGTAACCATGTTTATTCATAATTTTATGGTGCTTTCATAATACATATTACATAACAATAACATAGAAATATGAGTCACAATCTTACTGGTATAGGTAACAATAAAATACAAAGACGACCGCCTGCATTGTTCAACGACAGCTGTTTTGATGAAATTATTTTCAACGATGGTGATTGCATTCCGAATGGTGATGCCATAGAAAGAGCCTTATTAGCTGATTTTGATCATGAAGAATCCGAGGCGCCACGCGTACAAGACCGGTGAAAACGGCGCCCATTTTGGTTCTCTATCACGCCTCTAAAAGCCCTCGTTCCAACATTAAATAAAATTGACAAGCTGCTATTATTGTGCTTTCTTCACCGCACATCGTCTGAGGCCTGGCTCATTTCTCAAGAAGGCTGACAGTGACGTTATTTTCGTCCCTCCAGATCTAGCGTTTCTGGAATGCAGTTGGTCTCTTTAGTGTAAAAAAAACGGTAGGTAAACCAAGTCTTACACAGGCGATGAAGTGTAACAGAAAAAAACAGGTATACATCAAAGGGTTTTGCTTTTAGACTGGACGAAAGTGCTTCTCAGACGTGGTTTTAGGACAGCATCACAAGTGCGATTTTTGGCGCGCATAACTTGATGCTTAACACGGAGCTTAACACATGAAAATGACATGTAACGTTAAGCTTACAATGAATCTAGTTGAAGATACTGTAAGGTCATGTGAATAACGAACCAAATGCATCTACTATTCTTACCTTTTATATAGGATTCAGAATGAAACTGGCACTTAGATTTTACCACAACGTACTTAGATGTCCGCGCTGGCACGTAGCCTGCATGAAACTTTAGTGGGCAAAACCATGATGTTGGATCCCATTTAAACCTTTTGCTGGGTCTATTGTGTTCTAGTTACTGTTTAAAGGCAGCATTTCAGCTTTCTTTTGAGCCACACTGCATTGTATGTAACTTGACCCCATGATCTCTCTCAGTGCGTCACCGCAAAAATCAACAATGCGTCTTAGGCTCACGAAAAGAAATACTGTATTTCGAGACATTTCACCATAAAACTAAAAGCGATTCATAACTTAAATAAGGATTTAAACATCAAAATACAATACCGATGATTTACAACACAAATCTTGTTGTATTAATATATACAATGGCGTCCACAGGGGTGAACAAGTTTAAGACAACACACAGTAGTTAAGGACAAACTTTAGAATCGTAATACTATTTGATCGTTGGTACAGCTTCTCTTGGATTGTCTGCACCCTCACCGATAAAGTAGTTGGGATGCTACAGTCAATCTAAATAGCTATCACACATTGGTCTCGGAGTCTTCGTCTTCCTCTACAACCTCCTCTTCTTCTCCTTCCTCCTCTTCATTAGAGTCAGTCAAGAACCTCCGTGCTCCCCCAGGGCTACACTCGAGCTCTGGGTACTTGCCGCGATTACTAGGACGATATATCTTGAAGGTGGACATAAAGCCCTCTGGATCGTCCTTGAGCTTGGTGCCATCCACTATCACACAGCGATTCTTAGCTCCGGGGTACGGATGCTGGACTGGAAGAAAAAGATCACTGGCCGGGTAAATTAGTCGAACACTGTTCCAGATGGCGTTACACAGCAGTCAGTGCCGGTTCAAAGTCAATGCAGACGATGAGTTTGTTGCGCTATAGTGTCGTCATGAAATACCAATATGCCATCAAACTTCCTTTTTCTATAGAGGAAGACGTCCCTCTTGCTGGCTGGCCCCAAAGGCCCTCTTGCCGAGAAAAAAAGTGGGGTAAATACCCTTCAGGTGATAAGGCTTAGTATATAGTAGCTGCTTTTTAACGTTAAGTCCAATTTTCCAGCTGCTTTTTAACATGGTTTACCTTTATATTCCCAGTTATGAGATGAATGATGTCCCTGAGGTATTGTCCCTATGATGATAGGAAGAGTAACAGTGAGAGCGTGTGCGTGTACCATCACACGAAACTGAAACAGCAAAAGATGACAGTAAAAAAACATATTTTTGGGTCATTTTTTGAGGCAGGCTTTATTCTATGGCACAAACCAACCAATTTCCTAAAAGGTGCCAAACTTAAAACTCCAGTCTTCTCTTAGCAGCCTCGGCTTTTTCCAAATGAAATCATTCGCCTATATCGAATCCCACCGGTCCCCAACTACGTGAAATTGAGCAACTTCAACGTGTCACTACACGATTCTGATAAGACCGCCCAAGGATTTTATTTTTGATTCCGAATCATTCTACATTATGAAGTGTGAACACCCAGGTCCCTGTGGCAATTTAGTTCTAAGCAATATCGCAAGTACTTCACGGGGTGTTTAGGTATGCTATCTTGAAAAAAACATATTAGCTCAGTGATTTGAGGCGCTGACCCGATTGGTTTTTCTTTTTGCGCTTTTTCTGAATTCAAGATAACTTTTCACATCAAAAGGACCAGCCTGGGAAAGAGGCATGCATTGATTTGAAAATCACTTAATTGAAAAGCGTCATACGGCTCTAACTGTAAAGAGCTATTTAATGTGCTATAACGGCGTCGAGCTCAAAAGCAATGCCTTTTCCACAACCAACTCCAACTGGGTCCGAACGCTTTGATTCATAATAGACAAACGTGCCAACCAAATGATCCACAAAGGTCTTTCCCGATATGAGCAACGGTGTTATATTATTCCCAAGGTAAGACTTCAAGATAACTGAAGTTACCGTGCAAACTGACTTACCACGAGATCATATTTGATGTCTATATACTGGCAGCAATCTAGGCGAGAGGGTGGGATGCAGGGCACATCTAAGGTAACGCCTTCCCACCTCTGACACTTCTCGGGTGACACGTGACCTACATGAACGTGCTGAGCATCCCATAATACTTTTCGTGATTTGTGAGAGTCGTATGACCCGTATCGTACCATCTGAAGAAAGAAATATACGTCTCAAAGTTGACTTAGTAACTTGTAACAAACGTGTAACAAAGTTCAATTATCTAGTTTTTGAACGAACGAAGAAGCCTTAAGAGTGCACATCCAATCTAAAGCCAAATTTGAACATCAAAATAATGACTCAGTAGTGCAGACTCGGTCACGACGCTATGATCAACAGCTTACTCAAATATTTACTGACGAGATGCATATTTGATGAGTTCATAGACACCTAATGGCAAGTTAATTTAATTGTGAACTACTGATAACAGCAAGGGACCGCTAAAAGGCTGCATGTTGACGCTGGGCAGACATAGGTCAGTAGTAAAGGTCGTTGGTCATTAAGATATCGCCAAGTTATGATACAACAGCTCAACAGTATGAGTATATCAATCCTAAAGGTCTTCACTCTGACTGGCAGCTCTCCATATAACCCCAAACTGATTTCTGTGGAGACAGGATCAATAATCGTTCTGAAAACGCTTTGAACATGGTCAAGACACCACGGAAAAGCGCGTGCAAATGAGCCTATCACCGTCGTCGTCGTCATTATCAAGAATAAAGAAACCCTTTTCCTTGTAATCATCATTGTCCGTACAAGCTTCCACCCCCTTGTGTTTTGAGGAGGGAATAGCTGATTGAAGATGGATAAAACTATTTTCTTGATATTTCTCACCTGTTTCAAAGCAAGACTTGCTCCCTTGACTTTGGACGTGGACTTGTTTTGGACTAGGATATTAGCAGTAATGGACTGACCAGGGACGAAGCCACAGTTTGGTATGGCCACGGTACACGTGACTCGACCAGACCGACAGCACGACCGTATCGTCGTATCCTGCTGCTTTCGGACCCCACCCTACATAATGAAAAGAAGGTTGAAATGTTGTACAGGAGGGCTGTAAAAACTACACTCCAACAGTGAAATGTGTACCAGTTGATCACAGGCTGGTTTAAACTACTCCTTACCAGCTTTCCATAGATGCCATCATCTTTTACAACTTTGGACAGGACCTATTAACTCCTCCAGGCTGTTTTGACGAATCTTGATATTCTTGAACTAACTGACAAACTGCGCGAAAGAAGCTACCGTACTTCAACTATAACGCCAAAAGAAGAAAACTAAGACCTGTGCAGCAGACTTACCAATGTTTCATACGTTAAATTCAACTCCTGTAGTACTGAGAAGAAGCTGAGCGTTGTCTCATTCTGCTTGGAACACTTGGTGAGAAGGGTGGACAGCCCATAATACCGCACGGAACCATAAACACCTTCAAAAGAGCAGGGGATGTCGGTGGGCAGATGGTACCTGAATGGAAACATGTGGCGGCCCGCCACCAGTACTTCGCCTTCGTCATGGTTGTTGTCGACACGCCCTGAAGGAAAGAGGAAAGAGAGTTACAGGGTGAATAGAGAGACAAGGTGGTATGAAAAGGGGACTGTCATCTTTTGGGAACGCGGAGCGGAAGAATTCATTTTCCGACGCATAACCACCGGCGTCGGACGCGCGATCAAAATCTGTATCGGCGTCCATATTTTGATTGCTAATGGGACATCGATGGTCATGTGTCGGAAAATGAATTCTGCTTTAGTTGGGAGCACATATCAAAATAGAGAATATTAATTAAGAAACTATTTTGTGGCAACTTCAAGGATGCACTGTAAAGATAGAGGAAGGATAAGATATCAACGAACATAAGGAACTGTAACCAACGTAAAAGTCGTTCGCAAGTCCAATCTATAACCAGAAGGTTTCTCAGTTGCTGTCAATGAGAAACAGATTGTGTGTGTTGACACTTAATGTAGATGCAATGTATCAAGGCGACACCAATCTCGTCAATATATAAAATGTTGCAGTTATGTATCGATATTTGGCGTTGCTCATGACAGCAATGAAGGCACCCCCTATAGAAAGAAGCTGTTGATATATGAACTGCCTGCAGCAACAACGTCTCGTTCATCTCCGAGTCCTCAAATCGTATCACCAGAAAGGTTACAGTTTCCAATTCATTAGGCTCGCAGGCTCTTTCATCAAAATGATCAACGTTGGTTTATAGGATCTTTTCCGCTTGACAGGCAGTAGACGTGATTTATGCGAGTAGTGTCGTCTATGTGTTTCCTTCTCGCCGGGTTCGCCTCCAGAATCCAGTCCGAAGGCGGCCTGGGAAGGCAACACGCGGTTTAACCTACTAGGATGTGTTTCGAAGGGGGGGGGATTTAACCTCATATTTCTTTTTCCAGCGGATGGTAAGGCAAACGAAATCGATGGTTGGACGTGGGATGTCAAACGAGACCGAAGTGGTTTGAGTGTGACTTGATTCCAATGCACATTTCGTAGAAATGAAGTGCCAGACGAATAGAGAGCCCCATCTCTATACCTAGCTTGATCTTTATCAGCGGTGGCTTCCCCAGAGTTTAGTCTGTCTCAACGATGATTTATCAAAAGCCACTAGACTATAAAGAACACTTCCACTATTGAAATGTAGTAGCTTTGCGTTTGCTTTGCATGATAAATGGCAAGTAATGAGAGGAATTCCATCATGGCAGACCTCCCATGATCCCAACTGTAACCGCAGCACTTGAGCAAAGGTGGCCAATGACAGCCGGATATAATCTGGGACATTGCACTGGTGATGTTGCCTAGGGGTTGGACCAATTCTCAAAATACATCCTTCAATGTGTTACAGAAGGAATACTCGATTACAGAGCGCGAAAACTAACAGCATCAAACGTGGGAAGGCAATCGGCTACTAACCCTATACAGGTAGTTAGGTACCCATGGGTATCAGAATGGGTTTGCCTCATATTATGGAACACATTCTCAGAGAGTCTTACTGCATTTACTGAAACCCCGCATTCTCTTGGGGATTTCTAAGGAGCGAACTCTAGTACAGTTACTATGGTAACGCAAACATCAGGATGCAGACGATATGGTGTTCAAAACTATCATTTTGAATTAGGGCTTTTGGTGACATTGACATCTGGAGCAGATGAACCTTGGTGTAGTTGGAAAGGGAATGGAAGCAGTTGAGCAGTTCTGTTGATGCATGTACTTCGTCAATAAATAGTGTTGCAAGCCAAATCTTATTGGCGAGATCACCACTGCAATGTTCATCATGTTATGGGCTTGAGCACTCTGCTTCTATGGACCTAAAGTTAAGATATATATGGCAGAGCACTCTGGCTTTCTGTGGTAAGCACAGCAAGTAACAATTCAGCTCCGAAGAGGCAAGCCAGACAACGTTTCCTATCGAGTAAGTAAGATTCTGACAGAGATGGCGAATAAATAGTGCTCTACTGCTAGAGCCGCCACGAGGTTCATTGATCTATCATTCAGGAGAAGCCAGATCATGGAATGTTAGTACTGCTAGATCGAGCAGACGATAATTTGAATGGATGGTGGCGGTGATTGCTTGCATCAGGGGTATAGAGAGGAAGGCAGAATTGTGGGAATGAATATGCGACTACAACAAAAGTTACACATTTCTGAGGGCGCGCCCAAGTGAGATTGTAAAGAACTCTGCTACATGTATCTGATAAGCGAGCCGTGCTAAAGAACTTGTATGCAGATGCAAGCATGTATGGCTTTGTCAAGACTGCGATGATACCCATCAGTGGAAGATTGAAGATACGCTTGCAATGAGCTTTCGCTCTCGAATGGTTCAATACAGTGGTATCGCTTATTTCAGAGAATGCGTGTCCCCATCTCATGCCAAGAAATGGAAGGGGACAATATGACCTTGACCTGAGTAGAGGTCAGCTGAACTAGGTCAGACGATAGCCTCTGGGACCATCGATTTCCCCCCGATGCGCGCAACCATGACGACCACAATTGGCAAATGTAGCCCGGATTCAGGTCAATCAAGCTTCAAAGCAAACAGATTTCAGCAACGTCATATCAATAAACGTAGCACGACCTCAGCGATCACGACAACCTGTAAGAAGATTGAAGGAGTGAAACAGAGAATTCCAGTGGGATATCCAGCAGGCGATGTTGGTGGCAATTCATACCCAAAAGTCAAGCGGTTCTCATCCCGGAGGTAACCAAGACATGAGATGAAAAACTAATTTCCCCAGTCCATTACCAATAAATTAACCTTCATCTCCGCGAATCATTCGTTTGTTGCCTTCTGTTGATGGTGACGCCCGAGCAACAATCAACAAGGGCGGTCTTGAGTGTTATTGACATGGTGGTGAATCAGTGTATTGAAAAAGAAGGAATCATTCTCCGGCTGCCGAGGGATGGGGTAACCTTAAAGCGAAAGCGTTGTTTTAGAATAATGAATCATTCAAAACCTAGATGTCGACTAAACCTACAGCAGCAGTGCTGTGCATGCCATCATCGTCTGCCCTCATTTCATGGCAATAACTATACCGGCGGACAAAACCGATAAAAAGGAAAAACCATCTACAAAAGCGCGGCATTTTGCTGCCACTAAATGACATTACTATGGCAATAAGCGACAGTTATTGAGTTTGTGATGATCAACGCGGTGATAATTCATGCTTTGTGGTCATTAGATAAGAACCAGTAATGACCTCCCCTGTTGTAATAGGTACATTCACTAGGTAGAAAAAACCCTCAATGACCCTAAAAGAGTTTTCGCCATCTACACGTTGGTCGGCAGAGATACAATATTTACAATTGTTTTGCGTGGTAACAGCGAATAAGACCAATATATACATGCCGTTTTCGCAAAGCGATATGAATACCGGTATGATATTGTAGGCTTTAGTTATGCCATCTCATGTGATAAGTATAAAAAAGTTGACGCCTAGAAGAGTAAATTTGCTCTGCAGTCATCATCACTATCATCATCCTCCTCCTCCCCTCATCATCCAGCCGATTAAACATGTGTATAAATGTACATGTACATGCATGCCGGGTCAACCATCATACACATAATACTGTCAGACACATGGCTATAGCGAAAGCTGTTGTACTTTCAAGAAGAACCCTACATACCTTTGCCCCATAACACCATGGTCCTTTTGAAGTATATTTCCTCCACATTGTGTTCTATGTTGAGCTTTTTGTCGTTCCTCTGATGAGGGTCCTTCCCCCTGTTATCTGTCCACTTCACCTCCGCCCCACCAAACAGCTTCAGTTCGATACCTGGAGAGAAAAAGCAGAAACAGAATCTTAATCAAAATCTATAACCGCCTAGTAAATTTACCTCATTTTCTGTTTAGGCTGCAAAATATGGTAAAAAAAGGTTTAATTAAACATTTCTCGCAGGCGTCCATCTAGAAGATGTCTGAGAATTCCATCCATGTCATAATATATTGATGATGGTAGTTTGTCATGTGTTTCCAAAAGAGCCATTGATTCGCCAAGGTCTATATTTTAATGAAAAGGTATAAAAGTAGACGGCAACATCCCTGCCCTGAAAAAAGAGATTTCGAAGGCGATTTGGCGCAGAAGTGGTAATATCCAAGATAACGGGTGGTATCATTTTGATTAAGAAAACGTGTTGTTGTTTAGTACTTCGAATAGATTTTGAAAAAAGGGATACATTTTGGAAGCAGAATTTCTGAGCCCCCCCCCCCCCCCCCCCCGCATTACAGTACACAATCTACATGTAATATACTTAACATCGCTTCTATGTTGTAATACCTTCATTTAGTGCAACAAATATATCCCAAGGGTAGGCCTTGGCGCTTCAAACATTCAGTGGTTAAAGTTGTGTACGTTATTGATTCTTGGCGAATTGAGCTCATTCGTTCCGTATCTGGCAAATCTGCTGTCACTGGGAATTGCTGTACAACCTCCCAGAGTAAGTCCATTCTATCAAGATTGTATCTCCAGTGCTTATTCAAATTCATATCTCAGTGGTACATTTGGTCAATATACAAAATATACCAAGGCAATGGACAAGAGTATAGATTTCCAAAAATCAGGTCAGTCATTCCCATCATAGAATAGGAGACTGGAAATCAGGCGAAATGCCAACGAACAACAAACTATTCTCCATGGATGAAACCAGAAGACTTAATGAAAACGTTACAATTAAGATCTGCTGTCGAGACCGCCTCCATGAGAACATTAATCACACAGATAGATAATTGACTCTCTATATTTAATTGTGTTTAATGGATTCACGTACGCTTGATTTGAGCAGTACGGCTGAATGTCGCTGTGTTATCATAAAATGTGGATTCGAGCAAACCAGACTGCACCGGGCGATTACAAAAGCCAGATCCGGTCACACCCAGCCAATCTGTCATGTCTGAGATTTTACCGGAATCACGAGATATGAAATCAATAACATACTAGTATGTCGGAATTGGTATAAATAAAGAAGTTTGTGACTTTCATGGCATCATTAGGGTTTTCTTATTCAGAGTTTGGGAAAGGAGGTAGCCTATATTCCAAAACAGACGGTGACTGGATCTTTTGTAGAGTAAAACGTTATAGCTGTCACCATTGCACCATGCCTAGAGTTTGATCCCACTTCTGACGCTGCTGCTGATTTAGGAACAGGGTTCATAACCAATATATCATGAAGTGATACAATCAAAAAGAAATGTGTCGTGCGTGCTTCATAGAAGGATTCATTTTTTAGCTTGACGATAAGTGCTTCTTGCTAATGGCATACTCATCATAACTGGAAATAACAAAACGACATATTCTCAAGCGAGGTATGCTGGCAGCCTTACGTGTAGCAAAAAAGCAACAGACTCTCAGTTGCATCAAACCCCGAGCGGTTGACCAATTACCGAAGACGTTTTTCTTAGTGAGACGCAGACATCACGCAATATAGTTACTTGAGGCAGGACTATACCCCATTATTGAACATGACACTTTATGGTGTAAAAAGGGTTACAAAACTAATGTTACACATCATTAATAACTCATGTTACACATCTCTAATGAGACCTTGGATCCAGAAAAAACAGCGACACAAACTTTGGTGTCATAATAGCCTATCGTCTGACGCCACACACAGATCGAGACTCCATTAGCCAGAGACAGGAATTGCCTACAGGCAGTGTTGCTCGGATGCATCTTAGAGTTGCTTTCTCTAAGGATGCATCTTGCAAAAGGTAAATAAGTTTACATTGCAGACACAAGGATTGATGTCAGCATCAACAACCCTTTCTTGTGCATGAAATCCGTTTTCCACATCCACCATGGAGCTATTTTACACATCCTTAGCCACACCCAAGCAGTGTTGCTAAGATGTGTGTACCTGTCATCCCTGCTACATTATCTAATTGACCTTACCATTAGATCATAAAAGAAGCCATGCTGCCGTTTAGCATTAACGAGGGCTGTCGGTTAGAATATCGTCAAATGAGGAGCTACTTCATGAGAAAAGCGATCAATACAGACGGGAACTACACTGTATGGGCGGCGGTGATCTAGATGGCGGTTAATCGTGCAAATGATAAAATCATGGCCAAGGGGCGAGGGATCTGATACACTAATTCTCCATAACCAAGGCAATGAAACCAAACTGGAAGGTATAATGATATACAGGTTCCAAACAAAGTTTTCTCATACTACGGCGAAACCATACACTCCAAAATACGCTTTGTTTCAAATCCAAGATGGCCGCGAAACTAGTTATTGCTCCAGGTTGATCTTCCCGCCATTTATACGGATTCATGGGTTTTGGCTTTACTCAGAGAAATTCTCGCTTTACTCTGAGAATTGCTCTACGTTTATCTTCTACATGTATATTGAAAATACTGTGATCGTTTCTACTTCCACTTCTCCGTTGCAGAAATTGTAATCGTGATAAAACTTTATTTAGCATCAAAGCAATTCTTGCTGGCACTGGCTTTTCTCCACAAGATAACACTCGAAGTGCCTGAAAAAAATGTTTATCACTGACAGCAGAGGTAGCAATTTTTCTGATGAGTGTAGCCGAATCACTGCGTTTGTACGAAAACATATTGACGTCAGAAGAGATGAAAATACATAAATCCTCTAATTCCCTTTGTTAATAAATAGTTGATTTAACAATTCTCAACTTAGTTGTCTGAACTTTGATCACATGGACACGCCTGGACTCTAATAGTATACCCTAATCCATGCTAGGGAATACAGTTGGATACAGTCGGACACGCCTGAACTCTAATAGTACCCTATAAATAATGTAAGACGGTGCAGTTGAACACCCCTGGACTATAATAACAAGATGGTGCAGTCGGACACGCCTGAATGAGATACACCTCAACTCTGAGATGGTGCAGTCGGACACACGTGAAGATGGTGCAGATACCACTAGATATTCGCCTCTACTCATGACAGCGCCGCATTGATCCTCTGATTGATGTTGAACCAGATATTGCGTCAATCTTTATTGGAGTAATCAACATTGTGGCAAACTATCCAGCAGCTCACTTAATTGCATTTCTGATGAACACAGGTTCTCGATCCAAGTTTCCAATTAATTATTCCCCATTACATTAAAATGTTATGAATCATGCCGAAAATAGAGATCTAATTTTCGTCCGGTGAGGGAATTATTTTAGAAATCATTGACTTTTGTGATCAGTAGGGAGTAACCTCTCACGGAAACAAATCGGTTTCCTGACGATGCCGGAATTGAACAGAAGAGTACGTACAGGATTGCAGTTGTAGTGCAGGTCCTTGTTATCAGTATATATCACGGTAAAGTGGTGGTTGGTGTGTTGTGCTCATAACCAGAAGGTCGTGCGTTCAAATGCCGCCAGACGCAGAAACTGATTCAGTGTCTGACAAGAGTTACACTTAACGACGTATATTTATAGTTGCTTTTCTCCACCAAGGATGGAAATGGATATCGGTCCTTTTGATGTGATATGCCCCGACGATATAATGAAGATAACTTTATCGACCTTCTCCATCATAAGCTGACACTGCCGTCCGAGAAACTGACCAAGGTATTTTCCAATTTTTGCTGCAGCGACCACGCCCTGTAATCAATTCACTATGCTGGTTTGTCATGACGACACTGACTTCTACTTTTTATCACGGTCGAATCAGCGCCTATAGACCGTTACTGACCAAAATTGATATCGACATACCTTGCCTTTAAAGGAGTAATGCATATATTCTTGTTTTAGATTTCTTTTTTTTCACGTTACAGTTTCTTTCTATATGGGGACATGCAGTCAAAAATACACCATATTCTCTTTCTGGCACGATTCGTCATCTCGTAGTTTATTGACGTAATCGAGAATCGAAATGCCTTATATTGGTTGTATACGCCACGACATATCGCGTTATCATGAGACTGTGAACTGCAGGCAGTAGATTTAGCGCCAATAATCCCCAAAGGTTTGTTGACAACATTGGTAGTGGCGGTTGAAGCCAGGAAAGTGATGCCCGAGGTTTATACTTTTGATGTATTTCTCACAGAATATATTGTGGCACTATCACCAGGCGCAAGGTAAACCATCCAAGGTTTTTGCATCTTATCAAGATTCAAAATACATGTATACCCCGTTAGAGTTAAAGGGAGCATAAGGCCATGAGGTTCAGGATGACGGTAAGCTTAACCAAGATTGTTGTCTTCTTTTAATTGGTACAAAGAATATATATCTGATTCTTCTCGAAAGTAGAAAAGTCCAAGTTTATCAGCATCTTGGTTTCATCAACACGGTCTGAACGTGTTCATATTCACTTCCAATCCGTTCGATATTATGAAGTCACTCAAAACACGCTAATAATGAAGCTGGGCCTTTGTGAACGACACATCTGTAATCATTTCGTCAACATCGTCCATGTTCCGATCGGTTCAATCAATTTGACTCTCCAAATGTTACACGCTTCACACGAGTCTGCCGTTACAATTATCCAACTTTATCAGACTCACTGAGACTTCACCCCTGACATTCACCGTTTTTACTAATTTCGCAATATGCTCGATTCTCTATCAACTGGTTTAATCAAAGCCTCTCTGAATACGTTGCACTCTTTACATGAAGCTATGACAGCGAGGAGGACACAGCCACTAATCCTCCAGTGTGTCATGTATCAATTTCTTCGGTCGCGATGGGTGTTCGCCTTGAGCAGCTAGCGATTTGTCATTAGATCAATAAGAAGGTGACGTGGACGATGATGGAACTCTCAAGTAAAGGTCGAGTCTTCAGGATGGATTGACGCACATCGCCGATAAATCTGCATGGTATAATGTTGCGAGCAGGTAGATACATGAGGATAGATTTTATCGCACTTAAGTCAGAGGAGGTTCCCCTATTCTACGCAATGAAGGATAGAACAGTCAGATTGGGGTTTCTCGTAGTGGCAGTGGAAGGTTGTTGTCAATATATTGTTGTTTTCAAAAGGACTTTGCAAATACAAGCCAGGTACATATCTAACCATCTCAGCATAGTGTCCTGATGTTCAAAGGGCACTCGCCTTGACTCTCCGCTCACCAGTAACACCAGCCATGCCACTGCAGTTGAATAGAGCTATCATTCGAATAATGTTGTGCGTTGAGATATAGCTTATAGATTAATAGTCTCCTTACCAATACTGCCTAAAAAACTGGACAAACATGAAGCGGTGAGGCGTCCATCCGCAATTACTCCGCATTTCTCACACTGGGGCTTCTGTACAAATATAGCAGGGGTTTCCTTCACAAGGATAATTAGCATCTATCAAATGTTACCATGGATACGAACTGAAATCCTAGCCTATACGTCATTGACGGCATTACACCTGTCCCTGCAAGACTAACCACGGGTTGGACACCTTGGTGGCTTAATTGATGTCATTCTAAAGAAAACTAACCCGGGCAACTGGCGGGGACGCGATACTGACGTAAATGCGAAGAATTCCGACAAGCCATGAATAAAACATGTCCTCATTAACGACAGTGGGATGTCCGTCATCAGCAGTTGCCTTTTGGAATAAAAACCTGCAAGTTGACGAAAATTGGCGCATAGCCGCAGATTCGTCATAATAGCGAGGTGTGAATTGTGTATCTCATCTTCGGGAGATCGTTTGTTTTCTGATGTGTGTGGGATTGTACCGCTTAAGTACCGATAAAATGCGAAGGTACAATTAACAGCTTCCAGCTGAACTGAGGAACACAATCAGTATATCCACGAATCAGTCACTCAGCAACCTTTAATAAGTCAGTTGAATATATGTATCACCCATTGATGTATACTAAAATATTAGTTATATCATACCTCTATGTAATGCATACTACAAAAAGTATCAGTCTGTCGTCTAAACTTGGCTACCAACTCTAAACAATAGCGTCAAGTCATTACTGTGACGAATTCTGTATACACTTAACTATATACTCGTAACAGCAAATTACAACTTTCGACTTAGTCATTCCTGTGTCTACCGGTATTAAACAAGCTAGTTTATTTGGGACCATAACTGTTTGTGGACGATATACGATGCTATGGAGATCCGATCAGACGACTATGAATGATGACGTCCCCGATTGCGTACCATGGTACAAAATGTATAGCATGAAGGACAAAAACCTGGTTGAAGTATCGTATTTCTTTGTTATCGGTGACAGTGACTATACAGTAGTGTAGTGACATTGGCATCATATTGATCCTCCCCCGTATAGTGGGAGGACGGGGGAATAACAGATGAATATATCCTAAAGACCCAATGTTATATGTATGACTGAATTACCGATAAAAATATGTAATTCAGTGCCAGTTGGGTTGAAAATCAAGTGACAGTGGGCGGACGTCGGGAATAACGCATGGATACATGTACATATATATCTACAAACCATAGCTGGATGGACCTTAAGACTGCGGACAACCAACCCGTCATACTGTTGCTGATCACAGATCATCGAATTCACAGAAACTATTAAGGGTTGACCACAGGCACCACCATTCTGGCTAGAACTTGAAATTCTAGAGCAACCAGAACTCGCTTAAAACGAAGTGAATGCCAATTTCAAGGGTGGGAGTCAGTTCTTGTTTTCCAGAGAATAGGCACCCTTGAAATTGGCATTTGCTTCATTTTGAAGGAATTCTTGTTTTATTGCTTTTGGATTTCATTAGTTCTGGCCAAAATGGTGATACCTGGTCAACCCTTAAGCGAGTTTCGCTACAAAGGCAAACATACAAATGTTGGACACTCATAAACATCATTGATTTTCATATAAATTGTTTTAAGTTACTGAGGCTTGTATTGTGAATGGGCGTTGCCCATCCAAGCATACATAATCAATATTTTGTGTCTACCATGACATTTTCATGTGATAGGTATGTATGCATGGCTACACGACATGTCATCGTTCAGGTGATGTTGTTGAACATTGGTAATTACATGCTGATGAATCATGCTTGGAAGAAATAAAGTCTATCGCAACAACGCGTTTTTGGTATCTTCATTTAGTCAAATGGTATCAGATTATGTAAATTTCAGCCTGGTAAGGTCTTAAAGAGTACTCACTGGTATGACTATTAGTACGGACTGTAATGATATGAACATTTGACATATCATGTAATAAAAAGGACACACTCTATGCGAATGCATAGGTTGTGATAGATTGTACCCACAGGTATGTATAGGTACAGTAGCCCGACTGAACCAGTGAACATTGTACATGTGATATGCATGTATTATGCAATAGAGTAACCACTTCCCTGATAGCACCAACTGAATACGAATGTTCATTACAGGGTTCCCATGTCGATTACAGAGTACCCACCGCACGATTGAACATTATCCAATAAATTTGGGGATACAGACGTTTGAAAATATGTAATGAAGATACCAACTGTGGACTTGAACGTTACAGATTATTATGTAATAGACACTGTTTGGACGTATCTTCGATTGACACATTACTAATTAATTAAACACAGAATATATTTAATGAATATCTAATTTCACGTACGACATTGAGAGCTTGTCAATATGAAGTGTATGGTGTACCTGTTATATGACATTCCTCTTCTAAATCCAAGATGACAAATCCCCGGACTACTTCGCCCACATAATAGACTCTGTCCTGCCGATCATATTGGATACTGAGTCTCCGCGGTGTCTCCATGGTTTCCGAGTATCATCTCCCATACGCGATTTCGCGTGCATACCCATGTTTAGACGCCATGTTCTATAGCTACGAATTCATTCTAGACGAATACTAAACAGATGATGAGAGAATACTATCAGAATAGACGATATTTGCACACACAGGTTAACATTGATCGCGTAGTATTTTACTCCATAAATGTTGAAGTGTTGGCCATTTTACATCCTTGCCAATAAACCGGTGTTCTCCCGGTTCGGTAACAGATGTGTGGTCGGCTCCCACGCGTTACGACGAGAGGCGGGAGAAAAGAGATTCGACCATTGATCAGCGACATCTTTAAACAAACTAACGAACTGGCTTAAGGTGTCTTCAAAAGCATCCGCCAGGTAAACCGCACTTTGCTAATTTGCCTTTTACGTTTTAAATGTTCTCACAGTGCTTATGAAAATGGACCGACAGGGGTACCGACATGACCGACGCTTATTTAACCAGATTCGGTTGAATATTCCTACAGATCAGAGACAAAAAAACACAAGCAAAGCAATTAGCCTATACCATGAAGAGCCTGCCGTTTGACCCTCATAACTCAATTCACATATTATTTGTACTGAAAAAGGTACAGTGATTATACCAATTGTCTATTCGATGTCAGCTGTAAGCTTCTGACGCGGATGAATGGATAGAATGGATAGACTAATTGCTCAAACTCACACAGTTTGTAATAATGAATATTTATCCCTTTATTCACCTGCAACTTCGCCTTTAATAACCCTAGTAAAATTTCGTGACTAACTGGAACACAACCCACCCAACCAACGTATAGGACAACGGACACTAAACTCATTTTTCTCGTGAATTTAGGGAGTGCATCATTACGGCAATGAACGGCAAGCTAACGTATAATCTAGAGTTTCTTACTACTGGGTACTCTGTCCAGTTCACCAACTGAAGATGCGAGCGAGGTGCTCGTGTGTCACGGCGTTTTATGGTGTTTCCCATCGGCCTATTTCAGTGTTTCTGAACATTAGACAGCTAAAAAGACCAATATTTTTCAATAGGAGGAAAGAGAGAAGGAAGAACGTGTCAATCTGTGCTTAAGCGTTCCAAAACTATGAGCGGAAGCACTCGGAAATCTTTGACATCGCAAGAATTCCAATCTTCTTTTTTCTGTAGGTGAAGGATCTAGTACAACAGAGAGGTCGCTTGAGAACAAACGCATGATAGAACAGAAAGGATATAGTGAGATCGATGGTGATCATTGTGAAGAACCAAGCCAATATCGAAGAACGTCACGTTTACATTCCCATGCGCTGCCGAAAGAAATCACCCAACAGATGTAAGTGTGCTGTTTATAGTACTGTAGTGTTAATTCCATCTCAGAACTTTCCGCAGAAAGAACTTCACGAATGCCCAAAATTACAGGACAGAGAGACCATGCATTGATTTCTGGAAGTGTAAGGTAATACAGTATACTGTCCGTCTTCGCTCACTTATCAGTATCGCTTCAGAAGTAAATGTATTATAATCGCTTTTACCAAGACGATTTGTTTCATGACAAAAAAACAAAAACAGATAATAAAAAGTTTTTTTCCAACTATGAACATAGACATTCTTGTAAGGTAATAGTAGACCGTTTAAGCCGGTTGTGAAAAAATGACTTGTATAAATATAAAGTGATTTTGCCAAAGTTCGCTCCTGAACGTTTATCTCCTATTCAGAATGCAGAATCTGTCGCTCCTGAGCAGCAATCTGGCGCAGTTGAAGGGAATACTGGATGTGGACGATTTCTATAAGAATTATGCTCAGAGAATATTTCTGATTGTTCTGCTGTGTTTATCAATCACTATGCAGATTTTGAGTAAGATTTCCATCTTTGCTGTGGCAAGTGACGTGAAGGGACATCCACTAAGACTGAGTGAATCTTCATAGGTCATAAAGGAAGAGGAGGGCACGATTAACGTCAGAGTATTGGGTTGTTCACTTCCGGATAATCATACATGTGTACACTGCTGAACTGTAGCTTTGGGACAACTTTGGGCTGGAACTGAATTTACCTGGCCAGGAGGATACTTTCCCTGCTTGCCACCATCCGCCGGCACTTGTTGTATCACACTAATGCTGATCTCTCACAATGATTTTCGCCAAAGTTGCAAATATAAGATTTGGGCGTGACTTGTGAATTTCAGGCAGCCTCGTTCTGTTTCATTGTTTACAGCAGTTTAATTGGTTTTCAATTATCCTGTTTTGAGAGGTCACGGTCCTGCCATTCTGTAGAAAAAACCAACATATCTCATGCCCAATTGTCCCTTTAAAATATACTTCGACAGTTTTGTGTGAAAATTACCGAGGAGACTCTTCTTTTCAGGTTAACACGGATATCTGTATTCTTCATGAGGACAACTCTACCAAGATTGACGAGAATTATGTACATAAACGACCTGATAAATGGCGCTTAACCTTAGGAATTGTGCACGCGTCGTATTTTATGACATTTGCTACAACGATCGCGAACCTTTTGATAACTTCGTTCGCTCTTAGCTCAAGAGCATAGTACTGCCGTTGGGATAATCGATTTTGAAAAGTTAGATCTTAGCATCACGTTGCAATGTATGTGAAGAACCACTACAAAGACAATCCTTATCATTTGAGCAGACACTACCTTCAACAGCAGCTCAAACATCATGACCTTTTTAACACGATTGTTATTGCATTATATCCTAAAGGAATAAACACTTCCATTTATATTTATATTTACGTGGTGCGTTTTTCGCTGATTTATGCAAAATTCAACATCTCAAAAGTTCAATGGTTGACCCTTGATTTTTTTTTTGTTTTTTGTGTAGCGTAAGCAACTGTCTTTCATGGGAGAATGGCCACTGTAAGAATTATTCAGGAAGAAATGTATAATATTTGGGTTTTTTCGTGATTGTCCGGCTCAATTGGCAATATTGCCGTTTGGGATGGTGAACAGAGCTAGGAGCAAATGTGACGCTTATGATTTATTTAAAGAAATAAAATGCCCGATTTAACATCCTGCAGAATCAGGGGAATCGGGCGTTTCCAGTGATATACGACACAAATGGGTTGTCCCGATGCATTCACTTTGGAAACGCATTTTAAAATAGATGTTACGTCCTGTTTAATGGGGCACGTCATCATCGCGTACATTTGGGAAAAACTCCCTAACGAGACCAATGTGGAAATCGTCCGATAATAGAATGCAGACATTTTTTTCATGCATGTTGGGGTTTTTCCGAAATGCTTGATAATCTTAGCGGTTTAGACAGTTTAACAGTTACGGAATATTACAAATATTTATTATAAGGATAATTTATCATAATATCGATATTCTCGAGCTGTTTTTATGCTGATTCCGCCCAGATTCCGCAGGTTCCGCAGAATCCGCAGGATCCGCTAAATCGCCATGCCCGGTATTTATGGACCGAGAGAGACACTGGCTGGTTGTGACGAGGTCTGCATCTCGGTCTTTCTGAGACACCCTGTGTAAGGAGGATTGCGACAGTATGATGATTGTGAGTGCTTGTCTAACTGCTGCGAGTGAGGTACATGTAGGTTGTGGTTGTGCACCATGGTTACAAGGCTTACATAGATCTTTCATGATTGACCGATAACATGGGGCATGCATCTGGTGAACGTCTGCTCATCCCTAAAAAAAGCGCGGGATAGTCTGCCCATAGGCAGGTTTCGCAATCCGTACAAACGACAAAGTAGGAATGTTAGTGTGGTGTCATCAAGTCCCTTGCCGTCAGTTCATTTACGCGTTTCCCGCGGAAAGATCTTGGCATGTCTTGGCATGTGCCAATCAGTGTCACTTGTTGCTCCGTCCTCTCGCACTAAAGTTCGTACCTGGGCCGTCAAGGTCGTGGGTCTCTTCCCTGGGGTCACCTCCAGCTGGTCAATGGGCGAGTTTCCCGCCAGATAAACCTTGGCGTGTCACTTGCACCAAAAAATCTGAAGCCCGTCAGTCTGGCGTCTAGCAATGACAAACTAAGTCAAATCTTGGTTTCTGGTTACCAGTTCTAATTACAGAGGCGGCGCCGCATCCTTTTGATGTCTCACGTTGCTTCATTTTCATTGGCTCCTTGATTCAGTTTATTGTTTGATTGACATGCCTACCATATATAAGGGTGTGCGAGGCGGTCACCTCAGAGTCCAGAGACGGATTTCAGCATCTGATGGTGGTTGTATTGTTAATACGAGCGGTCGTAGCACGTGGTGGGCAGTTTGGCGGAAGTGAGTGGTGTATGAACGAAGCCTCTGTTCCGATTTTTGTGACGAGATATCATCCCATATTCAGTTAGGATATATTTTGCCATTGAGGATATGGACTACCACTAATAACCACAGGAGGACAATGACAAACACAATAGGATATGGACTACCACATCATCGTTGGAGAAAACATCATTACAAGGTAAGGTAATTAACACCCCTTCTCCCCCACTCGCTAGACTCCGCAAAAAAGACTCTTATCCAAAGACTCCCTTGGATATGAGTATATATCATTCTGCCTGGAGACAGAGCGCGCATCGACACCAACAGCATTTTCATTCTGAGTAGGGTCAAAATTTATTGAGAAAACATTTTTTTATGTTTTTTCATAATAGTATGCCCTGTAGACAACATGTCAAAAGTTTAGGAAAGTTCAAGCCTGGAAAGGGTCAAAATGTGACGTCAAAAGCAAGATGGCGGCCACATCACAATTTGGGCTATATGACCTACATAATAGGATGAATATGGTGTCCAGCTATAGGTTGTAGGGGTCGAGGAATCTATTGAGACTATTTGTGAGGTTGTTGGGAATTGAATCATGGAAAATCCAAGATAGCCGTCATGACCCCCAAATTCAGTTAGGCCCTATTAGATAAATTCTTAGTTTATCATCCTTTTTTCTGAACAGCGAAAGGTAATGGAATGAACACGAATGGCATTTTGACAGGTTTCTTGCGCAAGGCAGCGTCTTCTTGCTAATCGCACATAGAAAGAACCAAGAAGCGCAATGCGCAAGACTTCTCTTCGCGCAAAGTTTTAGTTCAACAAAGTGCCGTGAGAGGCGCGCAAACACATTTTGCATCGGGAGAGCACGTTTTCTGAAAAAGGCGCGAATTTGGGGATTGAAGACAAAAAAATCTTTCAACCAATGAATTTCCTTGAATCTCCTTGAAAAGTGTTGTAACACTATGAGATATCTAAAATCACCGTGAAATTTTTTGTTATGCTGAAAAATCGGATGTGTCAATGGTGTTTTGGCATGCAAAACAATATTTGATGTGTGTTGTGTTTTTGGCGCCAAATCAATCGTCGTCTGTTCGGCATGTCACCGGCCGGCATTTACGCTGGGGGGAGTTTCCTCATTGTAAAGTGAATAACTGCTGATAAAATGAACCAAAGTGGATATGCTTGGTGTCATTGAAAAGGGAATTTCATTGTCTATTTAGTTGCGTTTCTGATGAAACAATTCTAACCTGCTGAAAGCGCGAATTTAGTGATTGAAATTGGAAATTAAAAAATGAAATATTTGTTGAGGCGGTGGAAAAAGTGATGCGGGGGTGATAAACTGGGACATTTAAAAAAAAAATTAGTTTAATTAAATTAAAGTAAAATTAAATTAAATTAATTTAAATTTAAATAAAGTGTACAGCTTTTTCTCATCCAGGAATATTTTACTTTAGTTATAATGTGGATTGTTTACAAACATTGTTCATATGTTTGTTAATCCCTTGTGGTATTGGTCTAGGTTGTTTAAACATTCTTTAAGTCTGGCAATGTTTATTTGTGGCCACGTGACTTGTTTTATGTGAGAGGCTCATTGTTTTAACTTGCCTTGATTGTTTTTTAACCACATTTCCTTAACAATTAATTTGCTCGTCAATTTTAACAATCTGTTTCACGATTTGAACATTTCCTTCACAGTTTGGTTGATAATATTAACAATTTGTTTTACTATTTGCACATTTCCTTAACAATTAATTTGCTCGTCAATTTAACAATCTTGTTTCACGATTTGTACCTTTCCTTAACAATTTGCATGTCAATATTAACGATCTGTTTCACGATTTGAACATTTCCTTCACAGTTTGGTTGATAATATTAACAAGTTGTTTTACTATTTGCACATTTCCTTAACAATTAATTTGCTCGTCAATTTAACAATGTTGTTTCACGATTTGTACCTTTCCTTAACAATTTATATGTCAATTTTAACACTCTGTTTCATGATTTGTACATTTCCTTAACAACTTGTATGTCAATTTTAACACGGTTTCATTATTCGTACTTTTCTTTAACAATTTACATGTCAATTATAACACTCTGTTTCATTATTTATACATGTCCTTAACAATTTGCATGTCAATTTTAACACTGATTATTCGTACATTTTCTTAACAATTTGCATGTAAGTTTTAACACTCTGTTTCATTATTCGTACATTTCTTTAACAATTTGCATGTCAATTTTAACACTCTGTTTCATGATTTGTACATTTCCTTAACAACTCGCATGTCAATTTTAACACTCTGTTTCATTATTCGTACTTTTCTTTAACAATTTCCATGTCAATTATAACACTCTGTTTCATTATTTATAAAAGTCCTTAACAATTTGCATGTCAATTTTAACATTCTGTTTCATTATTCGTACATTCGTACATATCTTTAACAATTTGCTCATCAATTTTAACACTCTGTTTCATTATTCGTACATTTCCTTAACAATTTGTTCATCAATTTTAACACTCTGTTTCATTATTCGTACATTTCCTTAACAATTTGCTCGTCAATTTTAACACCCTGTTTCATTATGTATACATGTCCTTAACAATTTGCATGTCAATTTCAACACTCTTTTTCATGATTTGTACATTTCCTTAACAATTTGCATGTCAATTTCAACACTCTTTCATTATTCGTACATTTTCTTAACAATTTGCATGTCAATTTTAACACTCTGTTTCATTATTCATACATGTCCTTAACAATTTGCATGTCAATTTTAACACTCTGTTTCATTATTCGTACATTTCATTAACAATTTGCTGATCAATTTTAAAACTCTGTTTCATTATTCGTACATTTTCTGAACAATTTGCTCAATAATTTTAACACTCTGTTTCATTATTCGTACATTTCCTTAACACTTTGCATGTCAATTTTAACACTCTGTTTCATTATTCGTACATTTCTTTAACAATTTGCATGTCAATTTTAACACTCTGTTTCATGATTTGTACATTTCCTTAACAATTTCCATGTCAATTTTAACACTCTGTTTCATTATTCGCACATTTCCTTAACAGTTTGCATGTCAATTTTAACACTCTGTTTCATTATTCGTACATTTCCTTCACAATTTGCTCATCAATTCTAACACTCTGTTTCATTATTCGTACATTTCCTTAACAATTTGCTCGTCAATTTTAACACTCTGTTTCATGATTGATACATTTGCTTAACAATTTGCATGTCAATTATAACACTCTGTTTCATTATTTATACATGTCCTTAACAATTTGCATGTCAATTTTAACACTCTGTTTCATTATTCGTACATTTCCTTAACAATTTGCTCGTCAATTTTAACACTCTGTTTCATTATTCGTACTTTTTCTTAACAATTTGCATGTCAATTTTAACACTCTGTTTCATTATTCGTACTTTTCGATAACACTGCATGTCCATTTTAACACTCTGTTTCCTTATTCGTACATTTCTTCAACAATTTGCATGTCAATTTTAACACTCTGTTTCATTATTCATACATTTCCTTAACAATTTGCTCGTCAATTTTAACACTCTGTTTCATTATTTATACATGTCCTTAAACAATTTGCATGTCAATTCTAACACTCTGTTTCATGATTTGTACATGTCCTTAACAATTTCCATGTCAATTTTAACACTCTGTTTCATTATTCGTACATTTTCTTAACAATTTGCATGTCAATTTTAACACGCTGTTTCATTATTCGTACATTTCCTTCACAATTTGCTCATCAATTTTAACACTCTGTTTCATTATTCGTACATTTCCTTCACAATTTGCTCATCAATTTTAACACTCTGTTTCATTATTCGTACATTTTCTTAACAATTTGCATGTCAATTTTAACACTCTGTTTCATTATTCGTACATTTTCTGAACAATTTGCATGTAAGTTTTAACACTCTGTTTCATTATTCGTACATTTGTTTAACAATTTGCATGACAATTTTAACACTCTGTTTCATGATTTGTACATTTCCTTAACAACTCGCATGTCAATTTTAACACTCTGTTTCATTATTCGTATTTTTCTTTAACAATTTCCATGTCAATTATAACACTCTGTTTCATTATTTATACATGTCCTTAACAATTTGCATGTCAATTTTAACACTCTGTTTCATTATTCGTACATTTCCTTAACATTGCATGTCAATTTTAACAGTCTGTTTCCTTATTCGTACATTTCTTCAACAATTTGCATATCAATTTTAACACTCTGTTTGTTTCCTTATTTGTACATTTCTTTAACAATTTGCATGTCAATTTTAACACTCTGTTTCATTATTCATACATTTCCTTAACAATTTGCTCGTCAATTTTAACACTCTGTTTCATTATTTATACATGTCCTTAAACAATTTGCATGTCAATTCTAACACTCTGTTTCATGATTTGTACATGTCCTTAACAATTTCCATGTCAATTTTAACACTTTGTTTCATTATTCGTACATTTTCTTAACAATTTGCATGTCAATTTTAACACGCTGTTTCATTATTCGTAAATTTCCTTAACAATTTGCTCATCAATTTTAACACTCTGTTTCATTATTCGTACATTTTCTTAACAATTTGCATGTCAAATTTAACACTCTGTTTCATTATTCGTACATTCGTACATTTCCTTAACAATTTGCTCATCAATTTTAACACTCTGTTTCATTATTCGTACATTTCTTTAACAATTTGCATGTCAATTTTAACACTCTGTTTCATGATTTGTACATTTCCTTAACAACTCGCATGTCGATTTTAACACTCTTTTTCATTATTCGTACCTTTCTTTAACAATTTCCATGTCAATTATAACACTTTGTTTCATTATTTATACATGTCCTTAACAATTTTGCATGTCAATTTTTAAATTCTGTTTCATTATTCGTACATTCGTACATTTCTGTAACAATTTGCTCCTCAATTTTAACACTCTGTTTCATTATTCGTACATTCGTACATTTCCTTAACAATTTGCTCATCAATTTTAACGCTCTGTTTCATTATTCGTACATTTCCTTAACAATTTGCATGTCCATTTTAACACTCTGTTTCATTATTCGTACATTTCCTTCACAATTTTCTCGTCAATTTTAACACTCTGTTTCATTATTCGTACATTTCATTAACAATTTGCTGATCAATTTTTAAACTCTGTTTCATTATTCGTACAATTTCTGAACAATTTGCTCAATAATTTTAACACTCTGTTTCATTATTCGTACATTTCCTTAACACTTTGCATGTCAATTTTAACACTCTGTTTCATTATTCGTACATTTCTTTAACAATTTGCATGTCAATTTTAACACTCTGTTTCATGATTTGTACATTTCCTTAACAATTTCCATGTCAATTTTAACACTCTGTTTCATTATTCGCACATTTCCTTAACAGTTTGCATGTCAATTTTAACACTCTGTTTCATTATTCGTACATTTCCTTAACAATTTGCTCATCAATTCTAACACTCTGTTTCATTATTCGTACATTTCCTTAACAATTTGCTCGTCAATTTTAACACTCTGTTTCATGATTGATACATTTGCTTAACAATTTGCATGTCAATTATAACACTCTGTTTCATTATTTATACATGTCCTTAACAATTTGCATGTCAATTTTAACACTCTGTTTCATTATTCGTACATTTCCTTAACAATTTGCTCGTCAATTTTAACACTCTGTTTCATTATTCGTACTTTTTCTTAACAATTTGCATGTCAATTTTAACACTCTGTTTCATTATTGGTACTTTTCCATAACACTGCATGTCCATTTTAACACTCTGTTTCCTTATTCGTACATTTCTTCAACAATTTGCATGTCAATTTTAACACTCTGTTTCATTATTCATACATTTCCTTAACAATTTGCTCGTCAATTTTAACACTCTGTTTCATTATTTATACATGTCCTTAACAATTTTGCATGTCAATTTTTACATTCTGTCACATTATTCGTACATTCGTACATTTCCGTAACAATTTGCTCCTCAATTTTAACACTCTGTTTCATTATTCGTACATTCGTACATTTCCTTAACAATTTGCTCATCAATTTTAACGCTCTGTTTCATTATTCGTACATTTCCTTAACAATTTGCATGTCCATTTTAACACTCTGTTTCATTATTCGTACATTTCCTTCACAATTTTCTCGTCAATTTTAACACTCTGTTTCATTATTCGTACTTTTTCTTAACAATTTGCATTTCAATTTTAACACTCTGTTTCCTTATTCGTACATTTCTTCAACAATTTGCATGTAAATTTTAACACTCTGTTTCATTATTCATACATTTCCTTAACAATTTGCTCGTCAATTTTAACACTCTGTTTCATTATTTATACATGTCCTTAAACAATTTGCATGTCAATTCTAACACTCTGTTTCATGATTTGTACATGTCCTTAACAATTTCCATGTCAATTTTAACACTCTGTTTCATTATTCGTACATTTTCTTAACAATTT
Source organism: Lineus longissimus (assembly GCF_910592395.1). Lineage (NCBI taxonomy): Eukaryota > Metazoa > Nemertea > Pilidiophora > Heteronemertea > Lineidae > Lineus > Lineus longissimus. Next base: position 5,151,617 of record NC_088309.1, read on the forward strand.
GCATGTCAATTTTAACACGCTGTTTCATTATTCGTACATTTCCTTCACAATTTGCTCATCAATTTTAACACTCTGTTTCATTATTCGTACATTTTCTTTACAATTTGCATGTCAATTTTAACACTCTGTTTCATTATTCGTACATTTTCTGAACAATTTGCATGTAAGTTTTAACACTCTGTGTCATTATTCGTACATTTCTTTAACAATTTGCATGACAATTTTAACACTCTGTTTCATGATTTGTACATTTCCTTAACAATTTGATCGTCAATTTTAACACTCTGTTTCATTATTTATACATGTCCTTAAACAATTTGCATGTCAATTCTAACACTCTGCATGATTTGTACATGTCCTTAACAATTTCCATGTCAATTTTAACACTCTGTTTCATTATTTATACATGTCCTTAAACAATTTGCATGTCAATTCTAACACTCTGTTTCATGATTTGTACATGTCCTTAACAATTTCCATGTCAATTTTAACACTCTGTTTCATTATTCGTACATTTTCTTAACAATTTGCATGTCAATTTTAACACTCTGTTTCATTATTCGTACTTTTCCATAACACTGCATGTCCATTTTAACACTCTGTTTCCTTATTCGTACATTTCTTCAACAATTTGCATGTCAATTTTAACACTCTGTTTCATTATTCATACATTTCCTTAACAATTTGCTCGTCAATTTTAACACTCTGTTTCATTATTTATACATGTCCTTAAACAATTTGCATGTCAATTCTAACACTCTGTTTCATGATTTGTACATGTCCTTAACAATTTCCATGTCAATTTTAACACTCTGTTTCATTATTCGTACATTTTCTTAACAATTTGCATGTCAATTTTAACACGCTGTTTCATTATTCGTACATTTCCTTCACAATTTGCTCATCAATTTTAACACTCTGTTTCATTATTCGTACATTTCCTTCACAATTTGCTCATCAATTTTAACACTCTGTTTCATTATTCGTACATTTTCTTAACAATTTGCATGTCAATTTTAACACTCTGTTTCATTATTCGTACATTTTCTGAACAATTTGCATGTAAGTTTTAACACTCTGTTTCATTATTCGTACATTTGTTTAACAATTTGCATGACAATTTTAACACTCTGTTTCATGATTTGTACATTTCCTTAACAACTCGCATGTCAATTTTAACACTCTGTTTCATTATTCGTATTTTTCTTTAACAATTTCCATGTCAATTATAACACTCTGTTTCATTATTTATACATGTCCTTAACAATTTGCATGTCAATTTTAACACTCTGTTTCATTATTCGTACATTTCCTTAACATTGCATGTCAATTTTAACAGTCTGTTTCCTTATTCGTACATTTCTTCAACAATTTGCATATCAATTTTAACACTCTGTTTGTTTCCTTATTCGTACATTTCTTCAACAATTTGCATGTCAATTTTAACACTCTGTTTCATTATTCATACATTTCCTTAACAATTTGCTCGTCAATTTTAACACTCTGTTTCATTATTTATACATGTCCTTAAACAATTTGCATGTCAATTCTAACACTCTGTTTCATGATTTGTACATGTCCTTAACAATTTCCATGTCAATTTTAACACTTTGTTTCATTATTCGTACATTTTCTTAACAATTTGCATGTCAATTTTAACACGCTGTTTCATTATTCGTAAATTTCCTTAACAATTTGCTCATCAATTTTAACACTCTGTTTCATTATTCGTACATTTTCTTAACAATTTACATGTCAAATTTAACACTCTGTTTCATTATTCGTACATTCGTACATTTCCTTAACAATTTGCTCATCAATTTTAACACTCTGTTTCATTATTCGTACATTTCTTTAACAATTTGCATGTCAATTTTAACACTCTGTTTCATGATTTGTACATTTCCTTAACAACTCGCATGTCGATTTTAACACTCTTTTTCATTATTCGTACCTTTCTTTAACAATTTCCATGTCAATTATAACACTTTGTTTCATTATTTATACATGTCCTTAACAATTTTGCATGTCAATTTTTACATTCTGTCACATTATTCGTACATTCGTACATTTCCGTAACAATTTGCTCCTCAATTTTAACACTCTGTTTCATTATTCGTACATTCGTACATTTCCTTAACAATTTGCTCATCAATTTTAACGCTCTGTTTCATTATTCGTACATTTCCTTAACAATTTGCATGTCCATTTTAACACTCTGTTTCATTATTCGTACATTTCCTTCACAATTTTCTCGTCAATTTTAACACTCTGTTTCATTATTCGTACTTTTTCTTAACAATTTGCATTTCAATTTTAACACTCTGTTTCCTTATTCGTACATTTCTTCAACAATTTGCATGTAAATTTTAACACTCTGTTTCATTATTCATACATTTCCTTAACAATTTGCTCGTCAATTTTAACACTCTGTTTCATTATTTATACATGTCCTTAAACAATTTGCATGTCAATTCTAACACTCTGTTTCATGATTTGTACATGTCCTTAACAATTTCCATGTCAATTTTAACAGTCTGTTTCATTATTCGTACATTTTCTTAACAATTTGCATGTCAATTTTAACACGCTGTTTCATTATTCGTACATTTCCTTCACAATTTGCTCATCAATTTTAACACTCTGTTTCATTATTCGTACATTTTCTTAACAATTTGCATGTCAATTTTAACACTCTGTTTCATTATTCGTACATTTTCTGAACAATTTGCATGTAAGTTTTAACACTCTGTGTCATTATTCGTACATTTCTTTAACAATTTGCATGACAATTTTAACACTCTGTTTCATGATTTGTACATTTCCTTAACAATTTGATCGTCAATTTTAACACTCTGTTTCATTATTTATACATGTCCTTAAACAATTTGCATGTCAATTCTAACACTCTGCATGATTTGTACATGTCCTTAACAATTTCCATGTCAATTTTAACACTCTGTTTCATTATTTATACATGTCCTTAAACAATTTGCATGTCAATTCTAACACTCTGTTTCATGATTTGTACATGTCCTTAACAATTTCCATGTCAATTTTAACACTCTGTTTCATTATTCGTACATTTTCTTAACAATTTGCTCGTCAATTTTAACACCATGTTTCATTATTTATACACGTCCTTAACAATTTGCATGTCAATCTTAACACTCTGTTTCATGATTTGTACATTTCCTTAACAATTTGCATGTCAATTTCAACACTCTGTTTTATTATTCGTACATTTTCTTCACAATTTGCATGTCAATTTTAACACTCTGTTTCATTATTCGTACATTTTCTGAACAATTTGCATGTAAGTTTTAACACTCTGTTTCATTATTCGTACATTTCTTTAACAATTTGCATGACAATTTTAACACTCTGTTTCATGATTTGTACATTTCCTTAACAACTCGCATGTCAATTTTAACACTCTGTTTCATTATTCGTACTTTTCTTTAACAATTTCCATTTCAATTATTACACTCTGTTTCATTATTTATACATGTCCTTAACAATTTGCATGTCAATTTTAACACTCTGTTTCATTATTCGTACATTTCCTTAACATTGCATGTCAATTTTAACACTCTGTTTCCTTATTCGTACATTTCTTCAACAATTTGCATGTCAATTTTAACACTCTGTACACTCTGTTTCATTATTTGAACATTTGTTTAACAATTTGCACTCTTTTTTAACACCGGTTTGCTTCACAAGTTGCACATTTATGCTTAACAATTTGCACAATTTCCTTCACAATTTGCATGTTGCATGTTCTGGCTGTTCTAAACAACTTTGAGAGGGACCCAGACAATGATTTAAATTTACCAAATATGATATTTTATAGGTTCACTACATTTGTTCGAAATTTCAGGTTTTGTTGTGCTGTTTCATCCCCTCTCCTTCTAATTTCCAATGTTTTTCGAAGTTTTACAATTTTTGAAAGAAATGAATTGTGAAGTAAGGTCAGTAACAATGTGCTGGTCTTCAATGTGCCGGTCGGATACCCCGGCAGGTGAAATGTACAGCTACCGGGGCATGTATGAATAGCATGTTCTCCTGTCCTCATCTAGCACTACTACCAAGGGAAGCACAACCTGGAATGCCAAAGATTATCAAGATGCAGAAAAATCACTGACAACTTATTTTTGTCTTGAATAGTTTCACATGTTAAATTTTTATATTTTTCTTTACAGCAGAAAAAATATTGATTCCATGATGAGAAGGATCCAAGTAACAGGACACCATGGCAAAGGACAAAAGGAGTATACATTAAAATTTTTACAAGACATGAGTAAAAGAATTATTATAGTAAAAGGATAGTAAAAAACAGTCATCAGAGCAATGCTTTTTGAAGGAGTTTGTGCTTGTGAGATCATGCATGCTTATGGGAGGGACAAAACTGTTCTTAATAAGACTACGAGAGGACTGAAGGTGCAATTTTCAAAAAGGACGGAGACTGAGGTTTGTATCACTAAATCGTATCCATGGTTATACTTTCAGACTTCAACTTGGTATACAGAGACGAGGCCGGAGGATTGTTCTAAGGATTGTTCTTGAGCTAAAAGCAACATAAACTTAGATTCCCATTCAAATTAGTAGAAGGCAGATTCCCAAATGATTGTAAGCCAAGCAAAGAATAAAAAAACAGATATCGATGTCAATGGGATCGTCAAAGTTGGAAATAAATAAGGTTGTATTCTCCCCTCCAACTCAAAATCGTTCGAGGCTTGCACTGACAGTTCTCTGAAATGGCAGGGTGCAAAACACCTCTCTAGACTGGCTGTTTAATCATGCCTGCTAAACTTCAAAATAAATGATGTAAATGTTCGAAATAAATGCGTTTGTAGCCTCTGACTTAGTCCAGTTTTTCTGCTTTTCCTCGAACTAACACAGGATGTCTCAACAGGATCTATAAAGGCCTGACATGGAGACATAAGCACATCCTATAATTGTTGCAACAGTAACCAGGATGTAGCAAACATTTTAGTGCATTATTTTCACAACCTATCTCTTTCGCACCAATACTTGCTATACAAAAGATGTCTCCGAAGGGATCCACAAGTCGAGGACTTGACATGAAGACATTGTCACAACCTGTCATTGTCGCACCAGTTCGACCTGCAGTAGGACATATATAGCCTACTATCACAGTCTTGCTTTCCCTAGACGAGAAAGAATTGAAAAAAATCTGTTTAGCTCTTTAAAATCGAGGGTTAAGCATGAAGACATTGTCACAACCTATCATTGACGCACCAGTTCGACCTGCAGCAAGACATATATAGCCTAATATCACAGTCTTACTTTCCCTAGACAAGAAAGAATTGAAAAAATATGTTTAGCTCTTTCAAATCAAGGGTTGAGCATGAAGACATTATCACAACTTACAATTGTTGCACCAGTTCGGCAAACTGTGGCAATCTTCCTTGCTATATCGGTGTATATACAGGATGTGTTGGGAAAGAATCAGTAATATAAAGACATTGAGACATTGGCACAACCTTTCTCTCTCGCACCAGTGAGCATCTGGTTATAATCCTCATTTTGTCACAATCATCCTTATTTGCTGTCTGTATCACGAAATGATATGTTTTAATTATAAAGCCTGACGTCGCCTCAACCAATCATAGTCGCTTCTGGCAAACATTGTGTCAGAACAACTTATGTATATACACGTATATCATTAGAATAAAATGATTCATTCTAGTCTGCTTTCATTTCAATAACTGCATTCACATTTATATGTTCATTATTCATTTTAATTTGTTTTCATTTTTAATACTGCTTTCAAATTTATGTGTTTTGTTCAGTAGGTCCAAATTGGGACAATGTATGAATAAATACATTTAGTACCATTAATAGCACATGTTAACATCCGATCGTTGATTCCTATTCAAACGTACCATATACCTACTGGAGTCTGTCGGCAAAAGCAACACAACGGATATCGAAAAGTTCGACCGGAGACAATATCATGAACGGTGAGTTAGCATTTGGGGGAATCCTTCCTCCTGCCCTGGGTAGTTCTCTCAACTTGGGTCCAGTAAGTTCATCACAATCATCCTAGCCTCATGTTCTGTCGATCGTCGCCATGTGTTCCTCGGCCTACCTGGACGCCGTCTGCCTTGGGGATGCCTTGGGGAGTGCATGCCTTGTGATGATGTCCCTAGGGTGTGGCCGAGCCAGTTCCACTTTCTCCGCAGCACCTGCAGTCCTGCTATCTGCTCCTGATTTCCTCTCTCCCACAAATCTCTGTTGGTGATTCTGTCTTCCCATCTGGTGTTTAAGATGTATCTTGAGCACCGGTTGACAGAGGTCTGCAGTCTTGCGGTTCCAGCCTTTGTGGTTCTCCAGGTATCACATCCATGCAGCAAAACCGACTTTACGTTGGAGCTAAAGATTCTCAGCTTCGTGTTTGTGCCGATACTCCTTGACCTCCACACAGGCATCAACATTTTGTACGCTTCTGTTGCTTTGGCCTTTGCCAATTCTGGTCTGTATGTCCTTGGTCTGTGCCACCATCCTTCATCATGATGCTGCCTAAATAGAGAAACTTCTCCACCTCTCCTAATGGTTCTTGGCGGAACGTGACAGAGTCCTCGTTGGTCGAGTTGACTCGCATGTTCTTGGTTTTCAGGACGTTTACTTTCAGTCCGATCTATCCACTTGCTTCATCCAGAGCGATGCCCTTGTCTTACATGGCACTCATTATGCCCATGGGAAAAGAGGGCGACGTCGTCGGCGAAATGGATGTCCTCTAGTTGCTTCGAATTAGGATGACGACCTGGGATGCCATATGATGTTTCAAGAAAATGTTTTTTCAAAGTTAACAAAGGTAACGACTGCTCGATTATCATACGAAGAGTGGCGATCTTAGTACAGGACCTATCCTTCCGAAAGCCCGCTTGCTCAACCTGGAGATTTTTATCAACGCCCCTTCATCATTTCCAATAGGATTCTGGTGACGATCCCTGGTATGGATAAGAGTGTGATCCCTCTCCAAAATGGACCCATTCACGAAAATACTCACTACTTATTAGAGTAACCAGACAACGTGTTATCATAAATACGGTAATTTTGTTAATTTCCGACGTCTCTTCTTTAGGCGATGGATCCAGTCTCAGCTCCGCTGCGGAGGGCACGTCAGACAGGAAACTCCTTAACCCAAAAGAATATGATGAGATTCCCAGCTCTGAAGTGAGCCCACCTCCGACGCCGCCGTCGCCCAAACGCAGTCAACCTGCGTCGCAGCACTTTGCTATACCGAAGGATGCTACCCATTCAATGTAAGATGTAGAATCATATAATATATATAAAAAATAAATATCGAGAGGCGGAGTATATTGAAAACAACTGGTGCCAGGATGATCCATCGGCCGCCACATTTACTGCTGCCGTCCCTGTTTTTGCATCCTGCATGATATCAAGGTCCAGCGATGGCAACGCCTTCCGATGCGGTCTTCGGAGTGGCGGCAACTGCATCACCGGCTGGAAATCTCCCTGTAGAATCAAGTCGTACATTAACTCACAATTTAAATCGCTGCGACCTAAAATTCTATAACTCGCTCCTATGCGGGACAAAATTATTCTTGTCTACGGGCGGGTATAGGCGGTCGCTATCTCGCTGCGTGGGTTTGATATACGCCAGTCTCGGATCACTGCGATCACCGGTTCCTGTCGCAGGGCACCTGCTATGACTACGGCAAACAAGAGATTTTTTCGCTGTGTCGCATGCGATTTAATGACCGCAGGTTGCTCATTTTCGCGGCGTTGTTGTTGTGATTTTTCGTCTCCCGTGGGGCTTCTTTTGATATTCTCCTCTTACCTAAAACCTCGATCACACGTTTATATATTCATGCCGAGGACCTGATAAATTGAACAGATACCTCGGTAGTCGAGACCCGCCCCTCTGTGATGTCTGCATATGCATATAATCGTTTTTCTACTTTTCAGAATGCAGAATTTGTCAATTCTGAGCAGCAATCTGGCGCAGCTCAAAGGCGTACTGGTTGTTGATGACATTCACGAGAGATTTGGGCAGAGGATCTTCCTGACCATCTTATTGCTATTATCAATCGGGATGCAGATTTTGAGCAAGATGATCACATTTTTTGTGGTAAGTGAATCTTTTGGCCTCATCTTCATTTCTATCTTATAATCATAAAAGGTTTCGCGTATCTTTTACATTGTTCAGCAAACTTTGCTGGAAACGGGCCTTGGACTCAATGCGTCACCCTGGACCACATCACAGGATTGATAGGACTAGACAGTCGGACTTCGGTCGATTTCAGTTAACGAAAGGTTGCACGTATATAACCCTTTCCCCCCCCCCCCCCCCCAAACACACCTAGTGATGGTCGATCGTGTCAGTCTATGGGTTCCAGGCCTTGCCTCATGGTGCCTTTTCCAATACTTTCAACTCGTTATTTTCAGATGAACACAGACATTTGCGTCCTTCATGATGAGAATGGTAAAATTGATGATGAGGCGGTAGAGAAACGACCTTCGGAATGGAGTTTTGCCCTGGGCTTTATCCACGCATCGCATTGTATGACATTTGCTACAACACTCGTAAACCTGGTGATAACTACGTTCACCTTTTCCACAGGGAATGGTGGAAAGTAAGCTTAACTCGCGCAACTGAAACTAGCCGCCGGCACCATGAAGCTGGTCATGAAGACCGTCTTGAGCCCGATGCTGTAGCACTAGGCTAAACTATCAGAATTGCCCGGTATGTGGAACAGTAATACCCTTTTCGGAGTGGCCTGCTTCCGAACAGTCAATGCGAAACTAACTACTGTAAAATCGGTCAGGAGTCGCGCACGGAATGCACTGGATCACATTACAGAAGTTTTACTACTATTCTCCTAATTTGATTGAGTTGGTTCTACTTTGGAGATCTTCTTTGCCTTCATAGAGAAGATGGACATGCAGGCAAGTTTCCTTTGGCCAAATCCAGAGACCAGTGATTCAAAATTCAAAGATTGTCTTAAATAGATCTTTATTTATCAAGTTTATTGCAACTGCAAGACCATAACTCGAACTGACAAAAGCCACACATTATGTCCAGAGATACATTTTGAAGACAGTCCTGATGTGCTTGGAGGCCCAGTCGGATTTGGAGCCAATCTAACCCCACCCCCTCTATATGTACAAAACTGGCCAAATTAAACAAGTGTATGGTGTGCTTCTTTTCTGAAATTCCCTCTTTGTCGCAAATTACAAAATAATTGATGGAATAATTTCTCCACCCTCCCCTTCATGACAAAGCTACCCAGAGGGCTCCTCCAAGGAAGGACACCTTAAAGGGAGATTATAGGCAAGATCCAGGAGGTCTACATTGGGTTACACAAAGTGACCAATAGGTGTATCGAATATCTCACAGTATAAGGGCACTATTCATACTTGAGGAATTCGTTTATCCAATCAAACCAGACATAGATCTCTGTGCACATTTTCACTAGTTGGACCCCCTAGATTTTGCCTATAATCCCCAAGTATACTCGAGTTTGAGATCTTCCTTGATTGAAAACGAGATGGAACAATTAGCCCTATACTTTAGCTGATAAAACGATAAAGGAAGACACACTGAAGACAGGAGAGAGATTGTAAGGTACAACATGTTGAACACATGGACTTGAATACACTTAGTGTCATTGCAAATACTAGTACTATATATGTACATGTAGATGCAGCAATTAGTTCTTCAAGTTAACTGTCCAACTTCCACTTGCTGTATCTGGACATGTACTACATGTCCAGCTCACACCTTCACCAAACTATGTTACATCATGCTCAAGATCTATACACAAATAGAACAGGACATAACCATTTCAGACTGTACAACAAAAGCTACAATGTACACATAGAAATGTACCCGATACAAGTAGGATACTGTCAAGGAAACAAGGTTTTGATCTAGAGTTCATAAAATAGACTGGCTTTTCATCCCAAAACTCCATGTGTCCCATATGGAAGTTACAATGCCAGCTATGATGGTGTGAAGCTGTAATACATGTCACAAGCACTGGAACAGTTCAACAACTCGCTCACTAAACTTTGGGTTTCGGCACCAAATACAATGAAGGAAGATGTATAACGATACAACAAACACAGCAGTTCGAATTGAATAAATTAAATACGTGTAACAGAATCTGGAAAATGTTTGCTGTTGTCAATTTCTTGATCTGGTCGTTTGATAAGCAGATACTTGGTTAACAAATATGTGATGCCAACTGACTCAACAATCTGCTCCCCTACAATAATGTCATTTGGCGACACTGTCACCAATTTGGTACTAGGATCAAAACTCTCTTACCAGTACAAAAAATAATATCAAGAGATTTTGACGAACTAAGTCCTTTTTTATACAAGCCCACCCTTTGAAAGTACATTAATGATTGACATAAAGGTGGACACAGGACTGCATAATCCTGAACTACAGACTGCAAGAACACAAACATTACTGAGACGCCAACCCCATTTAAATTATTTAGTCTATTTTCGCCGCATTCTACTCGCACCACTATGATCGTCCATGTCATCGTCACTCGCGTAACCACCGCCAACCTCAAGATTGTATCCCCTTGTTGCCTGCATGAGCTCAGCATCAGGACCTTTGTTTCTATCCTCGTATAATAACACATTCAAAGTCTCTTCATAGATCTTGGCTTCTGGGAACTCAACCTAACAAAGAAAACAACAATCAGTCAAAATGAGCACTGAACATGTATGAAGCAGGCGTTCATTAGATTGCTTTTTACAGCATACTTAATTAAACCTCAGCTGAGCATTTAAAAAGTCAACATATATTGTCCCAGTCTCAAGGACAGGTTGTGACGTAAGAGATAAACTAGTTTGTCCCCTTGATTTGTCCTCATTCTGAAGTAGTTTGCTGATTTGTCCTCATGCGGCTCTAGGTGATTGCTGGGGCATCTACAGCCTTCTTAACAACAATCAACCACACAGGTGATGACTCTCATGTGGGAAAAGGACATAATAAAGCTGCTCCAGAATCCATGAGGAAGAATTACCGGGTTTAATATCATACCTTAGTGTGCTTTTTATCTGTACCATAAACAATTGATGTACAGCACGTCTCGGCCACTTTCGTTCCATGTCCATAGAATGACCAGCAACATATCTCATTACTGCCAATAACGTCTTTAATAAATAGCACACGACCATTGAACCGTAATGATAGTTTATCAAAAAGTTCGATATTCCGTAATAAGTTGTCATCTGAGTTACTGAAAAGTCAAATTGAAGGATAAGCAACATTTAAGGATGAAAATAGAAAATTTCTTCATTCTTGTTTTAAAATGTGTATTATATTACTAGCAGTAGTAGTGGTTACAATTTTCTTTTTACGTTCAACAACAATAGTCGGAAGCTTTTTATTTGTCATTTAGTCTTAGTCTCATAAATTTTGCTTTAACTCTTAGCTGTAAACCTAGACCCGTCTGCAGTTAAAAGTCTACTTCCAAGAAGATTTGTGCCAGTTTTCACACAGATTCCGAATACAGTGTGAAATTATCATTGGGACTGGATACACAACAATTCTCTATTTCATCAACTCCTCATTCTGCTTTTCCTTACCTTGTGTATGAGTATTTGTTATTGTGTCTATTGCACAGCAGTTTCACTACAGGCTGAAAAGGTAATTATGTTAAAGTTAGTTCTGGGATTCGGTTCACATCACGTAAAAACTTAGGATACAAAAATAAACATTTTGCAATTGAAGAACAAATCCCTGATTTTACTCAAATATTTCAAAACAGAGTCAAGTTCATTGTAAGAAAACAGAGTCTGGCTTTTATCTCATCCATACCTTTGCAGTGTTAGCAATCAACGCCTGCTCTTCTTTCTGTGATGTTATAAGAGGTACCCGACATATTGGCTCCAGTTCCTCTGTTTTCTTCTTTAAAGCAGTTTCACACTGATCTACAAGGCTTTGGACTAGATAATATTTTGATTCTGTTAGGAGTTCCTGAAGATCTCTTTTTGATTCTGGAAGCGCCACAGTACCATCACGGAGGAAGCTCAGGATTGTTCCAAACGGCTTGCCACATCGGTCAATCAAGACCCATCCTGGAAAATAGAAAAGTACATTAGAAGGCTTTCTAGGCTAGCCTATAATAGAGAAGAGATACCTTAGCTCTCCCCCATGTTTATATTCACAATCCAAGGTTCCCAGCGAATTTAACGGATTGATTTTCTCTTACCATATCATGCATATGAGAGCCCTAACATTGTCCACCTCCTAATTTCCCACATACATTTTACGTGCAAGTAGTCGTGATCATGAACACCAACAATCTTCCCACTCACCTTCCTGATCAGTCAGCACTTCCATCCGCCCACTGAACATAGCACGAAGCATGGTGTCCTGTTTAGTGAGTGTCCCAATCGTTGTGTAGAAAAGTGAACCACCAACATTTAACTTCACATACTTCGAGTCGTTTCCTTTTATCACTAATCTCTGTTCACCAGACATTTCTTGTCAACACAATTAGTACTATATCGATCTTATCAACGTGGAATATTGTGAATAAAATGAGATTAGGGTGCGACAAGTGTGTAAAAAGTCGAACTGCAAGAAATTTTAATCACTGTTCTAAAAATAGTAACAGCAATACACAGAGCTATGCGTTATCCATGAGTTCGCGATGCAAAGTTCACGTGAATCATACATTTGTCTGTAACTATGAATAAACACAATCATTTTAAACAAAAAACAGGTCACATACACAACCATTACTCGACAATATAATCAGGGCCAAATTATATTTTTCTATCAATAAAAATATGACGGTCCAATTTGTATCGATATCTTTAAATTCACTGCCATATGTCTGCATTCCACAGCTTCAAAATGGCTGACGAGGTGATGGCGAAAGCTGGGCTCCACTTTGATGAGCTAAATAAAATACGAGTCCTTGAACCAGATGCTGCTGGTCAAACTACAGAGTTAAAAGAAGAGTGTAAAGATTTTGTGGAAAGTAGGTTGAGGCAGGCAGTGATCGTTTATAGTGTCAAAATCATTTTACAAATCAGTTGTCAAGGACTTGCTAATGCTTTCAATCATGCATAAATGATGAAGATGTTAAACTGCAGGCATCAGGAAACACGGAAATCCTAGGCATGCCACTAGGCATAGCTTAGCTAGTTAGCTGAGGTTCTAAGTACGTGTTTCAGGCTATTTAGCCTAGGCCTACTAGTATATTAGTTTACATTTGACATGTTGGAATTTTCACGAGTTTCGAGGTGTGTGCCTACCTAGGCCTAGACACCTGCACTACACTACAGACATGACAAAAGACTACTGACTAGGCTGCTTAAAGATTCAATGCAATTAATTGCTCTCACATTCTTTTTCAGAAATATCAGATTTCCAAAAGATTGTCGGAACATTCATTGATATGGTTGATGGTGTGTCAAAAGAAGTTGAAAAGGAAAAAATGAAGGTATGTGGCCCTAGAGGAGAATTGCATTGACATGTTTTATCAATACTTCTTTGGCATGGCTTTCTTATAAATTCATATCAATATCGTGATTCCTTCTTCTTAGATCTTCTAGTCATAAAAGATTCCTATTTTTCTATCTATTTTTGAAAACCAGAGAAGAAACTGAATTCACAAATGTAACAATTTTTTTGTCTAAAACTGGTTTACCACTAGAATGCACCCTCCAGCTCCTTGTCAATGTCGGGTAAAACATTGTTCCCTTTCTCAGGCAATTGGTTCAAGAAATCTACTGAAGTCCATGGCGAAGCAGCGAGAGGCACAGCAGCAGCAGTTACAAGCTTTGATAGCAGAAAAGAAAATGCAATTAGAAAGGTGAGTGAAAGATTAGCAATGCTGCCAAAGGCCTGATTGATTCACTGCAAATTCTTCCCTTATGATAAATGTCTTAAATCGTTGATCAGAACATGCTATGCTTTTTTCCTTTTTTGGGGGAAACGGCAGTGAATTGTCAAGTCACTCCATATGTGTTTTGTAAGTTACTGTTTGGCTGATCAATATTCTGTTTTTTCGTTTGATAGTATATTTGATGATAGGTGTTGGTCCTTTTAACTATCCATTATGTACTTGCATTTATAAACTGCCCATGATATTGGATTATTTTCATCTGATAGCTTGTTTTTACTTTATAATCAAAAAATTATTATGACAAAACTTTTTGTTATCCTTTGCAGATTGCGAGTTCAGTATGAAGCATTACAAAAGGAAGAAATCGAACAAAATGAATTCATAGAGCAGTTCATCTTACAGAAATGACGGATTGATTACTTGATCTATGAAAAGACTCTATGTCAATCAGTTACAAAGGACAGAAGATCTGACGTATCTGAGTGACTTACAACGTGTAAAATGTGGAAGTGTACATGTAAATCCGTCCTCTTCACTGACACTGGAGGCTTTGCTAGCTTGAAAGTTCTGGAATTGATTTGGTGGTTCAGAATTTTGAAGCACTGGCTGTTTTTGAAAAAGACTGGTAGTTTTGTTTGATTAAGTTATTCAGGGATAGATGAATTTGGACATTCTACAGACAATGTCAATGATAGGGAAAACTAGAAAGCTGTTGTTTTGCCCTATGTCAAGGACATTTGTTTGCAACTGCAGTTGGCAAATGTTGTCAGCTGTCTCTCTTCTTGCCCACTTCGGACCCCAGGCAACTTTTTCAAAGATCCTCTTATTTTTCTCTTCTACTTCTACATGTGTTCTTGTATTGTATGCTGTGCTATTTTTAGAATCCGTCCAAAAGAAAATGCACCATGGATACAGAAGCTGAAACTGATGTTTTCGTGAACAAAGAAAGATATGTGGCTGCAAAACTAAAAAGGTTAACCGTAAAACAGCACAACTGGTAATCTTAAATTGTATGTGAATAATGATTAGGACATCAACTCCTGTAGTTAAGTGTTTTTCTTTGTCACATGCATATTTTTGTTTTAGGCTTTGTATATACACACATATGTACTGGTACCACTTGCAAATAAAGCATATTGTTTGTATCAATTTTTTCAAATGCGTAATTTTTTGCTGTGCATGAAGATTGAGTTAACTCTCTTATTCAAACCAGCGGTGGATAGGATGTGTTGATGGCGGTGGTTGTAATGTCTCTCTTTTCACAGGCTTCTGTCCATTGTGGTGTGCTGGTTGTGACAATGTCTTTGTTTTGACCTGTTGGTTGGTTTCGACATGGCTCACTTGGTATTTGGTGAGAGCTACTTGTGAAAGCATCATTGATTGTCTTAAAGCGCAAGATGCCCCCATTCTCCCACTCAGACATTATATACAATATTGCGCCTCATTCCATGTCGATTGACAGTTTCAATTTTAATGAATCCATCATGTCCGCAGTAAGAAAAAGTCCCGACTCCCTCCACATTCTGAAGGCCCTCACATTGGGATCCTGAGCTTCAGGGCCTTTCCTATTAACTAACACGTGCAAGTGGGAGGATTTGACTGACAGTGACACACAGCCGGTGCGAGGACCATGCTATAAGACACTTTTGGATTTCAGAAATCAAATTTCGAAATTCTGCAGATCGTATCGTCGCCCACAGATAGTGCCGCTGTGACAGTTAAAAATATTCCTTGATAGAGTGTCATGGGAACATACTAGGATTATAAGGTGTTCAAATAGTTTGCGTTTTAATCACTTGTTCTAATTTTAGGCCAAAACTGCATAAACAATATTAATGTATGTAAGTATGCTCACCTTAATAACAGCATGTTTTGGAGTGATTTCACTGGTGCCAGAGGCTTGAGAGTGCAGTGTTGGTTACGGACTTATTTATCAGATGCCCCTCTTGCGCGTTGAATGATCAGATGAGAGCATAGAAGCTAGAATCAGCTGTACAGTCCGGCTTTAACTTTATGTACCTTCTGACACTTATTTGACAATCATGTTCATCTTCACAAGCAGCAGCTGAGCGCTAATTCAATAGATCTTATGGCCCGCCCCGCTTTTTGCTGGTATTTATTCGCGCCTATTTTTCAGTACGACATTCTTGACGACATTCTCGTTATCAGGACCCGCACTTTCCGGCATAAGACCATCATCAAGAATGTTACCGTTGAGACTAGTGGTGTTAGTCCTCTGTATTTTGGTCATAGGGACCACAGGGCACGAGCGGTAAGTTCCAGTTGTTCCTCATCCTGCAGTTCCTCATAGCTCATCCCGGCCATGAATTCTTCGTGTAAATTCTTAGTGGTTTTAAAATGCAAACACATTGATGTGAACCTCAAACATTCTCATGAATACATAGAGCATGTTATTGATAACTTTGCGCACCCGCCATGCACTCGTCAGCTCAAATGAAAGTAAAACATCATGAAACGTGATGGGATGACAGCTCAGAACGCTCTCTGTCCGGCTTAATCTACCTGATAAATCAAACATATCAATTTCAAAGAAAAAGCTAATTAAATTCTGTCTGAATTACTGAGGCCCATTTCACGAATAATTAGAAAATGCTTTGGTCAAAATTTGCTGTATCTTTCAAGCCGCACAGATAGCATCCAGAACTATCGAATTCGGAATTCGAATTTTCAATACGATTTATTATGAAGAATTGAAAGGGAAATGAAAAATCCCATGTTTCCCGCGGTTTCTAGTATAGTCAATTCCCGCAGGTCCTGCCGGAGGTATATTTTACCAATGATTGCAAACAAACACTGAGATGATAACGCAAGTAGATCTTGAATGTGTGGTATATACGTGTAATTCTCATTCAAGTCAGGATTTAGAACAAGAGAACATAGTTTTGAGTTTTTATATATACTTTGAAATTCCTGCATGCCAACAAGTAGGAGGAAAAGAAACAAGACCTTGAGGAAAACTTTGAAATTAATATTTTTTACCATTTCATTTTTTGTTATAAAACCGTTTTAAACTGTGTGTCTAAAAAGATATTTGATTAAACATTTTGTTCATATTTTGTATGATATCAGAAGTTTGGAAATGATGATGAGTTTATGACCATCGACAATGCGGCATGTTATAACATGAGGTGATGTCATCGCGGGACCTCTTCGGACCAAGTGCCTGTGTGACAGACAATACATATTTTTACAGGTCAGGGAGCTTCCATCCATCCAGCCGCGGCAAGCCATCCAGTGGTTCTCGGTCACACAGCAGATATCAGTCAGGCAAGCCCAGGGGGAGGCATTCGTCAGGGAGCCACAGGCCCAAAAGAAACATTCACTCCGGCCGCCACGAGCGATCCGTTCGCGATCGGTCATCCAGAAGACATTAGTCAAGCAAGCCGTGGGGGAGGCATTCGTCAGGGAAATACAAGCCGGTTTGGTGGAGGCCTTCGTCAAGGAGTTTCTATTCGAGTTACTCCCCCTCAAAAAGCTACGTTCAGTCGGGATGGGCGATTCACGCTACAATAGTTGATCTTGAGAAATAATGCAACAATCGCTCATGAAGCATTGTTAGTAG
This sequence comes from Lineus longissimus, assembly GCF_910592395.1. Classification (NCBI taxonomy): domain Eukaryota; kingdom Metazoa; phylum Nemertea; class Pilidiophora; order Heteronemertea; family Lineidae; genus Lineus; species Lineus longissimus. The sequence goes on from NC_088309.1 coordinate 5,169,077, forward strand.
AAATCTTGCTTTTAACTTACAATGTAGTATCAATCTGCAACAAATAAGCTTGAAGTTTATTGAAAACCGTTTTTTTACTCCTTTATTATATATATCTACCATTGTTTTAAAGGACCAGTGGTAAGGGCATTATCAAAAAGCAAACCCAGCGGTTCCAGTGCGGGTTTCTACTGAATGAGATTTGGCGCGATATCTCATGCGATTTGTGCTTTGTTTGGGTGCAGCAGAATCCTTATTGTGGAACGACAAGCACTGCTGCATGCGTTAGGTTGTCGCAAAATTTTTATTGTATGACCAGATTTGATTCCTTAAGGGTATTTCCACTGAATGCGTTTATTTGAAAGACTCTGGTGGAATCATATACCCTCATCGTACAGCGGGTCACAGTTTCCTGTGTTCCACAGTGTTTTTGATGACCGAGACCAGGTCAATTACCACTGACAAAGGAAGGTGCGCACGTATCATGATCGATGTCCATCAGAACGATCACTATAGATGTGATCAAAGTTCGAAATTCCATTCGAAAATATCAGTACTTTCATATAAACTGAAAGCATAATTGCATTCATTAAACAACCTCTTACTACAGACAGTGAAAACCCCCGAAAGAACGTTTTAAAGCCATCTTCTCGGTAGGTCTTCCGTATACAGTCTAAAGTTCCATTGTATCTCACGCCAAGGCTGTCTGCTACTATCCTGGTCCGTATGACGTCCCATGGCATAATGGCGGTCCACAAGACAGCTCCAGCAATGCCGCCTGCAAGACATCCAATGACGATTCCATTCGGCCTAAATAGAGAGTACGAACATAATCTTTCCCGCAAGAATATGAACGCCGGGATGAAGGTTATACTGGTGGGTATTTGCATGATCAAATTGATGGCCAGGCCCCGGTAAAGACCGCGCAGACCCTTGCTTTGGTAGACGTCTTCCAGGCAGCAGAGTGATCCCTTGTAATACACCCGAGAGCCATGTTTGGCGCGCTCTGGAACCAGGTAAAGAACAACGTATAATCGGTATATATCATCAACAACAGTGGCTGGGTTTGGCTTTATAAATATCACAGTTCTCCTGCCGTAAAAACACTTAAACGTTTAAGACGAGATCACAAACTTTATACTGGGTTACAGTAAAGACCATGGCTGATTGCCGACACCCGATGGGAACAAAAAGGCTGATGATGAGGGTAGACCTTTATTTAGAATGTGGAAAAATGAAACTGCTCTATAGCCCATGTGATCGTTTTCTTAAGTCGCGCACTATACTACGCGGGGCGGAACACCAATGCCGGTCACTGACCGGTTAGCTGATCGCATCTCTGCCACGAAAACCTTGGGACGACCTTTCGCTCTTTTTACAACACTTGGGATCTCCAAACACGAAACTTACGTTTGTTTCCGGCCTGTGTTTGTAACGTCGACTTAATGACATCAAGCGGACACCGAATGATGAGTGACGAAACCCCTCCGACATAACCAGCAACCATGTGATCTGTGTAAGCCAACTTTGAAGTATTTCGCCATTTTATTATCTCTTTCAATACCTGGCTATAAACGCCAAAATATATCGAGAATTGGATGGAGTTGTTGTACAGAGGCATGGACAACCCTCTGAAGAAACCAGTAAACTGAAATATAAGCATGACAATTGCCTGCACGATATTAAATGTACGCCCTATTCCCAGGAACTATACTCTGTTACAACAACGGAATTAACAAGCTTCAAGGCAAAATACTTCCATAATAATACTTTTTGAAAGATTCTGATCAGGGTTAGCATGACAGGACTGGGAGAGTCGCTCTCAACCTTCAATTTAGAGGACTTGCTTTTCTGTCCCGGCAGTTACCGCTGTGGCAAAAGGAGACTCGTCTGTAGCTATCATATACATATGCTCCACATGAAATGACTGTCCGAGTTACTGATGCCATGCGCTTCAAGATATTTGTCTTTGATGGATGAAATGATGATCTTAAAGGTTTACATCCAAAATAATGATGTCGGCGTCCCTCTCATATCTAACCCTATAGCCGTCGTTCCCTCAAACGGCAAAGAATACGACGTATCGAAACTCACTATGCCATCTCTTCGTATCTTACGTAAGACATCAAGAAGCCGTAGTTTCCCTTGGGACACTTCTAGAGTTTGCAGCTGCACCTATAAATACAACAAAAGTGAACAAACTATAGTTACGGTAAGATCGCATGGTCCGGTTTCGAAACTTTCCTCTTGCCGTTGGTGAGTCGCGACAACTACTCGAACTGGTGCCAGCCAAATCGCCGTCGAGGAAGCAAATGTCACGTTTGAACTCTCGCTCGCGAGGTGTTTGAACGCAGATTGTATCGGAAACACTTTTTCGTGCCTTATCAGTGCCTTCAGAATAACATGTTGTTAATTCGTGCCAAAGGTACATGTATCTCAATCTGACCTTGACAATTACCTTCGTTGTGTCCAATGGATGCCCAACAACAAGAGCAGCAGCCCCTGAAAAGTAACCGCGAAACGCAGTGTATATACATGTATGAACTAAATTTAGGCGATATAATAATTCTTAGCATATTTTGGTTCAGACGTTTCCAATTTTCGAACCGAAAATTGCATGCGTGTATCAGAACTTTTCAAAATGGTTTCATAAGATGGTCTTTCCTTTCATTCATCTGACGGTCGGTTGAATGCGACACCGGGCCACGATCGCCCGGCCCTCTGACTGCTTTTCGGATTGCGTGTCGAGTGGCTGCAATATGCTGCCAAACAGAGAAGTTTACGGAAACACTTCATGAAATACAAATGTTTGTATGCAGCCTTGGTCCCAAGGCCACCTACCAAAGCCAGTCTCTATGTAACTGGCTGATGGCTTTCTGATGCCACTGAAAACGTAAGTTGGTCAAAGGGCTTTCATTTTGTTCAAATAATTTCACTAGTTTTAGCTGTACTTGACAATTTAAAGGTCTACGATGTTCGTGCTCATCGTATTTTCTTTAAGGCTCAGTGAATAGAAGTATAAACATTACCGAAATATAGTTATCATGCACACAAAATTCGCTGAAACCATTGGCGGGGTTTGTGGTATTTGAAATAGTACAGGCTACAGAACGTCATTGCTGAGTACGCACATGTATTTGTTTTGTTTTAGAAATTTTCAAATCCAATTTTGACAAGGTTAAGGCGTAAGTGTAGGCAAGGTACATGCCGTTTCGCCAAGTGACCTATAGCTCACGATCAAAATTTGGCAAACATCGCAGTGCATAATTTAATGAAAGAACCCCAAACCCCTGGACCAACTTACGTTTTTAGTGGAATCACGAGCGAACTTTACCTCCACAGGCACCGGCAATCCAGTCAATGACTGAGTTCTTTCCCATCATTTTCGTAATGTTCTCACAACATTACAAGATTGAAAGTCCCCGTAATAAAATTCGTCACTGAGGTGTTGTGGTCTACATCTTGTCATTGCCGATATACGTCAAGAGTCGTTTACTGTTTACTGAGTACACAGTTATTGGTATTTTCGAAACGGTTCAACAAAATTGCTTTACAATGTATATAAAGTCAGTGTCATAGCCAAATATAGAACGTTCCTTTATGTTCGCTTGGTATATAGGCCAACGCGAGTAAAGCTTGATATTCTAAAACCACGAAGGCCTTAAAAAGAAGCAGAATTCTAAAAGTCCGATTGCCAGCAAAGGCCTTAGTGCATTTTCAAAATACATGTAGTTATGGTTTATGCCTGTTTCGCCTATTCCTGTTTCGCCTATTCCTGTTTCGCCTACAAAATTCCTGTTTCGCCTATTCCTGATTCGCCTATTCCTGTTCCGCCTATTCCTTTTTCGCCTATTCCTTTTTCGCCTATTTCCTGTTTGGCCTATTTCCTGTTTGGCCTATTTCCTGTTTCGCCTATTCCTGTTTCGCCTACTTTCCAGTACCCCTACAATAAATCGACTCTCCCACGGGGAACCTTAGGGATGCATGTCCATTTTATGGGGAAAATGTGAGGGGACAATTGGATGATGTTAACGATGTGATGACAATTTGACTAATCAAATGCCATCAACTTTGTTAACAAACCATGCCATGACCGTTTTGAAAGAGTCACCTTGAAAGCGGGGACAGTCGGGACTTATTTGACCATAGGACCATAGGACCATACTGACACACAATAAAAACTAATAGATTAAGTAGAGTAAAGCAGTCGTTTATTTTATGAAAACTGAATTCATGAGTTTTTGATAAAAATACATAATATTGTACATTCTCATAATTATTTGATCAAAATCAGCTGTAAAACCCATGTCATAATATACATGTAGGTACAGCACATATAAAGTCAAACAAGGTGGAAAATACATATCATGATATTATGTCAGACAAGGTAACTGATGGCATCAATGTAACTCATTATGTCCCTCACTCCATTGACGTATTGTTCTTTGAGGCGTAACATGCGTTCGTCAATGCGTACATATGTGGCTCTCCTCGGGTTGGGTCGGTCAGTAAGGGACGGTTCATATTCCTACGTCTGTGGGGAGGTTAGCAATACATTTGAATAGGCGAAACAGGAATAGGCTAAACAGGAATTAGGCGAAACAGGAATAGGCTAAACAGGAATTAGGCGAAACAGGAATAGGCGAAACAGGAATTAGGCGAAACAGGAATTAGGCGAAACAGGAATAGGCGAAACAGGAATAGGCGGAACAGGAATAGGCGAAACAGGAATACACCGTAGTTATCGTAGGTTACCAAACATGTATATCGATACCTAATAAAATAAAATATATATCAGTATTTAACTTTTGGTGCAACTCAATCACTGAGAATCCTCAACGGATGAGGATCAACTTCCATATCCTTTGAATACTTAAACTTCGCCGTGTCAAAGATAATAATTGATCCATTGATATCGGCAGTGTCTAACCGATAGTTATAGACGACAAAAAGTTATATCAAGCTTGGGAAGGTTACTTTAGTATGCTATCTCAATGGTTCCATCTGAATAGAAAGGACTATGTCGACCTCTTATCGGCTAAATTACAAGCTTTTCTTTGAATAAATGACCGAATTACCAATGACATGACAAAAGCATCGCTTCCACCTATTTGCCTCCGGCACCTCCTTAAATGTTTTTATCAGTGAGAAACCCTCTACATGAGTCCTGAACATCTATGGTTATTTTACCTGGAAAAAACAAATAAAATGTTCATTCTTTCTACTCTGTCGCCGATTCCCTTTGGTTAGGCTTGGTGGCAGACGTCAGAGCCGAAACGTTTCAAGGGACAATACGTCAGTGGAAGATTGTATTCCGTCCTCCATCAAGCAGCATTCAACATGCCTGTCAATTTTACTGGGAAATGGAAGCCAGTCGAAAACATTGGGCTGGAGGACTATTTCAATAAACTTGGTAAGTCAGATAGAAGATTAATTGTTAGTTTTCTATGTTTTACCAGAGTCTTCCAAATCATATAATTTGCTAACTGGCTATATGTTAAAGCTATACTCAATGGAATCGTAAAGTTTTTTATGGTATTTTTTTACGATCTTGCCGATGAATGTAAAGGAACAAAATGCCTCCACTTCTCGATAGTAGCACATGTATATATGTATCATAATATGTACACCTTATCCTCAATCTCCAGGAATTGGTTCAATCAAGCAAAGTGCGATCAAGGGAGCTCATAACCGCATTGATCAAAATGGAGACGACTTCAAAATTACGATCAAGGTCAACGCCGTGATTTCCAAGAAACAAGCGTTTAAGATCGGTGAAGAATTCGATGAAAAAGACCCGACTGACAAGAGCGTTAGGGTAAGTTATCAGCCATGCTGTTGCCAGCTTGTCTACCGGCACTGGCTAATATTTATAAAGACTAGTAAATGCTTTTACTACAGTTTTCTACAGAGATGGGCTAGAAGCGTAAATGTACATGAAGTTTAAAGTAAAAGCATTTACTAGTCTTTTATAAATATCAGCCCATGACTACATGTAGATTCATGCCTTTCTCGGACATATACCTCTTGATTGAATATGCGAGAGGGAAGTGCATTGAAAAACCTTGTATCGGGGGACGGTTAAACCAGGACTGCATTTAGCTAATCACAATTGCATTTAGTAGCCAAAATATTTGACAGTTTTGTCAGAAAATTTCTTGCAATGAGGCGTTTTACGATAGTAGGCTATGCCATTAAAAGAGCATGAGAGAAAGATTTAAAAAATAGTTCGTTAGCATCGACATGTTGGCAACCACGCAAAAGCACAAACTGACTTGCAGCCTTCCAACGCACACACGGATGGTGCATAGGATAAGGGCAAGGAGTCTGCAGAAGACAATTGGCGATGGAACGCCAAATAAAAAAAAGCAGACTGCTCGAATTCGCTCTCGGTTCGAGAATGCACTTGGGTTCAGTGTGCATGAGTGAAGCACGAATTCAGAAGACCATATTTTAAGTTATGTTTTCATTGTTTTTCAGGTGTTTCCGTGCATGGACGGAGATAAGCTTGTGATAACCATGAAATACAAGAACCAACCGATGAAGCAGAAAGTCACACGAGAAATGGATGGTGATGAGATGAAACTGGTAAAAAGATACTAAATGCTCAACACACCCAACCAAATCTTTTGCCATGCCATTCGCCCCTTTTTTACTTCCGGCCAGAATATAATTTACATTGGCCATCAGAAGAGACCTGTCATGCACGTTCGGCGCAGAAACAAGGCCATGATTAAGTACATGGCTTCTTATTGGCCATAACTGATCGGAAGTAACAAATTCCTCCTTGAAGAATGTAGCGAATGACATTGAAAAATTGGATGTATTTTCCAAACAAATTCCGAATTTTAAGTGTAGTTTTAAATCAATCTAAGCTATTAATTTATTGTAAGGGGTTACTGTGGCAACAACAATATTTGGCAACGAAGGCCATTTAGTGTCAATTTATATCATGAAGCCCATTTCCTGTTATTCGGATTGATAACGTACCAACTATTAATCCTCACTTTTCCTTTAGTGTATGGAACTTTTTGAAGGAGAGGAAGGCAGTGAAACACTGGTCGCTACTTGCAAGAGGAGATTCCAGAGGGAGTAGCTAGCTGCAGCAGTTGGGCATGCGAATGTGCTTAGTAAAGCGAATAAGATAAAAAGGCACTAGTTTTAGTAAGATTAAATATTGTCATTTAAGTTTTTAGAATCTGACCTACTTACAGACACTTTGGGCACAAGAGAAACATTCCCAAAAATATTGATGTCTCAGCGAGCGGACGAGTAGCACTTTATACCATCAGGTTTTTGGACTGTCAACGCCATGATTATTGATCTATCCTCTGAATAAATTTCACAGCAGTCACATTATGAGCTAAGTTCTAACGTAAAAAAGCTGATACGGGTTTATCAAGGAAATCATCACTATAAATCGTCGATCTGATCGACATACATCAAAGCTCTTTAAAAGAATATTACCACAGTCTTCTTCAGATCTCCACTCAATTCTCTCAGGCTTAAGTTGTTAATAGTGTTTTTGTTGTTGCTGACAATAATAATTAGGATATCACGACCAACCTTACTGTGTTATTAGATGATTATTTAATTCGGGCAAGAGAAATATAGCAAATTTTGCATTTATAAGCCATGCGAGCTGGTGGCTTCGTCTACAGCATTACATATAAAAAAATGAAAAAGAAATGCTAAAAGCATTTGTCACTGGCAATCATCCGTACACACTTTCTTTGATTGATGATAAATACATCGTGTTCCCAAAATGCAGTCTAAGGTATTAAATAATCCCATTCTTACGCAATCCATGTCGATATTTCTAAGGACATGGATTGCGTAAGAATGGGATTATTTAATACCTTAGACTGCATTTTGGGAACACGATGTATTTATTATAAATCAAAGAAAGTGTGTACGGATGATTGCGAGTGACAAATGCTTTTAGCATTTCTTATTCATTTTTGTCTCAGCGAGCGGACGAGTAGCACTTTATACCATCAGGTTTTTGGACTGTCAACGCCATGATTGATGTCCTAATTGTCCTTGAATTGATTGAATTGCAATGAAAATCTAATGCAATATCAAAGGAGCAATATCGAAGACACAACTTAAACCAACCATTTGTCCACAGACTTTGACCCTGTGGCGTGCTGTATGCGTGCATATAAAAGTAAATCAATTGGTCCGATAGAGATGATGAGGCAATGTGAATATGCCTCGTTCCTTAGTCAGCAATATGCCCCTTTTTATACGGAGAAGAAGGAGAACCCAGATAGGCCTTCACATGTCGGCCTCCAAATGGCTCAGACCAATTGCACTATCACTACTATAACTTTAAAATGCGTGCTCCCCCTACATGTAGCATGATCTCGGGCAAGGCACTTAGTCGACAGGCAAGCTAGAAGTTCAGCACCGTGAGCAGCTCCTTGATAAGGCCATGCCAAGTTCAGAGTGCCTCTTCAGATACATCAAGTTTTGAAAGCTGTGGTGAGCACATAAACATACCATGGTAACCTTAATTTGAACATCCTTTCATAATCAAGGGCTAGCTCTGGCTAATACAACAGCCATATACAATAGACCATCAATTTGACCCCAGCTCCTTACTGCGGGAAAACCCAAGTCCAGCAACCAAAAGTACCAAAAATACGTTTTTGTTTACATTTGAACTGCACACATGCGTTTGTTTACAATTGCTTTCCCCGCAAAATCTCGAAGATCAGGTGACCTGCAATCGTGGATTGAAAATAACATTAACCTGGGTTAGCAGGTCAACAGGTACAGGCTGTTCCAATCATCCCCTTACAGCCAGCCGTTCAACAGGTAATGTTAGTCACCCCACAGGGAGTGCAGGTGATTGATTAAGCCCCTGCATAACTAAACAGCAATGACTTGGCTTCTGTGAGTGGTAAGGAGAATTGACATTGTCCGACTAAAAATCCCTCATTACTGCTCCGCTGAAGTAAATTTCCGAAAACAAACATAACGTTGCATCAGGATACCATATCACCTGCAAACGTGCAAAATTTCGAGACGAAACACTACCCCCAAATGGCACTTTATCGAACCGCCTTAAAGTATTATGATATAGATCGCGCCTCATTCCATGTCGATTGACAGTTTCAATTTTAATGAATCCACCATGTCCGCAGTAAGAAAAAGTCCTGACTCCCTCCACATTCTGAAGGCCCTCACATTGGCATCCTGAGCTTCAGGGCCTTTCCTATAAACTAACACATGCAAGTGGGAGGATTGGACTGACACACAGCCGGTGCGAGGACCATGCTATAAGACACTTTTGGATTTCAGAAATCAAATTTCGAAATTCTGTAGATCGTATCGTCGCCCACAGATATTGCCGCTGTGACAGTTAAAAATATTCCTTGATAGAGTGTCATGGGAACATACTAGGATTATAAGGTGTTCAAATAGTTTGCATTTTTAATCACTTGTTCTAATTTTAGGCCAAAACTGCATAAACAATATTAATGTATGTAAGTATGCTCACCTTAATAACAGCATGTTTTGGAGTGATTTCACTGGTGCCAGAGGCTTGAGAGTGCAGTGTTGGTTACGGACTTATTTATCAGATGCCCCTCTTGCGCGTTGAATGATCAGATGAGAGCATAGAAGCTAGAATCAGCTGTACAGTCCGGCTTTAACTTTATGTACCTTCTGACACTTATTTGACAATCATGTTCATCTTCACAAGCAGCAGCTGAGCGCTAATTCAATAGATCTTATGGCCCGCCCCGCTTTTTGCTGGTATTTATTCGCGCCTATTTTTCAGTACGACATTCTTGACGACATTCTCGTTATCAGGACCCGCACTTTCCGGCATAAGACCATCATCAAGAATGTTACCGTTGAGACTAGTGGTGTTAGTCCTCTGTATTTTGGTCATAGGGACCACAGGGCACGAGCGGTAAGTTCCAGTTGTTCCTCATCCTGCAGTTCCTCATAGCTCATTCCGGCCATGAATTCTTAGTGTAAATTCTTAGTGGTTTTAAAATGCAAACATATTGATGTGAACCTCAAACATTCTCATGAATACATAGAGCATGTTATTAATAACTTTGCGCACCCGCCATGCACTCTTCAGCTCAAATGAAAGTAAAACATCATGAAACGTGACGGGATGACAGTTCAGAACGCTCTCTGTCCGGCTTGATCTACCTGATAAATCAAATCCTATCAAGTTCAAAGAAAAAGCTAATTAAATTCTGTCTGAATTACTGAGGCCCATTTCGCGAATAATTAGAAAATGCTTTGGTCAAAATTTGCGGTATCTTTCAAGCCGCACATATAGCATCCAGAACTATCGAATTCGGAATTCGAATTTTCAATACGATTTATTATGAAGAATTGAAAGGGAAATGAAAAATCCCATGTTTCCCGCGGTTTCTAGTATAGTCAATTCCCGCAGGTCCTGCCGGAGGTATATTTTATCAATGATTGCAAACAAACACTGAGATGATAACGCAAGTAGATCTTGAATATGTGGTATATACGTGTAATTCTCATTCAAGTCAGGATTTAGAACAAGAGAACATAGTTTTGAGTTTTTATATATACTTTGAAATTCCTGCATGCCAACAAGTAGGAGGAAAAGAAACAAGACCTTGAGGAAAACTTTGAAATTAATATTTTTTACCATTTCATTTTTTTTATAAAACCCTTTTAAACTGTGTGTCTAAAAAGATATTTGATTAAACATTTTGTTCATATTTTGTATGATATCAGAAGTTTGGAAATGATGATGAGTTTATGACCATCGACAATGCGGCATGTTATAACATGAGGTGATGTCATCGCGGGACCTCTTCGGACCAAGTGCCTGTGTGACAGACAATACATATTTTTACAGGTCAGGGAGCTTCCATCCATCCAGCCGCGGCAAGCCATCCAGTGGTTCTCGGTCACACAGCAGATATCAGTCAGGCAAGCCTGGGGGGAGGCATTCGTCAGGGAGCCACAGGCCCAAAAGAAACATTCACTCCGGCCGCCACGAGCGATCCGTTCGCGATCGGTCATCCAGAAGACATTAGTCAAGCAAGCCGTGGGGGAGGCATTCGTCAGGGAAATACAAGCCGGTTTGGTGGAGGCCTTCGTCAAGGAGTTTCTATTCGAGTTACTCCCCCTCAAAAAGCTACGTTCAGTCGGGATGGGCGATTCACGCTACAATAGTTGATCTTGAGAAATAATGCAACAATCGCTCATGAAGCATTGTTAGTAGAAATCTTGCTTTTAACATACAATGTAGTATCAGTCTGCAACAAATAAGCTTGAAGTTTATTGAAAACCGTTTTTTTACTCCTTTATTATATACATGTATATCTACCATTGTTTTAAAGGACCAGTGGTAAGGGCATCATCAAAAAGCAAACCCAGCGGTTCCAGTGCGGGTTTCTACTGAATGAGATTTGGCGCGATATCTCATGCGATTTGTGCTTTGTTTGGGTGCAGCAGAATCCTTATTGTGGAACGACAAGCACTGCCGCATGCGTTAGGTTGTCGCAAAATTTTTATTGTATGACCAGATTTGATTCCTAAAGGGTATTTCCACTGAATGCGTTTATTTGAAAGACTCTGGTGGAATCATATACCCTCATCGTACAGCGGGTCACAGTTTCCTGTGTTCCACAGTGTTTTTGATGACCGAGACCCGGTCAATTACCACTGACAAAGGAAGGTGCGCACGTATCATGATCGATGTCCATCAGAACGATCAGTATAGATGTGATCAAAGTTCGAAATTCCATTCGAAAATATCAATACTTTCATATAAACTGAAAGCATAATTGCATTCATTAAACAACCTCTTACTACAGACAGTGAAAACCCCCGAAAGAACGTTTTAAAGCCATCTTCTCGGTAGGTCTTCCGTATACAGTCTAAAGTTCCATTGTATCTCACGCCAAGGCTGTCTGCTACTATCCTGGTCCGTATGACGTCCCATGGCATAATGGCGGTCCACAAGACAGCTCCAGCAATGCCGCCTGCAAGACATCCAATGACGATTCCATTCGGCCTAAATAGAGAGTACGAACATAATCTTTCCCGCAAGAATATGAACGCCGGGATGAAGGTTATACTGGTGGGTATTTGCATGATCAAATTGATGGCCAGGCCCCGGTATAGACCGCGCAGACCCTTGCTTTGGTAGACGTCTTCCAGGCAGCAGAGTGATCCCTTGTAATACACCCGAGAGCCATGTTTGGCGCGCTCTGGAACCAGGTAAAGAACAACGTATAATCGGTATATATCATCAACAACAGTGGCTGGGTTTGGCTTCATAAATATCACAGTTCTCCTGCCGTAAAAACACTTAAACGTTTAAGACGAGATCACAAACTTTATACTGGGTTACAGTAAAGACCATGGCTGATTGCCGACACCCGATGGGAACAAAAAGGCTGATGATGAGGGTAGACCTTTATTTAGAATGTGGAAAAATGAAACTGCTCTATAGCCCATGTGATCGTTTTCTTAAGTCGCGCACTACTACGCGGGGCGGAACACCAATGCCGGTCACTGACCGGTTAGCTGATCCCATCTCTGCCACGAAAACCTTGGGACGACCTTTCGCTCTTTTTACAACACTTGGGATCTCCAAACACGAAACTTACGTTTGTTTCCGGCTTGTGTTTGTAACGTCGACTTAATGACATCAAGCGGACACCGAATGATGAGTGACGAAACCCCTCCGACATAACCAGCAACCATGTGATCTGTGTAAGCCAACTTTGAAGTATTTCGCCATTTTATTATCTCTTTCAGTACCTGGCTATAAACGCCAAAATATATCGAGAATTGGATGGAGTTGTTGTACAGAGGCATGGACAACCCTCTGAAGAAACCAGTAAACTGAAATATAAGCATGACAATTGCCTGCACGATATTAACTGTACGCCCTATTCCCAGGAACTATACTGTTACAACAACGGAATTAACAAGCTTCAAGGCAAAATACTTCCATAATAATACTTTTTGAAAGATTCTGATCAGGGTTAGCATGACAGGACTGGGAGAGTCGCTCTCAGCCTTCAGTTTAGAGGACTTGCTTTTCTGTCCCGGCAGTTACCGCTGTGGCAAAAGGAGACTCGTCTGTAGCTATCATATACATATGCTCCACATGAAATGACTGTCCGAGTAACTGATGCCATGCGCTTCAAGATATTTGTCTTTGATGGATGAAATGATGATCTTAAAGGTTTACATCCAAAATAATGATGTCGGCGTCCCTCTCATATCTAACCCTATAGCCGTCGTTCCCTCAAACTGCAAAGAATACGACGTATCGAAACTCACTATGCCATCTCTTCGTATCTTACGTAAGACATCAAGAAGCCGTAGTTTCCCTTGGGACACTTCTAGAGTTTGCAGCTGACAATTACCTTCGTTGTGTCCAATGGATGCCCAACAACAAGAGCAGCAGCCCCTGAAAAGTAACCGCGAAACGCAGTGTATATACATGTATATCATATAAAGTTATGAACTCAATTTAGACGATATAATAATTCTTAGCACGTTCACACGTTTCCAATTTTCGAACCGAATATAGCATGCGTGTATCAGAATTTTCAAATGGTTTCATAAGATGGTCTTTCCTTTCATTCATCTGACGGTCGGTTGAATGCGACACCGGGCCACGATCGCCCGGCCCTCTGACTGCTTTTCGGATTGCGTGTCGAGTGGCTGCGATATGCAGCTAAACAGAGAAGACTTGACTGACACACAGCCGGTGCAAGGACCATGCTATAAGACACTTTTGGATTTCAGAAATCAAATTTCGAAATTCTGTAGATCGTATCGTCGCCCACAGATAGTGCCGCTGTGACAGTTAAAAATATTCCTTGATAGAGTGTCATGGGAACATACTAGGATTATAAGGTGTTCAAATAGTTTGCGTTTTAATCACTTGTCCTAATTTTAGGCCAAAGCTACATAAACAATATTAATGTATGTAAGTATGCTTACCTTAATAACAGTATGTTTTGGAGTGATTTCACTGGTGCCAGAGGCTTGACAGCTGCAGTGTTGGTTACGGACTTATTTATCAGATGCCCGTCTTGCGCGTTGAATGATAAGATGAGAGCATAGAAGCTAGAATCAGCTGTACAGTCCGGCTTTAACTTTATGTACCTTCTGACACTTATTTGACAATCATGTTCATCTTCACAAGCAGCAGCTGAGCGCTAATTCAATAGATCTTATGGCCCGCCCCGCTTTTTGCTGGTATTTATTCGCGCCTATTTTTCAGTACGGCATTCTTGACGACATTCTCGTTATCAGGACCCGCACTTTCCGGCATAAGACCATCATCAAGAATGTTACCGTTGAGACTAGTGGTGTTAGTCCTCTGTATTTTGGTCATAGGGACCACAGGGCACAAGGGGTAAGTTCCAGTTGTTCCTCATCCTGCAGTTCCTCATAGCTCATCCCGGCCATGAATTCTTCGTGTAAATTCTTAGTGGTTTTAAAATGCAAACATATTGATGTGAACCTCAAACATTCTCATGAATACATAGAGCATGTTATTAATAACTTTGCGCATCCGCCATGCACTCGTCAGCTCAAATGAAAGTAAAACATCATGAAACGTGACGGGATGACAGTTCAGAACGTTCTCTGTCCGGCTTTATCTACCTGATAAATCAAATCCTATCAATTTCAAAGAAAAAGCTAATTAAATTCTGTCCGAATTGCTGAGGCCCATTTCGCGAATAATTAGAAAATGCTTTGGTCAAAATTTGCGGTATCTTTCAAGCCGCACAGATAGCATCCAGAACTATCGAATTCGGAATTCGAATTTTCAATACGATTTATTATGAAGAATTGAAAGGGAAATGAAAAATCCCATGTTTCCCGCGGTTTCTAGTATAGTCAATTCCCGCAGGTCCTGCCGGAGGTATATTTTATCAATGATTGCAAACAAACACTGAGATGATAACGCAAGTAGATCTTGAATATGTGGTATATACGTGTAATTCTCATTCAAGTCAGGATTTAGAACAAGAGAACATAGTTTTGAGTTTTTATATATACTTTGAAATTCCTGCATGCCAACAAGTAGGAGGAAAAGAAACAAGACCTTGAGGAAAACTTTGAAATTAATATTTTTTACCATTTCATTTTTTGTTATAAAACCGTTTTAAACTGTGTGTCTAAAAAGATATTTGATTAAACATTTTGTTCATATTTTGTATGATATCAGAAGTTTGGAAATGATGATGAGTTTATGACCATCGACAATGCGGCATGTTATAACATGAGGTGATGTCATCGCGGGACCTCTTCGGACCAAGTGCCTGTGTGACAGACAATACATATTTTTACAGGTCAGGGAGCTTCCATCCATCCAGCCGCGGCAAGCCATCCAGTGGTTCTCGGTCACACAGCAGATATCAGTCAGGCAAGCCTAGGGGGAGGGATTCGTCAGGGAGCCACAGGCCCAGAAGAAACATTCACTCCGGCCGCCACGAGCGATCCGTTCGCGATCGGTCATCCAGCAGACATTAGTCAAGCAAGCCGTGGGGGAGGCATTCGTCAGGGAAATACAAGCCGGTTTGGTGGAGGCCTTCGTCAAGGAGTTTCTATTCGAGTTACTCCCCCTCAAAAAGCTACGTTCAGTCGGGATGGGCGATTCACGCTACAATAGTTGATCTTGAGAAATAATGCAACAATCGCTCATGAAGCATTGTTTGTAGAAATCTTGCTTTTAACTTACAATGTAGTATCAGTCTGCAACAAATAAGCTTGAAGTTTATTGAAAACCGTTTTTTTACTCCTTTATTATATATATCTACCATTTTTCTAAAGGACCAGTGGTAAGGGCATTATCAAAAAGCAAACCCAGCGGTTCCAGTGCGGGTTTCTACTGAATGAGATTTGGCGCGATATCTCATGCGATTTGTGCTTTGTTTGGGTGCAGCAGAATCCTTATTGTGGAACGACAAGCACTGCCGCATGCGTTAGGTTGTCGCAAAATTTTTATTGTATGACCAGATTTGATTCCTTAAGGGTATTTCCACTGAATGCGTTTATTTGAAAGACTCTGGTGGAATCATATACCCTCATCGTACAGCGGGTCACAGTTTCCTGTGTTCCACAGTGTTTTTGATGACCGAGACCAGGTCAATTACCACTGACAAAGGAAGGTGCGCACGTATCATGATCGATGTCCATCAGAACGATCAGTATAGATGTGATCAAAGTTCGAAATTCCATTCGAAAATATCAATACTTTCATATAAACTGAAAGCATAATTGCATTCATTAAACAACCTCTTACTACAGACAGTGAAAACCCCCGAAAGAACGTTTTAAAGCCATCTTCTCGGTAGGTCTTCCGTATACAGTCTAAAGTTCCATTGTATCTCACGCCAAGGCTGTCTGCTACTATCCTGGTCCGTATGACGTCCCATGGCATAATGGCGGTCCACAAGACAGCTCCAGCAATGCCGCCTGCAAGACATCCAATGACGATTCCATTCGGCCTAAATAGAGAGTACGAACATAATCTTTCCCGCAAGAATATGAACGCCGGGATGAAGGTTATACTGGTGGGTATTTGCATGATCAAATTGATGGCCAGGCCCCGGTATAGACCGCGCAGACCCTTGCTTTGGTAGACGTCTTCCAGGCAGCAGAGTGATCCCTTGTAATACACCCGAGAGCCATGTTTGGCGCGCTCTGGAACCAGGTAAAGAACAACGTATAATCGGTATATATCATCAACAACAGTGGCTGGGTTTGGCTTTATAAATATCACAGTTCTCCTGCCGTAAAAACACTTAAACGTTTAAGACGAGATCACAAACTTTATACTGGGTTACAGTAAAGACCATGGCTGATTGCCGACACCCGATGGGAACAAAAAGGCTGATGATGAGGGTAGACCTTTATTTAGAATGTGGAAAAATGAAACTGCTCTATAGCCCATGTGATCGTTTTCTTAAGTCGCGCACTACTACGCGGGGCGGAACACCAATGCCGGTCACTGACCGGTTAGCTGATCCTATCTCTGCCACGAAAACCTTGGGACGACCTTTCGCTCTTTTTACAACACTTGGGATCTCCAAACACGAAACTTACGTTTGTTTCCGGCTTGTGTTTGTAACGTCGACTTAATGACATCAAGCGGACACCGAATGATGAGTGCGTTTGCGTTTGTTTACAATTTCTTTCCCCGCGAAATCTCGAAGATCAGGTGACCTGCAATCGTGGATTGAAAATAACATTAACCTGGGTCAGCAGGTCAACAGGTACAGGCTGTTCCAATCATCCCCTTACAGCCAGCCGTTCAACAGGTAATGTTAGTCACCCCACAGGGAGTGCAGGTGATTGATTAAGCCCCTGCATAACTAAACAGCAATGACTTGGCTTCTGTGAGTGGTAAGGAGAATTGACATTGTCCGATTAAAAATCCCTCATTACTGCTCCGCTGAAGTAAATTTCCGAAAATAAACATAACGTTGCATCAGGATACCATATCACCTGCAAACGTGCAAAATTTCGAGACGAAACACTACCCCCAAATCGCACTTTATCGAATCGCCTTAAAGTATTATGATATAGATTGCGCCTCATTCTATGTCGATTGACAGTTTCAATTTTAATGAATCCATCATGTCCGCAGTAAGAAAAAGTCCCGACTCCCTCCACATTCTGAAGGCCCTCACATTGGCATCCTGAGCTTCAGGGCCTTTCCTATTAACTAACACATGCAAGTGGGAGGATTTGACTGACACACAGCCGGTGCGAGGACCATGCTATAAGACACTTTTGGATTTCAGAAATCAAATTTCGAAATTCTGTAGATCGTATCGTCGCCCACAGATAGTGCCGCTGTGACAGTTAAAAATATTCCTTGATAGAGTGTCATGGGAACATACCAGGATTATAAGGTGTTCAAATAGTTTGCATTTTTAATCACTTGTTCTAATTTTAGGCCAAAACTGCATAAACAATATTAATGTATGTAAGTATGCTTACCTTAATAACAGCATGTTTTGGAGTGATTTCACTGGTGCCAGAGGCTTGAGAGTGCAGTGTTGGTTACGGACTTATTTATCAGATGCCCCTCTTGCGCGTTGAATGATCAGATGAGAGCATAGAAGCTAGAATCAGCTGTACAGTCCGGCTTTAACTTTATGTACCTTCTGACACTTATTTGACAATCATGTTCATCTTCACAAGCAGCAGCTGAGCGCTAATTCAATAGATCTTATGGCCCGCCCCGCTTTTTGCTGGTATTTATTCGCGCCTATTTTTCAGTACGGCATTCTTGACGACATTCTCGTTATCAGGACCCGCACTTTCCGGCATAAGACCATCATCAAGAATGTTACCGTTGAGACTAGTGGTGTTAGTCCTCTGTATTTTGGTCATAGGGACCACAGGGCACAAGGGGTAAGTTCCAGTTGTTCCTCATCCTGCAGTTCCTCAGAGCTCATCCCGGCCATGAATTCTTCGTGTAAATTCTTAGTGGTTTTAAAATGCAAACATATTGATGTGAACCTCAAACATTCTCATGAATACATAGAGCATGTTATTAATAACTTTGCGCACCCGCCATGCACTCGTCAGCTCAAATGAAAGTAAAACATCATGAAACGTGACGGGATGACAGTTCAGAACGTTCTCTGTCCGGCTTTATCTACCTGATAAATCAAATCCTATCAATTTCAAAGAAAAAGCTAATTAAATTCTGTCCGAATTGCTGAGGCCCATTTCGCGAATAATTAGAAAATGCTTTGGTCAAAATTTGCGGTATCTTTCAAGCCGCACAGATAGCATCCAGAACTATCGAATTCGGAATTCGAATTTTCAATACGATTTATTATGAAGAATTGAAAGGGAAATGAAAAATCCCATGTTTCCCGCGGTTTCTAGTATAGTCAATTCCCGCAGGTCCTGCCGGAGGTATATTTTATCAATGATTGCAAACAAACACTGAGATGATAACGCAAGTAGATCTTGAATATGTGGTATAAGCGTGTAATTCTCATTCAAGTCAGGATTTAGAACAAGAGAACATAGTTTTGAGTTCTTATATATACTTTGAAATTCCTGCATGCAAACAAGTAGGAGGAAAAGAAACAAGACCTTGAGAAAAACTTTGAAATTAATATTTTTTACCATTTCATTTTTTGTTATAAAACCGTTTTAAACTGTGTGTCTAAAAAGATATTTGATTAAACATTTTGTTCATATTTTGTATGATATCAGAAGTTTGGAAATGATGATGAGTTTATGACCATCGACAATGCGGCATGTTATAACATGAGGTGATGTCATCGCGGGACCTCTTCGGACCAAGTGCCTGTGTGACAGACAATACATATTTTTACAGGTCAGGGAGCTTCCATCCATCCAGCCGCGGCAAGCCATCCAGTGGTTCTCGGTCACACAGCAGATATCAGTCAGGCAAGCCTGGGGGGAGGCATTCGTCAGGGAGCCACAGGCCCAGAAGAAACATTCACTCCGGCCGCCACGAGCGATCCGTTCGCGATCGGTCATCCAGAAGACATTAGTCAAGCAAGCCGTGGGGGAGGCATTCGTCAGGGAAATACAAGCCGGTTTGGTGGAGGCCTTCGTCAAGGAGTTTCTATTCGAGTTACTTCCCCTCAAAAAGCTACGTTCAGTCGGGATGGGCGATTCACGCTACAATAGTTGATCTTGAGAAATAATGCAACAATCGCTCATGAAGCATTGTTAGTAGAAATCTTGCTTTTAACATACAATGTATATGTAGTATCAGTCTGCAACAAATAAGCTTGAAGTTTATTGAAAACCGTTTTTTTACTCCTTTATTATATACATGTATATCTACCATTGTTTTAAAGGACCAGTGGTAAGGGCATCATCAAAAAGCAAACCCAGCGGTTCCAGTGCGGGTTTCTACTGAATGAGATTTGGCGCGATATCTCATGCGATTTGAGCTTTGTTTGGGTGCAGCAGAATCCTTATTGTGGAACGACAAGCACTGCCGCATGCGTTAGGTTGTCGCAATTTTCCTAAAGGGTATTTCCACTGAATGCGTTTATTTGAAAGACTCTGGTGGAATCATATACCCTCATCGTACAGCGGGTCACAGTTTCCTGTGTTCCACAGTGTTTTTGATGACCGAGACCCGGTCAATTACCACTGACAAAGGAGGTGCGCACGTATCATGATCGGTGTCCATCAGAACGATCACTATAGATGTGATCAAAGTTCGAAATTCCATTCGAAAATATCAATACTTTCATATAAACTGAAAGCATAATTGCATTCATTAAACAACCTCTTACTACAGACAGTGAAAACCCCCGAAAGAACGTTTTAAAGCCATCTTCTCGGTAGGTCTTTCGTATACAGTCTAAAGTTCCATTGTATCTCACGCCAAGGCTGTCTGCTACTATCCTGGTCCGTATGACGTCCCATGGCATAATGGCGGTCCACAAGACAGCTCCAGCAATGCCGCCTGCAAGACATCCAATGACGATTCCATTCGGCCTAAATAGAGAGTACGAACATAATCTTTCCCGCAAGAATATGAACGCCGGGATGAAGGTTATACTGGTGGGTATTTGCATGATCAAATTGATGGCCAGGCCCCGGTATAGACCGCGCAGACCCTTGCTTTGGTAGACGTCTTCCAGGCAGCAGAGTGATCCCTTGTAATACACCCGAGAGCCATGTTTGGCGCGCTCTGGAACCAGGTAAAGAACAACGTATAATCGGTATATATCATCAACAACAGTGGCTGGGTTTGGCTTTATAAATATCACAGTTCTCCTGCCGTAAAAACACTTAAACGTTTAAGACGAGATCACAAACTTTATACTGGGTAACAGTAAAGACCATGGCTGATTGCCGACACCCGATGGGAACAAAAAGGCTGATGATGAGGGTAGACCTTTATTTAGAATGTGGAAAAATGAAACTGCTCTATAGCCCATGTGATCGTTTTCTTAAGTCGCGCACTACTACGCGGGGCGGAACACCAATGCCGGTCACTGACCGGTTAGCTGATCCTATCTCTGCCACGAAAACCTTGGGACGACCTTTCGCTCTTTTTACAACACTTGGGATCTCCAAACACGAAACTTACGTTTGTTTCCGGCTTGTGTTTGTAACGTCGACTTAATGACATCAAGCGGACACCGAATGATGAGTGCGTTTGCGTTTGTTTACAATTTCTTTCCCCGCGAAATCTCGAAGATCAGGTGACCTGCAATCGTGGATTGAAAATAACATTAACCTGGGTCAGCAGGTCAACAGGTACAGGCTGTTCCAATCATCCCCTTACAGCCAGCCGTTCAACAGGTAATGTTAGTCACCCCACAGGGAGTGCAGGTGATTGATTAAGCCCCTGCATAACTAAACAGCAATGACTTGGCTTCTGTGAGTGGTAAGGAGAATTGACATTGTCCGATTAAAAATCCCTCATTACTGCTCCGCTGAAGTAAATTTCCGAAAATAAACATAACGTTGCATCAGGATACCATATCACCTGCAAACGTGCAAAATTTCGAGACGAAACACTACCCCCAAATCGCACTTTATCGAATCGCCTTAAAGTATTATGATATAGATTGCGCCTCATTCTATGTCGATTGACAGTTTCAATTTTAATGAATCCATCATGTCCGCAGTAAGAAAAAGTCCCGACTCCCTCCACATTCTGAAGGCCCTCACATTGGCATCCTGAGCTTCAGGGCCTTTCCTATTAACTAACACATGCAAGTGGGAGGATTTGACTGACACACAGCCGGTGCGAGGACCATGCTATAAGACACTTTTGGATTTCAGAAATCAAATTTCGAAATTCTGTAGATCGTATCGTCGCCCACAGATAGTGCCGCTGTGACAGTTAAAAATATTCCTTGATAGAGTGTCATGGGAACATACCAGGATTATAAGGTGTTCAAATAGTTTGCATTTTTAATCACTTGTTCTAATTTTAGGCCAAAGCTACATAAACAATATTAATGTATGTAAGTATGCTTACCTTAATAACAGCATGTTTTGGAGTGATTTCACTGGTGCCAGAGGCTTGACAGCTGCAGTGTTGGTTACGGACTTATTTATCAGATGCCCGTCTTGCGCGTTGAATGATAAGATAAGAGCATAGAAGCTAGAATCAGCTGTACAGTCCGGCTTTACCTTTATGTACCTTCTGACACTTATTTGACAATCATGTTCATCTTTACAAGCAGCAGCTGAGCGCTAATTCAATTGCTCTTATGCCCCGCCCCCCTTTTTGCTGGTATTTATTCGTGCCTTGGTTTTCAGTACGACATTCTCGTTATCAGGACCCGCACTTTCCGGCATAAGACCATCATCAAGAATGTTACCGTTGAGAGTAGTGGTGTTAGTCATCTGTATTTTGGTCATAGGGACCACCGGGCAAAATCGGCGGTAAGTTCCAGTTGTTCCTCATCCTGCAGTTCCTCATAGCTCATCCCGGCCATGAATTCTTAGTGAAAATTCTTAGTGGTTTTAAACTGCAAACATATTGATGTGAACCTCAAACATTCTCATGATTACATAGAGCATGTTATTAATAACTTTGCGCACCCGCCATGCACTCGTCAGCTCAAATGAAAGTAAAACATCATGAAACGTGACGGGATGACAGTTCAGAACGCTCACTGTCCGGCTTAATCTACGTGATAAATTAAAAACATATCAATTTCAAAGAAAAAGCTAATTAAATTCTGTCCGAATTACTGAGGCCCATTTCGCGAATATTTAGAAAATGCTTTAGTCAAAATTTGCGGTATCTTTCAAGCCGCACAGATAGCATCCAGAACTATCGAATTCGGAATTCGAATTTTCAATACGATTTATTACGAAGAATTTAAAGGGAAATGAAAAATCTCATGTTTCCCGCGGTTTCTAGTATAGTCAATTCCCGCAGGTCCTGCCGGAGGTATATTTACGGTGGCCCATAGAGGACATGCGTTTATTTTCAATATAATAGAAAATGTTTCTTTTTACAATGCGTTTTTCTCTCTCGAATTACAACCGCGGTGGAAATTAATATCGACCGCGGTGGAAATTAATATCCACCGCGGTGGAAATTAATATCCACCGCGGTGGAAATTAACGAATTAGCTCCCGCGGTGGATATTATTTCCACCGCGGTGGATATTATTTCCACCGCGGTGGATATTAATTTCCACCGCGGTCGATATTAATTTCCACCGCGGTCGATATTATTTTCTTTGGCGTTGGTGGGAATTATTATTTTTTACCCGGCGGTGGAAATTATTTTTTCGGCGGCGAGAAATAAATTCGACGGCGGTTGTAATTCGAGAGAAAAAAAACGCATTGTAAAAAAAAAATTTCTATTATATTGAAAATAAACGCATGTCCTCTATGGGCCACCGCAGACGGCGGTTGTAATTCGAGAGAAAAAAAACGCAGCAATGTAAAAAATTTTTTTTCTATTATATTGAAAATAAACGCATGTCCTCTATGGGCCACCGTATATATTTTACCAATGATTGCAAACAAACACTGAGATGATAACGCAAGTAGATCTTGAATATGTGGTATATACGTGTAATTCTCATTCAAGTCAGGATTTAGAACAAGAGAACATAGTTTTGAGTTCTTATATATACTTTGAAATTCCTGCATGCCTACAAGTAGGAGGAAAAGAAACAAGAGCTTGAGGAAAACTTTGAAATTAATATTTTACAATTTCATATTTTTTTATAAAACCCTTTTGAAATGTGTGTCTAAAAAGATTATTGATTAAACCTTTTGTTCATATTTTGAATGATGTCAGAAGTTTGGAAATGAGGATGAGTTTATGACCATCGACAATGCGGCATGTTATAACATGAGGTGATGTCAAGTGCCTGTGTGACAGACAATACATATTTTTACAGGTCAGAGAGCTTCAATCCATCCAGCCGCTACGAGCCATCCAGTGGTTATCGGTCACCCAGCAGATACTATTCATCCAGCCGCTACGAGCCATCCAGTGGTTATCGGTCACACAGCAGATACTATTCATCCAGCCGCTACGAGCCATCCAATGGTTATCGGTCACACAGCAGATACTATTCATTCAGCCGCTACGAGCCATCCAGTGGTTATCGGTCACACAGCAGATACTATTCATTCAGCCGCTACGAGCCATCCAGTGGCTATCGGTCACCCAGCAGATACTATTCATCCAGCCGCTACGAGCCATCCAGTGGCTATCGGTCACACAGCAGATACTATTCATTCAGCCGCTACGAGCCATCCAGTGGCTATCGGTCACCCAGCAGATACTATTCATCCAGCCGCTACGAGCCATCCAGTGGCTATCGGTCACACAGCAGATACTATTCATTCAGCCGCTACGAGCCATCCAGTGGCTATCGGTCACCCAGCAGATACTATTCATCCAGCCGCTACGAGCCATCCAGTGGCTATCGGTCACACAGCAGATACTATTCATTCAGCCGCTACGAG
Source organism: Lineus longissimus (assembly GCF_910592395.1). Taxonomy (NCBI): domain Eukaryota; kingdom Metazoa; phylum Nemertea; class Pilidiophora; order Heteronemertea; family Lineidae; genus Lineus; species Lineus longissimus. The sequence goes on from NC_088309.1 coordinate 5,193,521, forward strand.
CCATCCAGTGGCTATCGGTCACCCAGCAGATACTATTCATCCAGCCGCTACGAGCCATCCAGTGGCTATCGGTCACACAGCAGATACTATTCATCCAGCCGCTACGAGCCATCCAGTGTTTATCGGTCACCCAGCAGATACTATTCATTCAGCCGCTACGAGCCATCAAGTGGTTATCGGTCACCCAGCAGATACTATTCATCCAGCCGCTACGAGCCATCCAGTGGTTATCGGTCACACAGCAGATACTATTCATCCAGCCGCTACGAGCCATCTAGTGGTTATCGGTCATCCAGCAGATATCAGTCAAGCAAGCCGTGGGGGAGGCCTTCGTCAGGGAACTACAAGCCCAGCAGATACTATTCATCCAGCCGCTACGAGCCATCAAGTGGTTATCGGTCACCCAGCAGATACTATTCATCCAGCCGCTACGAGCCATCCAGTGGTTATCGGTCACACAGCAGATATCAGTCAAGCAAGCCGTGGGGGAGGCCTTCGTCAGGGAACTACAAGCCCAGCAGATACTATTCATCCAGCCGCTACGAGCCATCCAGTCGCTATCGGTCATCCAGCAGATATTAGTCAAGCAATCCGTGATGGAGGCCATCGTCAGGGAAATACAAGCCGGTTTGGTGGAGGCCTTCATCAAGGAGTTTCTATTCGAGTTACTACCCCTCAAAAAGCTACGTTCAGTCGGGATGGGCGATTCACGCTACAAGTTTATCTTGAGAAATAATGCAACAATCGCTCATGAAGCATTGTTAGTAGAAATCTTGCTTTTAACTTACAATGTAGTATCAGTCTGCAGCAAATAAGCTTGAAGTTTATTGAAAACCGTTTTTTTACTCCTTTATTATATATATCTACCATTGTTTTAAAGGACCAGTGGTAAAGGCATCATCAAAAAGCAAACCCAGCGGTTCCAGTGCGGGTTTCTACTGAATGAGATTTGGCGCGATATCTCATGCGATTTGTGCTTTGTTTGGGTGCAGCAGAATCCTTATTGTGGAACGACAAGCACTGCCGCATGCGTTAGGTTGTCGCAAAAATTTCATTGTATGACCGGATTTGATTCCTAAAGGGTATTTCCACTGAATGCGTTTATTTGAAAGACTCTGGTGGAATCATATACCCTCATCGTACAGCGGGTCACAGTTTCCTGTGTTCCACAGTGTTTCTGATGACCGAGACCCGGTCAATTACCACTGACAAAGGAAGGTGCGCACGTATCATGATCGATGTCCATCAGAACGATCACTATAGATGTGATCAAAGTTCGAAATTCCATTCGAAAATATCAATACTTTCATATAAACTGAAAGCATAATTGCATTCATTAAACAACCTCTTACTACAGACAGTGAAAACTCCCGAAAGAACGTTTTAAAGCCATCTTCTCGGTAGGTCTTTCGTATACAGTCTAAAGTTCCATTGTATCTCACGCCAAGGCTGTCTGCTACTATCCTGGTCCGTATGACGTCCCATGGCATAATGGCGGTCCACAAGACAGCTCCAGCAATGCCGCCTGCAAGACATCCAATGACGATTCCATTCGGCCTAAATAGAGAGTACGAACATAATCTTTCCCGCAAGAATATGAACGCCGGGATGAAGGTTATACTGGTGGGTATTTGCATGATCAAATTGATGGCCAGGCCCCGGTATAGACCGCGCAGACCCTTGCTTTGGTAGACGTCTTCCAGGCAGCAGAGTGATCACTTGTAATACACCCGAGAGCCATGTTTGGCGCGCTCTGGAACCAGGTAAAGAACAACGTTAAATCGGTATATATCATCAACAACAGTGGCTGGGTTTGGCTTCATAAATATCACAGTTCTCCTGCCGTAAAAACACTTAAACGTTTAAGACGAGATCACAAACTTTATACTGGGTTACAGTAAAGACCATGGCTGATTGCCGACACCCGATGGGAACAAAAAGGCTGATGATGAGGGTAGACCTTTATTTAGAATGTGGAAAAATGAAACTGCTCTATAGCCCATGTGATCGTTTTCTTAAGTCGCGCACTATACTACGCGGGGCGGAACACCAATGCCGGTCACTGACCGTTTGGCTGATCCCATCTGTGCCATGCACGAAAACCTTGGGACGACCCTTCGCTCTTTTTACAATACTTGGGATCTCCAAACACGAAACTTACGTTTGTTTCCGGCATGTGTTTGTAACGTCGACCTTATGACATCAAGCGGACACCGAATGATGAGTGACGAAACCCCTCCGACATAACCAGCAACCATGTGATCTGTGTAATCATTGAAATAATTTGATGTACATGTATATTCCCAACAAATTCCGAATTTTGAGTGTAGTTTTAAATCAATCTATGCTACTTATTGTTAGGGGTTACTGCGACAACAATTTATCTCTTCAGAAGCATATTTCCTGTTATTCGGATTGATAACGTACCATCTATTAAGCCTCACTTTTCCTTTAGTGTATGGAACTTGAGAGGAAGGCAGTGAAACACTGGTCGCTACTTGCAAGAGGAGATTCCAGAGGGAGTAGCTAGCTGCAGCAGTTGGGCATGCGAATGTGCTTAGTAAAGCGAATAAGATGAAAAGGCACTATTTTTAGTAAGATTAAATATTGTCATTTAAGTTTTTAGAATCTGACCTACTTACAGACACTTTGGGCACAAGAGAAACATTCCCAAAAAATTGATGTCTCAGAGAGCGGATGAGTAGCACTTTATACCATTAGGTTTTTGGACTGTCAACGCACTGATTTTTTATTTATCCTCTGAATAGATTTCACAGCAGTCACATTATGAGCTAAGTTCTAACGTAAAAAAGCTGATACGGGTTTATCAAGGAAATCATCTCTATAAATCTTCGATCTGATCGACTTACATCAAAGCTCTGCAAAAGAATATGACCACAGTCTTCTTCAGATCTCCACTCAATTCTCTCAGGCTTAAGTTGTTAATAGTGTTTTTGTTGTTGCTGACAATAATATTTAGGATATCATGGCCAACGTTACTGTGTTATTAAATGATTATTTAATTCGGACAAGTGAAATATAACAAGTTTTGCATTTAGAAACCATGCGAGCTGGTGGCTTCGTCTACAGCATTATATATAGACGAAAAAGAAATGCTAATAGCATTTGTCACTCGCGATCATCCGTACACACTTTCTTTTAATTTTTAATAAATACATGTACATCGTGTTCCCAAAATTCAGTCTAAGGTATTAAAGAATCCCATTCTTACGCAATCCATGTCCTTAGCACGTATAGTGCTGAATTTGATCACGACTCAACCCCTTGACCTTTGACCTTCAACTCGTCGTGCTACACCCCAGCATCCCAACTCCACTCCTCCAATATGCGAGTTGCGTATAAAATACGGCAAGGAGATAATCACTCCCGCAACCAGCATTCTATTGTTGATTATACCGCCAGTTGCCATGGTAGCCAAAGGAAGCCCTATCCCTGGTTCGGGTGCGCATGACTGTAGATGGGCAGAGGGGAAGAAGAATCTGTGCTAGGCCTGGCAGATGTGTTCTCAATCTCGTGGGATTTACCATATGGTGATTGAAACCAAGGAAGCGAGGAGTGGTTGGCGATTCTGAAGAGAATATTGATCGATATGGGCTCGGCTTGGTGATCTAAGGTAGGAGAAATGATTTCTATTTCATGTCAGAGGACAATCTTTTCAGAAATATCGTAGTGCTCCGTATTATGCTTACATCACCTTCTGTAAGAGTTTCTCGAAGGCTAAAGCTCTTAATCGATCCGGGTCCGCTACTCTGAAGTCAAGATTGATCATCATTTTGATCATTGCTTTTGTTTCTATATTATTTTAGAGCAATATTAGGACATTCACCTGGCAGGAACGGATTGTGACATTGCTAACCCGGTGAAAACGTTCTATCAAAGTTTTAAGCGAAGATAGCAACTGTGAAAATCGTGTCACAACAGCCTCATCGTCACATTTCAGTTGTACAGCTACGAATAGCGTTAAGAAATATTGTTAGAATTGTATGCCCAGCGCTATATCAAGAAGGAGACCATCGTTGATAAAATGTAATGCCAAATTGAAAAAAAGAGAGCTGATCATATCATTCATAAGCAATTTAAAATCGGTCAGTGGTATAGTGCTTGTCAAGTACCGTTTTACTTATTCTTAATCACGAATGACAGGACAGAAATTCAAATTATGATGCATGAATGAATACTGAATCGATGATAACGGATGGAGACTTACTGGGTACCGAGAAAAATGAAAATATATGAATAAACATATCATCACGGACCTAGATCCGTGATGATATTATCAGGTTCGTCAGGGCGTGTATCATTTAAAGCAAAATTAGCTTCTTCCTCTTTCAAGTATCTTAAACGTGCGTCATCATCGATAGAGTCATATACAAAACGCCGCCCCCGTTTCCTCATCTTACCCTGTTGCAATCTCCACCTTAAATAAAAACAGGCAACAGTCCCTTGAACTCCTTTACCGGGGATGAATCGTTAGCGATCTCGTAGCTTTGAGAACGAATCTAAGGCATCAGACACAAGCACACATGTCATGGGTCGGGAGTTTGGTTGTTTTGCTTGGATAACCACAAAGCCAACTCTCATGAATACCGAACTGCTACTCTACCGGAAACCAAATCAGTACCGGAAGAGTCTTCATTCGGAATCGTCAGATATCAGACGCGCTTCTGAGTTTAGACTCGTCTAGAGCTGAAATGAAAGAGATATTGCACGGATCAAATCAGGTTCTTGGGAAAGCATTTCCAGTGTCACTTCATTAAAGAGACAGATACATCACCATCATTTGGTACATTGGCCTAATTAAGTTGTTATCCGCGATGATCATGGAAAGAAAAACAGACAACCCGACAGTTCATTAGGGTTGCGCCGAGAGAGCGGAACAAATCGAAGGCGATTGGGCATGTGATTGGCATGGGACACCAAAGGGGCTCTTTGGGAGTATAAATTGGAGAAGTAGCTAGAAATGAATCGATTGTCATGGGCCCCGATTCATCTTCCTCTATCTGTATCCAAATGATTGGATTCTTGTCTCCTCATTGTCTGGGTATCTTGAGATAATCCGATCCTCTCTGCATGGGTGGAGATTTCTAGTTCAGTAATATATACTTGTATCAGCGACGAAATATATTGGGCGCGTCGGTCAGATATGCGTTCCTGGTAATTTTGGCAATAAGACACGAGGATTCTCGCAGATAATGCTTGATATCCCGAGGTGACAGTGTATCATAGCAGACAGTACGAGTTTAAACTCATATATATTGTTGCAGAAGATTATTGATGGCAAAATCCTTTTCCAGGAATCTGGTGGAGTTTAAAATGTACCTTTCATGAACATAATTTTGAGAGAAACCATGCACAATGATTGTGACGTGGACTTCAGCAGATGTCAAAACGGCAAACAAGAAAATGATAATTTACTCAAGGAATCAATTTGACAGCAGTGATCACTATTTGCTTCTAATCGGTCTCCTAGCAACGCAGTCCATGTGCCATCATGTATATGACAAGTGTTTGTTTCTCGATTTCAAATTAATTAATGAATTCAAATTCTGATATCTTTAGTTCAAAGCAATAAATGTGCCATCCAAAGTCGATTTTTTAAAGCACACCCAAAAGTGTAATATCTTACATGACTGCCTCTTAGTTAGAAAAGCAATGTCTTAAGTGAATAGTAGTCTAATGTTCGTGCAGTGTCCCAATGAAACGATCACAAGAGTGCGTTGACGGAGAAGCTAACGCGGCGTGAATCCCACATCCCGCTGCGGAAGATGGCGAAAAATACATCTTGGCGCCTCGTGTGATCTTGTAATGTATTTTTCTAGTCATGCTGGCATCAAGAATGCGACCAAGATGTGCCGGGAGGCTCTTGAAGGAAAAATGGAGAAGTTCAAAAGCTTTGCATCACATGTCGAGAGAGTTGATCAGGCGCTTAACAGAAGCAATGGAGACAAGATCCAGGAAAATGGGGGTTACAAGTTAGGGGTAAGCGCCTCAAGAGTTCGGACCCAATCCTGCGCTAATTACTGACTTGTAGTCTTTAAATAAATGAGATGAGTTAGTGTAGAAAGAGGAGATCACGGCCTTTCCAGTGGTGTACAGCGCCAATAGGTCATTATCTTTAAAGTGCAAAACGCATTTTAAAATAGCTGTCATTTGCAATCGAGAGAACATCCTGACGTCTCCTGAAGTCACGCATTTTCGGTAAAACTGTTGAGCGTGACCTTACATGTAGCAATGATATGCGCACGTGTATTTCCTCCAACCCACGCGACCACGCGATGATGCGTATAAGGCGGTCTGTGGCCCTTGAGTTGTGACTACCACCCTTAGCTCGACGTGTCGTATCCAGGCAACAGTTGTTACCGTATCGTACATTGATCTTAAAGGCGGCGTCCCTTCTTATAGGAAAGGTTTTAGTCTCCCAGTAACATTGTAAGAGGCTTACATGAGCCTACAAGCCTGGGTGAAAGTACGTGTGTAGTCTAACCTCGCTGTAGCAAACATCGCCATTCCAAGTTCTTTTCTACCCAATAACAATATATCAGATTGTGATTCCTGAGGCAGGGATAATATGAAAGATGCAAATTGTCAAGATTCCATGATTTCCTTGTTACTTGCACGTGTTGCTGATCCGACATCTATGTCGTAATTTGTCATCGCAGTTATTTTACGCCTTTGTAAAATTCCTTAAATGGCCCCGAGCTGATAATCTGATGGTAGCTCGACCTTTCCTGGGGAACAATCACAAGAATCATGTCCCTCTTAGCCATCACTCAGTATGGAAATTATTCAATAACTAGCACTAATACATCACCATGCTAGACACCTGTCCGCAATGCGGAATTCAATATCGCCCCGAGGCTGATAGCTCGATCGGGCGCGTCTCATGAAAACATCCTACTAAGATTCTCCGAGTAAGAATGTGAACATTCTGCGAATAAGAATGTGAACATTCTGCAAATAACAATGCAAGTGAACATACTATAAATAAGAATATCAGTGAACATTCTGCGAATAGGAATGTCTGTGAACATTATGCGAATAAGCTTTAGGAAGGATGAACAAGGTGGGTACATGTATACCGTTTCGAAATTCTAAAATTATGATTTCGAAGGCTGTTTCGGCCATGAGAAAGTGACAAGAATGTGGGTTAAGTTGCGGCTCTGTTGGAGGCTATAAAAAACGATTCCCAAACGAGCGCATTCTGGCTTAAATTTAAGACCCAATTTGCGTCTTGTGTGATGACTAAGAAGCATTTTTTTGCTCTGAGGACCATTTATCACCATCCCGGTCCATTTACCAAAGTGACAGAGGCCATTAATGGCACAGTTGTTATCATCGATTTCTTTTATTTGTCTGTTTTCATCTAATAAGTTGCCGTGTTCGTGACGCAACCCTTCGTGTAACGGCTTGCATATAGTCAAGCCTGCACTAATAGCCATATCACAATTGCAGGGCTAACCATCGTAGGCAGCTGACATTCCGAATCATCAAATTGTAAAGCAAATTGCGGCCAAGCACATGCAAGAGCCATACGTATATATCACTATTGCAGGGTTAACCATTGAAGATAGCTGACATTTCAAATCGCGAAATCGATACCTACCTTCTATGCCGGTAAAGTTGGATCTCTTCCGTGTCTCATTTTGGTCGGCGCTGATCCATTAATTGAATACTGAGCCTGCTTGATGGGGCATTGGGTTTAGTCGGCTGTGGATGGGGATAAGAGCAGATTCGCAGGGGAAAATACCAGTATGTCGAGAAACTACTTTGGCATTGTAGATCATTGTAGATCATTGTAGTTTATGGTACAACATCATCAATAATTTTGAAACGAATCTTACACTCAACCTACCTTGCTATCAAGACCATTTCTGTGGGTTCGGCCATACGGGAGAGGCAATTGCTCCATGCCGGGCCTTTCCAGGTGTCCGTAGTCTTTTCATGCAAACTTGGAACAGAAAATGGCGAAAAGTGGTGGTCTGCCTCCCAACGAGCTAACCCACTCCAAAACCTGTGATGCAACCTGATGACGACTATCTAAGATTTGTACCACCGATCGACTCACAATGAAATAATGACGAAACTTAAAACTTTGACTTTGACTTCCAAGTGTTCGGATCGGAATCATCGATATAACTAGCAAAGAACTGTGTTTCATCTCTAAACTCAATTGAGTCTCCTTGGTTATCAAAGACCGAGTGTCTCCTTTGAAACACGAGATCTGGCGTGTTCTGTGATTGCCGACCGAAGAAGTTTAAGTTTTAATGACTTTGATGATTGTGCCTGGTCTTGGTTAAAGTGAACTCACTTTTGCAGTCCGGTTTGAGACTTTTTCATCAAAAGACGAACTTGGGACAAATTGAAAAAAAACACTAAAGGCACAATTTCTTTTAAACTTTCTATTTTGCAGATGTATCTGAAGCGATGCAAATCTAATGCCTTTATAGCCAGCTGGAAATCACTTTCTGTCAAATACAGCTGGGACCTTTATCAATATTTTTATGGTAAAACTATTCAAATTGGCGAAGAATCAGGTGATAATTAAAAGAAATAAGCTATTAATTGGAATCGATACCCAGTGTCCTTGGGATATAAATTATTAAGTGCCTGGAAATGAATTACGATAGCAATTTGAATACAATACGGCCTGACTCTGTGTCATAAAAGGCGCCGCCGTTACAAGTTTGTTTTCAACAAGTATCACACACTTTGCATTTTGCAGACTGTCTATGAGGAACGTCGAATCAGTGTGGACCCTTCCGGGCTCATAACTATTTTTTATACGAATCTTCCTTAAATCGCTTCTAGAACATCTGAGGTACCCTAATAAAGGTGGGATGCCTACAGTACGACACATGGCGTAAATAGATACACACCTATAGGTAATGAGGATCCACTTTTTTCAAAAATGTTTTTTTTGGACCTTGGTGGGTAAGCAGGCTTGTGAAGAAAAAGCAATTCTCGCGTAACAGCTGCTGTTATCAGGCAGCGACATCAATATTCTAATTCCTTTATAGCCTGCTTGCTAAATCAATTTCTGTCTAAAACAGCTGAGACCTTATCTTAATCTTTATTATTAAATATTCAAATTGGCAGAAAAATCATCAGTTTCTGGTAAAAATCTTTCATTTCTTTAGGATAAGGCTCACTGGTTCAAAATTTATCTTATCTTTTATATTTTTTCAGTGGAAATATTCTCACCTCAGAGGGAAACTATTCTCACCTCAGGTAGAAACATTCTCACCGGAGGTGGAAACGTTTCTTACCTCAGGTAGAAACATTCTTTTTGAGGTGGAAGCTATTCTCACCTCAAGTAAAAACACTCTCACATCCGGTCGGTGGAAACTATCCTTACCTCAGGTCGAACCGTTAGTTGAGACTATTCTCTGTGAAAGCGACGTTGACCTAGATCTAAACTGAGTGATCTTATTAGTTTTAAAAAAGTGATAAAATGCAAAAAAACATTGGTTCGCTCATGATTGCTGTTATTTGTGTAGTTTAAGGAGCGGGACAACGCCAAGTTGTCTAACATTCTTGAACTTGAATTGAGAGCATCCATAACAACAACAACAACAACAACAACAACAACAACAACAACAACAACAACAACAACTGCTCCTGCCGCGCCTCTGTGAGGAGTGTTCGGAGGTTTTCCTTCATCAAATGATTATTAGGCCGAATTTATAAGTCCCATATCCATCGCCTCGATGCGGTTTAGTATCAGCCGAGTGATAATGATTGTTGACATGACCAACAGAGCCTAAAGTCTATTAGCCATCAAGGGCCACAAATGTGATTCATGGTAAGCATGGTGGTGTTATTGGCGGCAGTGGAGATGTTTGGATTGACCGGAGAACAAATCTCATGAGGCTCCTTGCTGATACTCGAATCTCTTGGGTTTGATGACATTAACGTATAGAGTGGTGGCGTGTGGATGAAACCGTAATGTGGTGTTATACCACAATGACGTCTTACAATTCGGTACTTTTTCCGCCGCGACACGCTGAACGACACGGTAAAAACGCCCCAAGTTTGGGTGCACTATTATTGGGCCACTCGATAAACTGTCAATTTCTTGCAGCAAACACAGGCAGATTTATCGGTTTAAATATTGACTGAATTACATATGGAGCCAGCCATGTGTCTCAGTGTATTTTTCAATCTTGACTTGTAGATCAAAATTGATAAAGCCCAAAAGACTCGTTCATAATTCACGATTCGCGATCTGGGTTCTAAGTGATCCTTTATGTGCCTTCTGGGCTTGATGGAAATCAAAAGATAAGAAATCGTTTCGCACTTGTGACTTTTTACTGGGCTTCGTATCATAAAAGTCATGAACACATGTATTTCATTAAACCAAATTGATATTATTGTTTTTTTATTGAAATTAGTTCTTTATTCATATACGTCGTGTTTCAAGTACTATAGACATACATGGATGCCCTGACAGAAATGCTGATGAGCAACTCTTTATTGTAGAGAATGAATTACTGGCTGCAATGTACTAGACTATATTTGTCCTTGCAGAGCACACACTATTGTGGCGTTCCGTGACAGCTGGCTGTTATGTGCCCTGTCCACTGAATATCAATCAGCGGGTCATCCACGTATAGATGTACAGAATATGTATTGGACAATAAGAACATCGACAATCCCACTGTTCTGTGATTTTTTCAATTTTTTCTCGTGCAGACTCGGCTATGAACAAATTGATAAACACAACAGATTTAGATAGCTTTGCTGTTGTGAAAGCACTTTCTCCCCGTGAGATACGTGTATACTGGCCTCTGACATTTGGGAAATAATTGTATTTTCTTGAGTGACATTTCAGTCGCGTTCTCGTAGACTGATGCAATTGTCAGACTATTCATTGGGGGAAATTTGCAATACATGACAATGGAATGTATTCTTGTGGCTGGTTGCGATATCTTGAATATGGGTTTGATATTTTTTTGTGTGTTTGGTGATGTTAGCAAACAAATGTTCAGAGAACTTTGATGGTGTAGACCAGGCTTTAGGGCATCAACTGTCCCGACACAATTAATTGGTTCATTGGCCGTAGGCCTGCTAAACCTCGGACTATTCAATACCAGAGGATGGCTGCTGACTTTAAAGAAGTGAAAGTATTCTCCGTTACCACATACTCTGGATGTCAGCGCATGGCCCCGGCTGCCTATGACAGCTTTTGCATGGAAAACATCTGTTTTTAACACCGGAGGCTATCTAATTGTATATACCGCTTGCATGTCAAGAAAGAAACCCTCCTCTGAAATATCGTATTGACAAAACATGTCGAACATCGTCTTTCTATACAAATTCCATGTAAGAAATTTGTTTTTGCTTTAAACAGCTGAAAACTAACACCCATCGCTATAAATGCATCATTGTCACGAGACGCTCTCATACAATGTAGACAGCACTGAGAGATACCATTTAGAAATTAGAGGTTTAATCTCTCATCAAACTAATGGAGTATTGCGAACTCGGATACTGTAGACTGGTAAGATGTTTGGAAAGCAAAATGATGCCATAGACAGAAACCAAAATAACTATCTGCATGTGACAACGCATCAGTTTGATAACCACAGATTAAAAACATTTGTGTTTGAAGCTCTTTTGAGAACTGTCGAAAGAAACGGATCCGAAGTTACTTTGGTGAATTATAATGGTTTACTTTGTATAAGAGTAACGAAATACAAGTATATGTTATGGTAAATTGAGAATTGCGGGCGAAATTGGTGATAAAAAAGTAGCCGATAGTCTGAGTTTAAAAGGAAATGGCATGTTGTTGATAATAATATTTCGGCTTCAAATTCGATCCGCGCTTCCTTGATCAAATCCAGTAACAAAGCATTGTCGAAACTCAATTTTAAGACAGGAAATCTCATTATTGGACTGGGACTAGTGATTATCGAACTAATATTGTCACCAGTCAATTTGTCAATCAGGCTGCAAGCAGGATTTGAATTATGATATTCAGAAATATTATGATATTCAGAAATATTATCACGCTTTTTTCTTCTAGAGAAGCTGTGAGCAATATTCGGTAGGTTTACAATGTTGTGTTTCATGTGGTTTGTACAGCTGTCATTTTGTCTACAGAACTCCACAAGTTGGTCAAGTTGACCAATGTACATGCAGGCTACATTATCTGCTTCAGATAAGGACGGTGTTTCATCAGACTCCCCTTTTGGAGCCTCATCAGATTCAGATTAAAGTCAACCTCAGATGATAAAACCACATCAGGTTGTCCGCACCATTTGTTGTTTGTGGTTAGAGTGGAGCGGCTGAGATCGATAATCCGACGGGTTACACCCTCGGGTTTGCAGCCGTTACACGACCATGCAGCACTCAAGACGAGATAAGTCGCTTATTATGGCCGAGAAGTCGAGCCGGCTAAGTTACTTGGCTAATGAAATATTCAGGATTACTTCTGGGATTTTATAGGATGTGACAATATGATGTGATTGAGAATGAGGACACAGAAAGGTAGGTTCAGGAGATCGTGTCTTTCGGCTTTAGTTCACTCCTTGGTATTTGGCGAGGTTCCGGCCAGAAGAAACAGTCTGACTAGCACTGTTGATTGAAGGGAACTAACTCATTTGTTTTTATAACGGAATATATTTACGTATAGAAAATGTTTCCTATAAAAACATTGCCGTGCTGAAAAAACATAGCAAATGTCTTATAGACCTTCTTCAATTCTATTAAAAACAAATCAATATAGGCACTGTAGACCTGACCACTGCCAGTGTACCACTTTCCTGTAATTCAGGTTTTTTCTCTCCTTCGTCATCACAAAAAAGTTTGAAATATCGCCGAGGCGGAGTAAATTGAAACCCACTGGTTATACCAGGATGCTGGTACACATGCATCCGATGGGTATGAACCATTTTGAAAGACTTTCACGGAGCTTCGTAATCATTTCGCCCAGAGCAGTTCACCCTCGAGGCCGGGCCGAAAAAACACCGGAGAACCTCGATGAAACAAGAAAAAGCAATCAACGTGCAATTGAGAATGTCCGACTCCCATTACGGGTCTATCGATCAAATCAAGGGACCATCAACTGGACTGTACGTTTTGCCGCTTCGATTTTACGGGGTCTAGTTCGAGGGGCAATCAGCCCCGGTAATGATCCAGTAATGACAGACGCACCGGCCAATGTAGTGGAAGGTCACTGATAGCAGTGACCCACTGCTCTACTTCTTCGTGGGCGATGGTTGCTCCGAGATTAGTGTCAGATTGAAGTTATTGGAATGTTTCGACAATGTAGCGTACAAAATGTAGGTTTAAACCCTGCTCCGACTTATTCCTGCGCAATGACTAACGTTACCGTCTTCGATATATATAATTATGTATATATAGAGAAAGGTATCACCACCGCTACCACTTGCCATGCATGTTTGATATAGATATTGATTTTCTCAAATACATCACCTGATAAAATATTTCATATGGACATTAAATTTGTCAGCTATGTGGTGGTTATAAGAACTAACCTACCAAATTTGCAGGATCTATATACTTTACACCAAACACACCAAAAATGACGTTTATCAAGGTAAATATTGAAACAGGATAACGGCTAACGGAATTGATTAATTGACACTTTGTTAGCGCTATAGATAAAACAGAAATTAAATGAACATGACTGTGTGCGGAAATATTTGCGGTCTGCTTCATAAAAGGAAGCATCATCATTAAAATAATTGGACTATCATTTTCATTGGTTTGGGATTACATAAATCATTAGAATGCTCACAGTACGGTAACGATAACTACCGCTACATGTAAATGAATCATTTCGTTTACTAATGAGACTCCAAGAACTAATGGTTCAGTGAGCGGCGATTCGAAACAAGTACATTTGGCGTGGAGAAAGTGATTTGACAAATGACCCGTTCCCCGGATATCACTGGCACGTGATATGGTTTCACTTTGACCAGTAATTTGAATCGGGAAAGCTTGAACTCAATGGTTGACTGATTCTAGTCGTAGCCTAGATGATATCTCATTATATAAGGATATCTCGTTATATAATGAAGGATACGCTCCAATTGGATCTACATAAGAAGGACAGCTGAAGTAAAAGGTGCGTCTAAGAGTTGAGAAGCTTCTGTAAACTTCAATTGATGACCAACATGGGGATGAAACTGTCGGTCTGAAACGAGACATCCACCGGTCCCCGTCTCCGGGGGCTTCATTAGGAAGACCCACGCTCGGATGTTAGGGCACGTCCGATTCGACAGTCTCGTTATCCTGTCCCTTGTGGACCTGGAATACTGCATGGAAGCGTTAATGGTTACTTCAGTCTATTGCCTCGAAAGTGCTTCCTACATGCGTGTTTCTTGTGTCTGTTTGAAGATGAAAAGAAGCGACTTCGTTATTATCACCAACAACAACTACATTTACATCCTGGGCGTTAAAAACATCTTGACGTATAGCTGGTATATTCAAGACGACATTTACTACATGTATATATCTGATATACTCATGTTTACAGAGTGTCTCAACATCATAATGCTTCAGTAATTGCAAAAATATCTATTCGACACAACTTCATCTCTGCGCGCAAAACTGGGGATCATTCAAGATACTGCTAATACTCATCTTACGTGGAGTCTGAATAGCATGTCTGAATGGCTTCAGTATTGTGCCACGACAATGACGCTTAATCAATATGGTTCTCTCCCACTCAAATGCTGACGGAATCTTTTATTTCTTTACCAACATTACCACCCACAATCGCATATCAAACACGGCACTTAATAATTGTCATCTCAAGGGAATTAACCTTTGATGGGGTAATAAAGGAACATCATAAGAAAAGAAAATGTCATTTGCCAACAATGAGATACAGTCATCTGTTGACTCGAGATAACCGCTATTGTCATTGACTCTTTTTTTCACCTGACGCCGTTCCGCTGACTGTGTTGTTGCCAGATGTATATATGACAAAGTGAAGTAATCAAGTAACTGAAAATACCAATGGAGAAAAGCACAGAGAATGTCGATTTGCATTACCAACACATTACAAGAATCCTCATCATGCAGTATTACGCCAACAGGTGGTTGGGCTTTACCTAGATTTCACCCCCTTTGGTGATCGTAGTTCTTAACTATCCTGAGGCGATAAATAATAATGCCAATACGCGTTTGCGAGGTGCTTTTATCAAAATTACCACCAGATACATTTATCTTAAACTTGCAAGCTCGCCCAGGAAGGCTCCTGGCATGGTTCATTAGAGATAATGGGTTTGTCTTCATCCTGCGAAGAAACGCTGATTGATCATATTTTAAGATGACCACGTGCCGAGGTATACCCAATAAATGTTCAATGGTAGAAAAATTGTGATCGCCGATAGGGATACTTCAGTTGAAGTGGAGAAAGCAATGATGCGGAGCGTTCGGTGCGTGTTGTGGTCATATTAGAATAACCTTTGGTCGTTGGTACACAGCTTACGTGTACGTGTAATCAAAAATGTTGTGACGTCCGTATCTCCGGAACCCACGTATATCAGGACACACTGTTGAGTACTAAAAAATTGCGCTCCTTCTCCTCCGATCACGAAAAAGCTTTTCGTCCCGGCCGTTGTTAGCGGTGGCTGCTCCTTCAATAATTCAGAATTTTGATTCATGTGCAAGCGATCAACCCCTCCGGCCAACTCATTAGGCTTCATCTTTTGTGATAATTCAGTCAATCTCGTTGCATAATTGGTTATTCGCGTGTCTCCCAGATATCTTCTTCATCATTGCCGTGTCCTCGAATCACCCTAGCCTCAGTGATAATCTAATGATCACAGATAAAGCCAATCCATTGGAATATCGGAGTGCCGCCTAAAGCCGATGGTGACCTTTTATCTCATGGCAAAGAAGCCATGTATCAAAATATCACTGGTCTCTTCATCAAGTGATTAAGTTAACTTGTATATGGAAGAGACACGGGGATCTTCTTTAGAATGGCGGGGGATGTTGGCCGACAAAAAGCTGTTGGCATTCATGTAACTTTGGTCAAGATGTCGATGGATGCATTGGAATCGGTGGCGTAAATACATGACCCTAGTCGGACACTGAAGCAATTTCGGTTGACACGACCGATGTGGATGATGGTTCAGCTATGTGTATTGTTACAGCTGGAGTAAATGTAAAATAATACCATTGAGTTGTCAACGAATCATAGGTGACGCTTTCAAACACATTTGGCTACCAAGGTCATGCGGAAAATTAAAGAAAGTGTTTTACATGTTTTATAGAAGTCCATGGTCCAACCTATCTTATTTTTCTTGAAGCATTATTTACAGCATTTACCGTTTGGATTAACACTGCCTTGCACAGGAATGTATAGCAGACGCAGTTGCTTTTAATGCCAATCACTAAACGTTGATATCAACTCGACAGATAGCAAAAAACGCCTGACACAAAGACTTCAAACTAGACGTTTGTACAACACAAATCACCCACACCCACGTATTCAATTCATCTCGGCAATTTCAAACCCAAACTTCAATTTGAATTTCCTTCGGGTTCTGATTGAATTTTCCCTGAGCCGCCAAGTTGCAATAATTGATTCGTGGAGACTGGCGTGTTTAATTTTGTCAAGAGGGGAAACGGCAGCATTGGAAAAATCTCACATGGCTAACGAGAAAATACAGAAGAAAACCATAAACATTGTCAAGAGCATCACCAACAAATTACTGCCTGCTCCAAATTTGGTTCGAAAATGGGAACTGAATAATGGTACAACTATGACTACCAAATGACTTCGCTATATCATGGTCATGATGGTGTTGAAAAGACGATGACACTTCGTTGATTAAAATGAATCTATATTTCTGTGGCGGAAATGAGTTTTGGGAGATGCTGTTCGAGGTTTTGTGGTGAGGTTTCATCTTGGACATAAACATAATGTGCCACGTAGCTTTCGTCAAGACTGTCGTCAGTTCAGCCTACGCAACAGGCCCAGCTTGGATATAGACACTTGGCTGAGATCTAAAGAAATGTTCGCGTGGACACAATGGGGTTTCTGTGAAATATATACCGTTCCAGATATTGCACTCTATGAAACCTGAGACAACTTCGACATCCAACAATCTGGCTTATTTCTGCACTGGATGCCCACTCTTGAGAACCACCCAGATATTGAATAAAGGATCTTTATTGGAGATCATTGCTCTGGTCACAGCTGGTGATGTTCTGGGTTCGTATGGTTTACGATACGGGGGAGTTGGAGGTAACATGGCTGCCTGTCATCATAGTGACGTAGTCATCATAGTTCAGTTCAACTTTATACCAATTCCGTTTTCGTTGCAGAAGTTGTGCAGAAATACTTGAAAGTATTTTGTCAAATATAGACTTTCAAAGCGAAGACGATTCGAACCTATTAACATTTCCAAACGCCAGCGGACTTTCATCGATATTTTCAATCCTATCTAAGACAAGATCCTTTCCGAGTCGAAATCAATATTACACACTTCTGAGATGGAATAATCTTCTTATGCTCTAGATATTGATTAACCCCTTCCGCGTTGGAACAGCTTCGAAATCTATTAAATTTCTTTCATTATGTTGTAGATTCCTTCAAAATGTCACTGGGACGAGCCAAAGCAGACTAAAGCAGATCTCTTGTTTGGGTTCGGGGTCTTTGAGTCATTTCTTCGCGTACGAACCGCTTTCGGTTGAGCTGACCTCGCTGTTTGTTCTTCTGATCCTATCACCGGGTCCTATACCTGCAATCATCTACAAGAGCGCAACGACAGAAGCAAGCAAGAAGCTTATTATACACGTATTGACATTTATACGTGACTGGAGAATGAAAGTCACAACACACCATCGGATTGTAGATTTTCAATTTCGCTCACATTTCAGAGATATCATTTATTTAATCATCAGTTTGCATTCTTCTCTCGTTCGTGATATTAACGCATGAATGTTCCGAGATTCCTTAGATTTTCAGTGGATGTCATGAAAATGACGGCCAAAGGCTTCCTTCTTACAGCCTTGCATCATCCGGCGGTTGGTGGGCGCGTGAAAGAGGAGCAAAAAGGATTGTAGACTGCGCTAAATTTAGTCAAATCTACATCTGTGATATGATATGAACGTCAATACGACCAGACTTCCAATAAGCGGTAATAATTTATTTCGTCTCGTCACACGTCACCATGTCGATCACATCCTCATTTCCTTTTCCATTTAGAAGCAAATTATCATGGCGATCCAAATGCACTCCTCCCGTCTGCTAAGTCAATATAAAGCTTTTAAAGAACCAGTTTCGATTGAAACGTGATCTAGTAGATCGTGATTTACAGAAGAAGTGACGTCCATGATGATTGTAGAGTATTGTCAACGTCAGGATTTTCGTTTTTTTCCTCGCCAACTTCCATATGGAAATATTTTCATAAGCTTATAGCCTGGACAAGTTATTGATGTGTAGTGACGACTTTTTTTTGGTTAAAACGTGAAAATGAGCATTAAAGGTACACGTAATGTTTGATACTTAAACTATCAACTCCAGTATATACAATAATATTTATCAGAATTACTGCGAAAATACGGGTACTCTCCATATGCACCGTCCTGCGAAGGTTTCTGTGTGTACCAGAAATATGATGAATACCTTATCAACCACATGAATAGAAGTCACCTGAAGACGACCAGTTTGATAGCCATAGCTCCTGATCGCCCATCAGTCTTCAGCATGGAAGTGGATGACATCCACTGATTGATTTTGTGGACATCCGAGTGGTGAATTTTCAGTTGTGCACCACCAGAAGCCATTGCCCATCGCTGCAATAACTGCTTACACTCGCCAACACTTGAAAGGTGGCCTTGGAATGAGATGATCGTATTACCTGTTGATATCGGAGATGGCCGTCATAGTATCGATTTCCTCCTCAAATCCTACCAACGCAGTACTTAGGAGAAAGAGAGAGGCGGAAACCTTAACTGGTATTAACCTGTGACGTTGATATCGTCAATTAGGACTACCCTGTGCGATTTTCAAGGTCTACTCTATCGGATTTGGGTACTTCATATTTAACTACCTTACTTGTATTTTGGGGTGGCCTTTTTACTCTCATTTCGAACACGGGATTCGTTTAGATGTGTCCTTATGAAATCATGGTAGTCTTGTCTGAATGATTGTGTTCAATGGGGACCGGTGTCTTCATTCTATCCTCTTTGAAACCATGACAGAACTACATCTCTTAATGATATAAGTGCACGACTTCTGCACCTGTAGTTGGCATAGAATCCGTTGATAACAATATCATTCCACACACCACGTGTTACTATATAACCACAGACGACTGTTAAGTAACGCTTACGAGACAAAACAAACCCAGATTAATGGTAATTGAATTATTCATAATGTTTCCGGGTGATATCTCAACAATGAAGGCCCTTCTAACCATTAATGATAATTAGACAATTACCATGGAAACGTATTTTGCCAGTGGGATTATTGTGCGTCTTGGCAACGAAAGAATCACATCTGTTTTCTGGACGGGTCGTCAATGGAATGTATGCGGACTACGATTTTGTTTGATTGATACGCGTTACGTGTACATGTATAAAGTCTCAGTGCTGATTGCATTTCCTTTTTGCTATCAGATCACTTGCTCTTTTTCAATTACTTTTACTCCTTTTCTGAGGTCATTTGGTTCAATTGGTATTACTCCCAGTTGCTTGGCACAGTGTTACAGAACACAATCAACATTATATTGACTTATCACTCGCGTAAAGAACATGATACCACTGTCCAAGCAATGGATATTCTCACGAACATGATACCACTGTCCAAGCAATGGATATTCTCACGAACGTGAGTTGAATTTGCGTGCTAAATATTATATTTCCTAGAGGACAGACCAATGTCTCCGCTGAGGCCGCGGCTGACTGGGAATCGATTCATATTTCACAAGCCCAATATGGGTCGATGTAACCAGGCATGGTATAAGATGTGGTGAAGATTTTATCATTTATCGATAACATCGTTTTAGTTTAGTATCGCTCAAAGAAAATGCGTAAGAGATAAGGTGAGTTGCATATCATGTATCTTAGTCTAATATGTGTGATTTCGTAATGCAAATGAACGAGTGGAACTTGATTTGTGAAATTGACAACCATTCACGTGACCTTGGCCGGTTAAAGTATCATTACTACCATCTACTTGTCGCAATATTGATGAATAAGAAGAAGTTTGCTTAACATTTTGCTTGAGGTCATTATTGTCATTAACTGCATGAAAGGCTGATATTAGATAGACTGACAAACAGCTCGAGAATACAATGCACTACAGTTATTTGAATTGAACGGATCACTCGGTGCAGCTTTGCAGCTGTCATCAGGGAGCTAGACGGAGGAGGAAGACTGCTGTGCGCGTTCTTTCTTTTTCGAAGTAGTAAAATATATTGAATAAATTGATACAGCAAACGGAGTGATATTCGGAGTTCCACGATAAGGCTATTCCAAAATCATTCAGTCACATTCCGCCCTGTCTTGGAAGTCAGTCAACGTAACATGAAGTTATCCATTTTCCGTATGTTTTTCAGTTAATCTACTAATTCGCTATGAAAAGTATATACTGTTGTATGTGTATCGATAACAAATCTTCTCAATGTTGTATTGTATTTACAGCGAAAACTTTAAGGCGAAAACAGTGATATAATCTAACTATCAGGCATCATTTCCCCTCTACATGTACATGTTACCTCGCCATAGAAACACGAAGGTTCCTTCTTAATCTTCGTCATATACTGGTGTAGAAAAATACCGGAGAGCCATCATTATGGTAAGCAACATAACAACCCGTTTCCATGGCGACCACAATGCCACGTCTCCTTGGCAAATTAGGCCTATAATATCAAATATTGGCGTGCTTATCAGCTAAGAAGATCCAATGAAGACAATGACGGAAGTATTCTTTTGTTGTTGTGAACAACTCTCAGAAAAACAACTTCAAGGACGATGACTTTCGATACAGTATTGTACTTGCGTTCTTATTGCAAATGAGATGATTCAAGCGAGTAGCATGACGTATAATGGTATAAGAGACCCTCGCGTAGGCTAGTGCGGGACATCGACATTCCTATTCGGTGTTCTGGCGATCTTAGGAAACGCTATGGACGGATGAAGCTACTTCATTATGCTACGAATGGTCATTACAAACCGTCACGTTCAAAACGAACAAGTTGTCTATCCTCAAACCCCCTCCACTTATCAGAACGCGTGCATTTTATCTCCAACACATATTGTATTTCGGATTGTTGAGTGCCCGCCCTGTCCGGCCTACACAGTGCTACAGCGGGAGAACCTTTCAGTGATTGTGGTTGGGAGGCATTCCCCAATCTCCCATCATAAACCTGTTACAGCCGAACATCAGCGAGCGCACCAACATTATTCTGGCCTTGTCTAGCTCTAATACATCATATTTATAATTCATTACCAACGGCTTAATCATGCTCCTTCCGCCCGAGCCGAGTATTATTCATTCTAAGAGTATCTTTCTATTATTGCAGAAAACTGAAAATTACAGAATTTTAAGGGTTGAAGTGATCTGAGTGTGTCAATAGAGCAGTTTGACTCAATTTGACCAAAAATTTTATGTATAACGACCTTTTAAAACCAGCCATCGTTTACATCACGTCATCCTGATCCAACCAACTCTTGCTTTTGTTAAGTTGTTGTCCATCCAAAAGCAACAGTCTTTGGTCTCGTGGTTCCATAAACCAAACCAGGGGTCTGTATCCAAACAAAAATCAGTTAATCATAAATATGAGGTACAATAAATATCACCAACTGTCACCATGTAGAAGTAGACAGCAGATGGTCGCTGGAACAATATGCTGAGGTAATAATCGAAGACAAATCAATTGGAATAGTCTGATGAATGTCAAGATGGCTGCTTGATCGAAACGGTTCTTTGCAAAAGCGTGTGGTGGGTGGCAGTTTTCATAATTTCTAAGATTAGATTCTAGTGTCTTTCTATCGGTAGTAAGCCAGTGTCAGTGTGGAAGAAGAAAGCCAACAAATGTCTCCTTTGTTTGAGGATGATTGCAACAGTGACGAGAATTCTAACGTGATATGTCTGAGTGAGGCGTGTTGAACAAATGTAAAGCTTCTTTTACACAATTACTGCCTTTTGTACACTCTCCTTGCCTAGTATGATTTACGACAGATCTCAGAGGATGATAATAGAGCCGACTAGCATTTTGGGAACTTTGACCAGGCTCAGCGTCCGGTTCCTTGCATTCGGAGCGATGTTACATGTAGATACATGCCCTGTTTAAATTCTCGTTATCTTTTTTCAGCTGGAGAAAACTGAAGATATTCCCCTGTCGAAGTTATTACATGTACTATATTAATGCTTTGGGATGACAAAATGTTTACCTCGTTTTTCAGTCAGGGAAAATGGAATATCTTTTTCTATTGATGAATAGCGTTGACAAAATGTTTATGTCTTATCTTTGCAGATTCCTTTTGAAAGGGACGGCAAGGTGCCACCACAAATACCGAAATTAGTCAAGATGGGAAAAGGGGGCAGTTTTTATCAAGAGCACTCACGCCGTCATCATGGATAGACTGTTGAAAAATTCGGGGCGGCGAGTCACACCGCCTTCCAAGAAAGTTGGAGCATCTAACATTGAATCGTTACATAGCGGATGCGTGGACGGGGACAATGAGAAAATCAAACGTCTCATACAAGAAGGTGTTCCTGTTCACACAAAGGAATACTACTCAAACTTTAGAGAGACTCCGTTGCATACAGCCACACGGAATAACCGGAAGATAATTGTGGACACATTGCTTTCGCATGGGGCAAGGATAGATGCTACTGACAGCAAGGGTGATAGCCCGCTACACTTCGCCTGTATCAACGCCAATATGGAACTTGTAGAAATGCTGATAGGTCAAGGAGCAAGTGTCAATTTCACTAACAATGCGCGCATCATGCCTATACACGAGGCTTGCAAGTCTGGTGATACGGCAATAGTGAAGTTGCTCATAGCGAACGGTGCCATTGTGAATGTCGTATCGAATCACAATATAACACCGCTGTACGTGGCTTATGAACACCACAAAAAGGAGTTGTTAGAAATGCTCATGAAAGTTGGTGCCAGTGATTTCCTTCTGCCCCAGCTTCATCTGTTCTGTTTCTTGGGCAAGTGTGAGAAAGTGAGTCGGCTGTTGTCGGTGGGGACTGAGGTGAATAGCAAGGACAAGAATGGCAATACAGCACTCCATGTGTGTTGTCGGGAGGGGTTTCTAGAGATTGCGGAAAAGTGCCTTCAGATGGGGGCGAATCCAAATGCAAAGGATAACCGCGGCATGACCCCGCTCCACCATGCCACAGCTGAAGGTCACACGGAGATCGTGAATCTGTTGACAATGTTTAATACTAAAGTGAACATCGTGGACAGTTGCGGCAACACTGCGGTTCATATTGCCTGTCAGAAAGGACATTGTGGTATACTGAAGGTATTGCTTCAGGCTGGAGTCAAATGTAACATTAAGAATGGCGTGGGGAAGACCGCTCTTCATGATGCCTTCACCAGTGAGATGACTGGCTTGCTAATCGAGGCTGGGGCTGAAATGAATATTCAAGACAACGACAGCTACACACCACTTCACATTGCCTGCATGCGGGGCGATATCGAGAGTGTCCAGGTTCTTTTAGAGAACGGAGCCAAGATCGACCTCCATTCCAAGCCCTGGCCAGGCTACATGGACTCAATCGTGAATACGCACCAGGAATTTAACCTTCAAAATTTGCGGAAGACCTTGGGTTGCACTCCACTCTACTTGGCTTCGTTCTACGGTTTCAAAGACATAGTCGAAGCGTTGCTTCAGTATGGCGCGGGTGTTGACATAAGGAACACCTATAGCAAGCTGACAGCACTGCACATCGCGGCAGTGACCGGCAACGTTGAGATTCTCGAATTACTCGTGAAACATAACATTGATGTTGATGCGGAGAGTCAAGAGGGGGAAACCGCGTTGATAGCAGTCCTGAAGCGCTACATGAACCCAAAACAGTATCGGGATCTGGACACGGATAAGGTCTTCAAGATTAGCCACATCCTTGCCGAGGCCGGCTGCAAGGTTGGGATACTACGAAACGCCGAATTATTCAACGCATTGTACCAGAGGGAGGCATGTCGCGGCGACTTCAGGGTGACGAAGCTGATTCTAAAAGCTGGGTGTGGAATGCAGCGCTACGTCCACCCTCAGATCCTCCGGGAGCTCGTCATCACTCACGACATCGGTATGATCAGATTAGTCGCGCTATGTTGTTATAAATACGACGACGACGCCATGGCCTTAGCGTGCGCGGAAACGGACAACGGGACGGAATTGCTCCCGGAGTGTCAGAAAATCTTCTTCCAGCAAGCGACTCTGCTGAACCGCTGCAGGGCTGTCATTCGGCGCGAGTTGGCCGTCACCCGCTCTGATGTCGCAAGTCAGCATGGTGCCATCCAAGCCTTCAGTAAATTCAAAGACTTTGTGAAACGAAAGATGTCTGTTGTGCAGCGCAGCCAAGACAACGGCTTGGCAATGGCTGTGAATCAGATGATGGAGTTGTCACAAGAGGACCCGAGGGCCGTTGCAAGCTTCCAAATTGACAATCTACCATTACCTGAGCGCCTGCGTGATTTTGTTGCCATGAAGACGGAGACCTTACAGGAGAAAGATCGTAAGATGTCACCGTATCCAGTGAGCCCTGTATCGAAATAACCACAGAGAGGCAATGACTGTTTATATAATAGTACTGCTGCTGAACCGGTCGGCATGTGATGTGATGTGGTTTATGATGGCCTTGAGTATTGTACATTATAGTGTATGTCCGTTGGTTGCAAAACGGAAGAATGTGATATCGAGAAAAGCTTTCTTGAGCTTTGAGTAGGTAGTCTAACTGAACATTTTGATAGTGAAACGTACTAATAGGTAGAACTAGAATGCGGCAGGGATCATCAAACTTAGTGCTGCGTTTTTGTGTGTGTAAAAATGGTAGCCAGTAGCAATTATCGTGTTTCTGAGCTACTAATTTGAGAACTAGGACCAGGAACCATATTTATGAATATCGAATCGACTCAGCCATATCAAGGGAACTGAGTTGCAAATTATCTGTAGAAACGTACACGGATGCTTCGGTCCTTTTTGTTGGGAAATGGTGAGATAAGGGCTGTTAAAATGGATTATCAGTATACTGTCCGCGTGACTTTCATTTGATGTCGTTGTGCTGAGTAAGCATACATGTAGACCTTATAGATACACACATTGAACATGACAGAAGAGAAAAAGGAAGTAGGACCAACGGAAGATTCATTAGGTTTGAGTCCTCAAAGTTATCGGGCATGTCAGGCATATTCGTTGAGCAGAATACACACTGCAATCGTTAAAAGAATCTTCTTCTGGTTTTTCTTGAATTCCTTGCATTGAGTTCAGGGTTTTGAGTTGCTGTTGAACAAGGATAAGATGATGCAGATCATCACTTATTGAGCTTAAAATTCAAAACTACATTAACTCAAGTATTTCGAACGTACTGTTAACCTTATCGAGTACGCCACTATCTTGAGGGCGACATGCAGCTTGGATACGCGGAATGAGGTGGATCACGAGAACTTGGTCTGCAGGCACGTACGATTGGCATGTACCGGGCAAGAGTCCTCCATGAGCTCTTGTTCCGATATACCATTATAGCGACCATATAGGGATAGTTCTTGCCTCAAACGCCATTACAGGATTTCTGGCATTAAGTAGCAAAGCCGATAATGTAATTCCGTAACGCACGTCGCGCTGCTTTAACTTTAGAATGAAATCAGTAAGCCACGATAGGGTTTGGGAGAAATGTTACTTGGGTTGGCAAGATATCGCCCGTGTTTTAAAAGGACATAAAGTGCGGTATTTGGTTGCATTTATCATGAATATGTTTGCGGAGTAATGCCATTTGTGTTGGTACGTTAGACATCGCTCGACAATCTTCTGTTAGCTTTTACATGGTTTGGTGCGGGCTAATGCTTGGAGCATATTAAAGAAGTAAATGTCTGCCAGATCTTGACGCAGAGAGGTCTTTAAAATCCTACATAAATTTTGTGTTGCTGTCAGTGGCATTGTATCATTATACACAATGCCGCAAAGCAAATTGTTCGATTTTTCATCAGTGAAGACCTATCTGCTCTAGGATTTCGAAGACATTTACCTCTGTGTGCTACAAGTTTTGCCATCAAATGAGTTTCAAACATGTATATTCTCTGTGGAATATCTAAAATTGTCTGTACTTCTAGTTGTGCTGATACCAACTTCAATATGCTCAAAATGCGAACTGACATCTGTGGTTATATGCCACAACCAAAGCATTACTATACACGTAAAAAGAAATTCATTCAATGTCATGAGTTCCCGCGAGCGTGTCAAATCAGTTGATCATACATAAGTTGGGCCGAGTGATTTCTGGTAACAATAGACCTGCCTGAATCTATTGTGGCAGGTGCAATTAACCCAGGCCCCCTAAATTCGTTTCAGAAAGGATTTGGACGAGTTTATTGTGGCCCCTAACCGGAATATCATTGACATTCGATTTGGCGTGTAATACTATTCGAGAAGTGTTTTTTTAAAGTTCTACCGCGGGCTAGTAGAATTGGTGTTGTATGCGAGTCTGAGGAATGACTGCCCAGAAGAAATTCCGTGTGTGAGTGAGGAAATTGAAAATTGGTTGCTCTCCTCTGCGAAGAATAATCGTCGCAGCCCGAACTAGATACTACATGAAGTCGTCAAGATCTTGAAAAGTGGACTTTGCAAACATGCTAAAGGAAGCCAATTTTATCACGAAATCAATGTAAGAGATACCGGCATTGGAAAGTGAACTTCTTGTTCCCAAATTTCCAATTTAGTTCATTCATGTAGGATATTCTCAACCTGTATAGCATCGATCAGTATGTACGAGTGAATGTGACAAATGAGGATGGAGTGTGTATGCAAGTAGCCACTGATCATTTGAAAATTTGGTTTAAGGGTTGACCATATAGCACCACCATTTTGGCTAGAACTTGAAAACCTTGATGAATGAAGAGGTGTAAATACATGTACATGTAGGCTTATATACCTCTTATCGGAAATCCATATCAATTATGATTTCAAATGGGGAACTCAGAAGAATTTCAGCCTTTAGAAGTACATGTAGACATCTCTTGTAAATTCCCGTTACCCGGAGAATGTGCCAAAACTTCAGTACGATATTTGTGTGTCCTATTCCATCTGTAAATGTATAACTAATTGTAAATTGAAATGAACAATCATTTTATTAGTGAATAAAGGTGATGGTGTAAAATCCCATTTAGTATTGTATATACATGTACAGTGTACACTGGAACGATTCAAGGGGAAAGCGAACTCGGGAAAAACAAGGAGCGCTTCTCTGCGTTCTATTCACCGGTGACATCTGATATACTGCAGCCAGAGTCTTTCAATAATCTTCATTGAAGGACTCTGCTACAGCAAAGTGTTTCTGGTAGATCTATATTTTAAACAAGACTATTGATGGATCTCTTGAAATGTTCCAGTTCATGCATGTACACAGTGTATGATGCGTGTAGACAATATTCATTCGCACCTCCAGTACTGGAGAGCGGCTTTCGCTGTGCCGCCACCTGTGGTGAAATAAGGCTACTTTCATCATTCCCGAGTTTGTGAATAGAGAAATATTACAGGAGCTAGCTTTCGCCCATTTTACCTTTACTGTTTTCGAAGTAAACCGTTACCAGCCTTAGAGACTATACCTCAGCTCTTCTGCTGAACAAAATACTGATGTTGCCATAGGTTCGTGTTAATTTTTCATGTTCAAAATGAAAAGGAAATATTTTCCTAAAAAACAAGCTTTTAGGAGAAGATTTCTTGATTTCTCGATTGCTAAGGCCACAGTTTCCTTTCCTAGACCTCAGAAATAGGTAACCTCAGTGGGGGCCGAAACTTCGCCATTTGAATTTGTGTGTAGAGGTCTTGTTAAAATACTAGTAAACGCTTGGGCCGAGGGTTTCGAATTAGGGGATATTCGTATCAGTCCTGGTAAAAATGGGTTCATTTATGTATAACATGATGCGTGTCATGGTTGGAAATTCCAGACACAAGTAGTATGTCATACAGTGCTGTGATTGTGGTGGAAATGG
Organism: Lineus longissimus; assembly: GCF_910592395.1. Lineage (NCBI taxonomy): Eukaryota > Metazoa > Nemertea > Pilidiophora > Heteronemertea > Lineidae > Lineus > Lineus longissimus. Next base: position 5,221,702 of record NC_088309.1, read on the forward strand.
GTATCTATTGTATAAATAAATATCTGAACGTAACACTGTTAATTTGTTGCTGATGACACTGCGTGTTGCTCAGATGAATATGTTAGTGATGTGATGACAGTTCGTGTATTGGCTGAGAGTAACACACGAGTTATCATGCTTGCTTTACACGAACGAGATCGAGGTTGCTCGGTAAATAAAATATTACTAGTAATTAGACGTGTGTAGTTGTTTTCTTTGGTTTGGTTGTCTGACAGGTTTTGCCTGTCTGAGTGACAGGAGAGAGACATGTAATCCCCCTTTCCGCGTTAGCATCATTGAGTATCATGCACCAAAGGAACCACTTCCGTACACGTCATCAGTATTATGCACCAAAGGAACCACTTTCGTACACATTTATTTATTTGAATAAATAAATAAATTCGTACACGTCATTTATTCATTTATTGACGTGTACGAAAGTGGTTCCTTTGGTGCATGATACTCAATGATGCTAACGGAAAGGGGGATTACATGAAAGCGAATCGAAATGAAAAATGACTCTACCTCGGCCTTGCTTCTATATTGATATAGCGCGGCGTACAGCAATGCTTTGAGTTGACATTTAAAGCATTCGTTTATACCTCAACAATTTCACAAAAGGCTAAATGGATAGCCTCTATTATTTACTTACTCACCGTTATTGATATACCTTTCCCCAGTGCCATTACTAATGACTTTATTGTTTAGATTAGAGTACCGGTACCTGATATGGTACCGATATAAAGTTGGACGGGTCAGTCAACAAAAGTTGTGGCTTGATCATCGCCACTCTCTAACAACAAAACGAAATAGATTCCAATGTTAGTAATTGCCATACAACGATCTACGTATAGCTGGGATTGATAGAAATGGTTTAACACCGGTCAATACTTTATAATGACATTCCCTTAGTTTCATCTGCAGCACACTATTGTCCTAGAATTCTATTACAGCTATAGGAGCCAATAAATGTTTGAAAAAATACGACGATACCAATTAAGGGGATGGGTACACTGGGGGTCACTAGGGAGTAATAGTGCTTGTCCCATGACGGTCTTTAGGCTAATACAGGAGATGGACGGTTCTCACTTATAGATAAAATGATAACTTATTGTCGCCTAGTATTGCCCACCAATCAGTGATAATAGCTAACTCAGACCGGCTATATAGCCAATCTCAGACCGGTCGATTCATCGCTAAGAAGTCGAAACAAAGGCCGAGCCAGTAGATGACTTCATGAGCATAGGACAACTTGGCGTCACCAATAGTGTCGTCACAATATAGAAACATGTAGGGCCTGAGTTGCCTGGCTGAAGTAACTTCCTCATAGAGCAGGTTACTCGGATTGCCATGCCATGCCATGCTCTTCTGACAGGATGGCGGCAAGATGGCAGACGATGTGATTTGCGACGTGAGAATATTCTATAGTTCTATCGTGTTCAAACTTGCTGTTACGCGTGAATATGATGTGTAATGGAAGCAGTGGAAGTATGCTAGTAGTGACGTGTAAGTGCAATACTAAGCATACAGCACTTACTTAACACTAAAAAACACTAATATCGTACCAACCCCTGCTGCGCAAAATGTGCTTAATTTCGGCAAGTCGCCTTGACTGCGCATTTTCCAAGTATAAACGGATGAGTGCTAGGGAAGCGCGGCGTGGGTCGAGTAATGCTGCAAATCGAAAATGTTGACTGGCACTGCTCTGAACAAACTTGTGTTCGATATCTAGCGAGAAAAAAACCCCGGTCTCAAATCGGTGAAACTATATGATCAGGGTCTTAAAATGACTTATACGTGGTTTTACAGTGACACTGAGCCGGGTCAGCTCAAGTCAGTAGTAAAGCTGAAAATGCACTTTTGAATGATTCACTTTTGCCTCTCTCAAATTCTCTCACTCGCACTATGAAGTTGCAGCCTCGTAAAACCACACGCTTCCCTGCGAGATCTCGTGATATTTGGGTGGTCGATCGCTCCGAAAACGTAGCTACAATCCAACCTTGCGTCAGGAATTGGCGGAGGCGCAATGACTTGGGACGAGGCTGATGAAGTTTTAGGCGAGTACGAGACCCGGAAACAGACTAACAAGAGGCGTGGACTGGTTAAATATACATTCAGGCAATGAACGTCATTACGGGATGCTGCTACATTAAGTAATAAGCGGTGAATACGTTATGCTGAAATTACACAATGAAGCAAAGCAAATATTTTGGCATAATCTCTTTAAGTAAATATATCTCCCTTAAATATCATAGCAACATGCTAACATTGACATAACGACGCATTTGCGTCATTCTCCATTCAATTTCTTGTCAATCCGTAATATAATTCTGCCGGACACATCAGTTTCGGGCACACTAAGTTCGATGTGCGAGATGAAGAAATGGCGGTTCACTCTTTTACCCTTTCAGTTGATACTGTAGAGAGTAGAGTTTTTTCTTCAATTCATTTCAACTGTGTTGTCTTCTGGAAATGACACGCAGCATTTTTTACGTCGCGGTATCTAGATTAACCTTAGTGTTCACTGCTTTGTACCTGATATCAACATTTGGAACGCTATAGGAAATTTGATAAACGACGAGAACAGTCGGATCTGGAGCATACATGTATACGATATTCGGAGAGTAGGCCTACAGGTATTTTACTTGTACACCAAAACGCGGATAACATTTTTTCGTTAGGTAAATAACGACTCTGGATAACATTTTTGAGTTAGATTAATATCAACGCGCCGTCGGATAAGCTTTTCGTTAGACAAATCACAACGCCGGATAAAATTGTTCCGTAAGGTAAATCACAACGCTGGCGGATAACCTATTTTCGCAAGATACTTGCACATGTAAATCAAACCGCCGGAACATTTTTCCTTCGAAAAACCGCAACACAACTTTTTTGGGCGAACCCCCGATAAGTTTCTTTGCTCGACTTTCTTGGACTACAAAGTGATCATGGATCCATTGGAGAAAGCTGCTGAGCAGCAGAAGCAAGAGCAAGATGTACAAGAGTCGTTCTCTCAGAAAGCGGCTTCATTTCTCTCCGACAGCAGTGTGGTTCCCCTCACCCGCATGTACAAAAGCTCCTCAGTTTTTACGAAATTTGCCTGGTGCGCTACCTTCCTATTCGCTGTCGGCATGTTCACTTTCTACATGGAATCGATCATAAGAACCTATTTCAATTACCCGTCTGAAGTTAATATCAAGTTGATGATTTCTCCAACCCTTGATTTCCCCGCGATAACGATCTGCAATATGAACCCAATACGCTTGAACCAGTTGATGAAGCACGAGGAAATTCTAAAGATGATAGGAGTGGAAGATATTGATAAGCAAAAGAATATGATGTATGAACGATATGAAGATGAACATAGACATCCGGGTTCAGGCGAAACAGGCACAGCCCCGGGTTCAGGCGAAACAGGCACAGCCCCGGATCCTGTCGAAACAGGCACAGCCCCGGATCCTGTCGAAACAGGCACAGCCCCGGGTTCTGTCGAAACAGGCACAGCCCCGGTTTTAGTCGAAACAGGCACAGCCCCAGGTTCAGTCGAAACAGGCACAGCACCGGGTTCTGTCGAAATAACTACTGCATTCACAAACCCCGCAGCCGGATTAGCAACAACCGTCATTAGTGGCAGTAGTAAGTATATATGACTGATGATGTTTTTCACTGAATGCGCTACGCACATAACGCAGTAAAAGTTCCGCCCTTTTTGTAGCAATCCCCGGCATTATGGCCGAAGAGGTCACCGAATTTGCGCAAAAGCGCATTTCCGTGTAAATCTGCTCACTGTCCAGAGACTCAAAAGACCAATTTGGGACAGATGGAAATTGTACAATTGTCATTAAGCACCAACACTGAATTTCTATAATCCGTGCAATCATGATTGCAAAAGAACATATTTCAAGCTCACACAGCGGAAAATCATGTAATGATAGAGTTGCAGTCAGCAGGCAACGTGTCCAAAATATATTTCAGACTGTCCTATCAGAATGACGAATCCCGTAGTGGTCGATTTGTCACGGCTCTCAGCCTATTCTTATCAGAATACTAAACTGACAAAAAACCGGGCAAGCATTTCTTAAAATTACAAATATTATTCGATTTGATCCTTTTTCATCACCCTTGCTTTTATTCATTCAGCTACTCCAGAATACAAACAATGGGACACGTTGAAGGAAATGGGTGAAGACAAGGAAAGGGAATACTTCGGGACGATGGATTCGATGTACAAGTACCAGGCAAAATTCACCGACTTGGCGGCAGCCCTGGATGAGGAGGTCGTAGAAGACTTAACCCATCAAATAGAAGACTTTATGATTTCATGCCAATGGCAAGGATACCCGTGCGCTCCCACGTATGTAAAATTCCTAAATTCATTTTTCGAACCTTCCCGACCCAGCCGGCCCCAGATTTTTTTTCTTCATGACTCCTTCAAGGGTCAAAATTCACACGTTTCTCAATTTCCCATTTGTATCAAATAAAATGAGCAGATTATATCATGAATGTTTACCCATGGACAAGTGATGAGCTCAGTGGAATCAACGACACTGGATGTCAAAATGCTATTTCAACAGTGTCGTGCTACGCGGTGGTTGGTTCCACATTGTAAATAATGTAAGAAACGTGGCATCTTTACTAAACATTTTGTAGTTAACCATGGCGGTGACTTTTAATTTGGATCTTGCAAAAAAGGCAATCAGAAAATATTTGTGCTTTCCGTAACCAGAGTTTTTAAAATAAATCACAAAAACAATGGCTGTCTGGCAGGGTGGAGCACCCCATCTCTAACGTTGTCTTGTGAGCCCACTGGGCAGGAGAGTGAGCAGTTCGCGCACCATGAAAAATATTCCGCAACAAATGTCGCACAACCTGCACCTTTCAGTGTATACTAATATTCATAACATTTCCTTTCAGGAACTTTACTCAGTTTTTCAATTTCAAATACGGCAGCTGCTGGACATTGAACTCTGTTCTCGGTAGAGGCGACAACTGGACGGCTAAAGCAGCTCCACTGAAGACTAGTTCGACAGGCCCCAGAGCGGGTACGTACAGCGCGCGGACAGGGCAGTGGTCATATTGAACGATCATAGAAAATTCCTTGCAACATTTTCAGGCTATTATTTTGTTAGACATGATAAAGGTTAATATTGTGGTGTATGATGCATTTTAAAAAGAACATCCTTATACCACTCCTTCTTCAGGCTTGACGCTTGTATTGAACGTGGAGCAATATGAATACGTGAAGAGTCTAACCCCCGAGGCTGGCGTAAGAGTTGTTGTTCATCAACCAAAGGAGATGCCCTTCCCGGAAGATGAAGGGTTTGTCGTCTCACCTGGATTTGCGACAATGGTTGGCCTCCGACAGGTGAGCTTTTTCCTTGGTTACTGAGTATATCGGGTTCTCTTCAGATGTATAGCGTGGAGGTGAACGCACCTCTATAATTCAGTTATTGATATCATTACACAGTCGTATTGTTACAGACGTACTGTTAGTTCCCTCCTTCTCCATCAATGTTATCTTCTTCCTGATCTTTAGATATATAGTTACATATACGTTGAGCATATACGCATATACAATCTGTACCGCCCCTGGGATAGAGTATAGTTGTTCGACACACGGTGGAACCCCAAACTTTCTTTTGCAAGACACTACAGTTCTGTATTGTTTCAATTATAAATTCCAGAGAATGATAACGAGGCTTCAAGCCCCTCATGGCACCTGCAAAAACAATGTTGATTCTAAGACCCTGTATTCCAAGGAGTTTCATGTAGACTACACGGTAAACGCCTGCCAAAAGACTTGCCTACAGAATGCGATCTACAGGAAGTGTGGATGCGCTCTTCCAGATATACCAGTCCCGAACAGGACGAATCTCACTATCTGTGTGAGTGTTGGAGAGCCAAACAATACTGTTCACGCCGGTGAGTAGGCCTATGCTGTAGAATAGGTAAGATTAAGAGAATCTATACTTGTTGGTGATTTGAAAATATCACCTAATGTATTAAAACCGCTACATCAGCATAATACCATAATGACACGGTGACGGGGACTCGATTATATGATGGGAAGAAGGTTCAAAATCAACTAGTTAGAATACTTTTTTGCACTGGGGTGTCATACCTTGATGTCCTTCATTATATTGACTACTGATGAAGAAGAGTTGGTACGTTTGTGCACGTGTAGCGTATGTTATAGCCAAATTATTATGCATGTCAGTACGTGTATACAATCAAAAATGGTGGATTACGAGGCCTTGGGAACTCCAACCAGCTAAAAAGTTTTTTTTGTAGCAGTCTCATTCAAACAATCCTTGATTCAGATCATCCCTCTATTTCAGCAATGGCAAACTGTACAAAAGATGTCCGATACCGCTACAGAAGTGGAAACCTCAGGTGCAACTGCCCGCAGTCGTGTTCGTAAGTCTGTTGAACTGCAGTCTGTGCTTTCAACATTTTATAATCACATCGTACATACGATAGATTGCGAAACCACTGTGGAAAAGCCAGTCAAAGCGAATTATTGCTATGGAGACAGAAAGAACGATCCAATGACCACATTGTCTTTATCATTTAGGGTTGGCAAGAGCGGCACATCATGCCACCGGTGTATAGCAGATACAAAAACGTACCCAACTTGTATCAAAATACCCATCATAACAAAATGGATATACATAATGGACACTTCTTCCGGCATGTGTACGCTTGTCCACAGTAGGAGTGCATAGGGTCATTCCATTTTCGTGTTTTTGTCGGACGGGTACATTGTACATCGACCTATAAAATATGGACACCTGACACGTCGAGGTCAAGGTCACGCCTATGTAGCGTCCGTACACTTTCTATTTTCAGAACGACCTATTACCAAACGAGCATATCAACGGCTACTTACCCCTCAAAGCACTATGAGGTATATACTCTATTTCCACTTATATAAGGTCACAGTTGACTCTTAGCGACACGGCAACTGTAGTGGTTCTTGACAGCACGAAATTGAAGTTTTCTATCATTACGCAAGAGTTCGCAGAACTTTTGACGATTCTAAACTAAATGATCAATATGATCAATTTGCGGATGACACCCTTGTGACAGCCCTTTGATACAGAGGTATGGATTTTGCGTAGTTATATACCTATATCAAAATGCATGTATAGCCATGCTCATCTTCGTATATCCTCAAGCGTTTTCGATATTGTTAATAGACCTTGAGATCCGATTGCTGATAACGACTGTGCGATTCTTGATAATGACCTCGATTTTGCTGATAATGATATCGAGATTACTGATAATGAGATCGAGATTGCTGATAATGCCTTTCTGTTAACAGAAGCTTCTGAAGTCGACTCTGGAACAAACTGGTGGAGGAGGAAAAGAACATATGGACGACTTGTAAGTCTAACACACCCACACGACCCACACTCACCTAAAGGTCGTCAATCTTTAAATGATAATGAGACGACCAGGAGTATTTGTGCCTACCTGCTGATGAAATGTATGTACAGGAATTTATTCAATCACCTCACCAACAGCTACGTGTAAAGAGTATTGGTTACATTGAGACAGAAGATCGCCGAAAGATGTCGACATTCTAAATTTGAATGTACTAATGGGTAGATAATTCGGAAACCGAAAATATCAAAGTTTGGCCAGCTCGACTGAAAAGTCAGGGTATTATATCATTTATCATTTTCGACAGCAAGCTTTTGTGAGGGCGACAACCGAAAGGTTTCTGAGTCAAACATAATTTTGCCTCCTGAGACTGTAAAACTAACTATTCAGTCTTTCTTCTAATAATTACAGCGATGAAAACATCGTGAAGTTAGTCATCTACTTTGAGGACCTCAATTATGAAATGGTGGAGACTGTCATATCCTATCCGGTAGGTGTTATGCATCAGCATGCTCGATCCATTGTCATAAAAACCGCACCTGGAATGACAAAGCAATGAATTTACTTTTAGAAGTCCATCTGTTTGATAATACATCCCAAAAGATAGAAGCTTTTTCATGTATATTCATAGACAAAACATGCATGATATACATGTGCTTGAATCATTGAAGTATTTTTGCTATTCATTGATTTTCAGGTGGAAAAACTCCTCAGTGACTTCGGAGGGTTGATTGGCCTTTGGCTTGGCGCCTCTTTTATCACGTTTCTCGAACTAGCAGCATTTGCTGGCGATATATTCAGGTACATCGCTCGGAAATGTAACTGTAAGTCCGATGCAGAGAAAGTTCAACCCATCATGGACCATTGGAAATTAAAGACAAAAGAAGCAAAGGAGAGTAAGAGCTTTGAGGCTGCGATGAAAGGACCTAAAAAGGGTCATCTTGGCTTTGAGAACAAGGTCTTCGATGTGAATGAGGCGAACTGGTAGATAGAGTGGAAAACCAGGGGAAGTGCATATGAGCCCAGTGTAAGGAAGTCTTCACTACAGTACTTACAAAATAGGCCAGGGGATGGTTTCTTCTGTATTTTCTTAAGCATCAATTCTGAACTGTCTTCAGAATTAGAAATATTTAGTTGGAATGATCAATGATCGAGGATCAATGTTGCTATGTAGTAATTCGACGTGTGAGATGTTGCCCGAATCGGAAACGTATTCAATGAATAAAAAAGTAGTAGTTCAGTCAAATAATATTGCTGTTTAAATTCATCCCCTACATGCACCTCTTGGGGAAAAAATGTTGAGACGGGCTAAACCGTAAATTTCTTTGCATTCTTGGTGAAGGCTGATTAGGTTCCAGAACAACAAATTAACATTGTAACCCGGCATCTTAACACACAATCAAGGAGCAACATGAAGTTTGAAATTCCCGTCGACGCGAGATATGTCTCGCTGTACATCCTCAGAAAGATGGCCGAGCAAGTATGAAAATAATGGGCTCTATATTCATCTCAAATATCAACTGACGAACGATCACTCGGAATAAATATAGAGAACGATGATCTTGATATATAAAGCGATGGTAAAAATATCGTTCTCTGCAAGAAGCGTGTCAGATATCCACAAATATACCACAAGTCCTGTGTAGCGTCAGTCTCTAGTCTAGTTAAAACATTATCTTCGTCACTGTCGTCGTCAACACCATTTGGCAGAGTTTAAAAGTCTTATGAAGAGACAAACGACGATGTGGGAACTGCAAGTGCGTAAATCTACTTTATTGGCTACTTTTCTGAATATTTCCCCGATTCCTCGAACAACTATAGTTATTGAAGTCAATTTACGAGTGTCGCATTATAGCAAAGGGCTGAATTAAGGACAGGCCTTTGCAGTTCCTTCATTTGTCCTTTGCTGGGTTGCAAAACCTCCCTTACGTATCCGCAGCACGTAATATGTTGACGACAGCAATGTTATAATCATGTGGGGTTTGAGTTGAGTATTTTCAAGAAGTGCTTCGAGGGTGAACGCCTCAACATGGAGGAGGGAGTTGGTGATTACAACAAGACCACAAAAACGGACTTTAACGACTCTGACTACTCTTTCTTGAAAATGTGGCTGATCGGTTTGATGTACTGGCCAGCACTTATCTATGTTCCGCTAGGTGTCGTTGGCAACGTCACTTCCTTCCTGATCACGACGAAGAAGAGTAACAGGAACGTCAGTACTTGTGTGTACATGAGTGCGTTATCTGTGGTGGACACTAATGTCCTATTATCCATTCTGTGCTACAGGAGTCTTTTCGTTCATGGTTTGGGAGAAACAATACAGGATCGATTTAACAGCATTGTGTAAGTAATCAAAAGAGTTCCTTGGGATGGCATTTTAGGAGGGTTTCAGACATCATGGGCAACAGCATCAAGGCGTTAAAAACTAATAAATTGTGCTGCTACCTTTGAAGTTACATATTGCACTCCTGTCGATCAAATTTCCGTCATTTTTTTATATTTACTTTTTTCGTATTTTGATCCGAATTTTTAACCATGTGCGAACTGTCATCGAGGCTACTGTTTAACTGTTGCGACACAACTTTTTCTCGGTAGCTTGTATTCACACTATTTTCATCTTTCAGTTTCTTCTGGTATTGGTCTTACACGGCGGGTATGGCGTCCGGGCTTTTTCTGGCGGGCATGAGCCTCGACAGAGCAATTGCAATTTTGTTCCCATTGAGAGCAAAGGCATTCTGTACAGCATCAAAAGCTAAGAAAGCAATCGGTATAGGTTTCATCCTTCCAGCAGTCTTGAACGTCAATATGTTTTTCACTTTTGATCTGAATAAAGATATAATTACGGGGTTGGAGTCCGTGTACCTAAATTATCCTGAGCCGCGCTGGGTGGAGCAAGTTGTCGGAGCTTACATGCTCAGTTTTGGCACGATAATACCTTTCAGTGTCATCATGACATGTAATGTCATCATCATAGGAAATGTCCGTAAAGCCGCAAGAACTAGAAACAAGATGGCGGCTGACGGCGGTGGCGCCGCCTCAGAGGAAAGACATCTTACCAGAATGCTCATCTTGGTTGCTGTTGCTTACGTCATTCTCTCTATACCAATGAGATTGTACGACATGGTATTCTCAATACCGGCGCTAGTTGAGAAATACGACATGAGCGACCCCTATTGGAGACTAAGATTCAATGTAGAGTTATGGACAGTAACAGAAATGTGGGATGCAAATTTCGCTGTTAACTTTTATCTGTATTTCATGGGCGGTGGTAAAAAGTACAGAAATGAAGCGAAACAGGTTTTTACTATGTTTTGCTGGAAGCAAGACAAGGAAAGATAGACGAAAGCCAATAGTTAGCAGTGATGGTTAAGATATCAGGCTGGTGTAGAAGTAAAAAGAGTACCCCTGGAGCTATTGTATTCTGACGGATTATGGTGCATCTATATATAGGGGCAATGGCCACAAATAGCTCGGATATTAAAGCGCATAATAGAATCCTTTGTTCTCCGGACATTTCACCCTGGGGCATTTCAAACTTCTACACCTGGTCAAATCCAAAAAGTTGCGTAGTTTTTGAATCCGCGACACCAGCTTGAGTGCAGAGTAAAAATGTCCTTATGGTGATATATGGTGCTTATATTGTACTTTACATAAAAAATATCCTAAACCAGATAGATTTTCATTAATAACCAGAACATCATTTTAACTGATAACTGTAGGATAAAGCTTGGTTGATGACTAGGCTCCCAGGTGGCAGGACTGAAAAAGCAGGTTTGGTCACCTAGGAGTGAAATGATGAACTACATGTAAGGGCTCTTATCATTCTTGGATATTCTCGCCACTATATCCGTGCAACTTTGTGGGAACTTCATACCTATGTGATGTTATCAGCTAATTTTTCAGGATAAGATAATTTTTTACTTTGCCCCCAAATGTTGTCACCAATGACATTGTTTGGGATATGGCCCACAGCCTTTAAGGATAAAAATCTGAGAGATTTGCAAAGCGTTAAAAGAACATATTACTGTCATTGTACACACTGGTACTGCATAGTTTTTGACCGCACTTAATGGAATTTGACACAAAGAATACAGTGCTATCAAAAACTACTGCGGTATAGCTGGGGTCCAGTCCAGCAGCGGTGCTAGGTGGTTCAATTTTCTAGGGTTGTAGCTGCAATATACAAAGGCCGAGTTTAATACAGCTGGTATGACAGACGCTCCCACAGATTTACTGAGCATTCGTGGTGCGATGCTGTGAAAATAAAGCCATTGTTACTCTGATTATCAGTTGAGATACAATCAAGTCACTTTTACTATACCCGGAATACACAATGCGACATCGCGACCCACCGCCCATCGGACCTATTGGTTGAAGTTCAACAGCCGAAAGACGTTCACTCGGTTAGATAATGATAGGGTAAATCGCTCTCAAGATTTTCAATTGAAACATAGCCGCTGGCACCCCGCCACACACCATCATCTCGTCCCGTCGTTCGTTAAGTTATTTGCAAAGAAACAAGTTGCCTTGCAAAGAAACTTGGTTTCGTATAACCAGGGTTTGTTTGAATAAATGAAGACGCAGCTTTCCTACTCGCCACCCCTTTTTACTCTCGTTTACTCCATTTACTTTAATAGAGTGCAGTTCTCACCCGATAGAATCACTCCTCTCAGAAGCATGGTTCGGCAAGCAAATACATGTCTTGACAGGAATGGTTATCTATGCCACTGTGTTGGATGCGATTGTTTGAGGTTGAAAAGTCGAGTCCCCCTAGCCAGTCTCATCTGAGTATCCATATTTGAAATACATGTAGACGCGCATTCGGATGTAATCATCCTATGAGGTGATTTTCAAACATCACTCCTTAAAGCCACTCCCTCAGTGAAGGGTCGCTGGCCACATCAAGTTCGGGGTGACTAATCTGGTGCGTGTGACAGTTAATTTTGTCCCAACAGATTTGATAGAAAGATAGTTTTCATACTCAGCAAAAGATGCAGTCTGGAGTGATAAATTCGTGAATGCTTATCTATTTTAGACCCGTTTCCAGCGTCATTCAATGATATTGATAGTCCACTTTATGTAATGCAGCAAATTTATTGGTTTAAACTTTTAACCTCTGCAAGATATATCATCTTGGGCCCGGTTGTTCAAAACAGGTTTTGTCATTTTAACGCTGGTGTTAACTCTAATGAAGTGAACTATAAAGGAGATAATGCCAAGTTATGTTAACACCAGCGTTAGTGACAAATATATTTTGATCAAACAGGCCCCAGAGCCGGGGTTCCTTGCTCTATATACCTTTAAGATTTGATAACGAATTGTGGTCGTTTCGTTCTATGAAAATCCCCCACAATCATTTCGGTTTTCACATTTGGTTGACTTAACAATCAGTCGTGAGTGTCTGCTAATACGCAAATTTAGGGATGACAAGTTTTTATGTCTGACTCGGATGAAGAGTTTAATCAGTTTTTTTATATATTTCTCGGTAAAGGCGCTGATGTTTTGCGGTATTGTGTCTGCTTGCCCCGGTATTTACTCTAACAGGAACTAAAAAAACCCACGACTGATCTGCGCCGGAGTGCGGTATTGATTGATTGATTGGTAATCTGGACAGTAAATAAAAACAGTCGGACAATACCTTGTACCTGATGTCCTTCAAATACCGTTACTTTATTGCGACAGGGAAAAATGGCATGTTTATCTTGTTTGTACCAGTGATTGTCTTGTTTTCTTTGAAGTGTTTCCTGTTAGCAGTGGTTACAAATCAATGACAACTTGATGGACGTGTAGGCCTATTAGGTCACTATGTAAAAGGTTTTAAAAGAACGGGCACCCTGAAGGACATGAATGGTTCCAAAGCACGGACAACAGACTTATCTCAAGAGCAAATATGTCTGTCTTAAACGAAACCCAAGGCGAGATTGCCGCTCAATTAAAACATTCAGTTAATTTTATCGTATGACTTCCGCAGGGGTGTGTCTCTATGACTAGTCTTGCTGATGGTCGATTAAGCAACGTTCTCTCGAAAACCGTTGACCCTTATTGAAGCTTTAAAAAATGAGAGCGCCCAAACAAGTGATTTTCGATCCACGGCAAAAACTCGTTCCTGCTTGATGGGACTCCCCCATCGCTAGTAAAAATCACGTCATTGCATGTTCTCCCTTACCTGATTTAAGGAACGACATGTATAGAGAGATGGGGGAATTGGCATCCCGTTTCATCATTCTGCTGACAGTGACCCGAGGCAACTCTTTTATGTGGAATGTCGGTGAACATCCCATGACAGCATTACGTCGAGTTACACCCTCTTCAATCCAAGACTTCATCACATCACAATTATCACCTGTGGGGTCCTTTCTAACAAAGGAGAGTCCACTGATGGACTGATGATGCTCGAAAGGAGGTACTGTATTTCAAGAGGACTAAATTGTCAGTTGATGTGATCACGGAACCTGCATGTACTGCACTCCGATGACCGAAAAGCTAAATACGGCCCTGCTGTCTGCATTGAGTTGCCCGTTTACACGACACACAGCCTAAGTTTAGGCGGTGTATTGGAATGCGTACGTATCATAAATGTTTTTTATATTCAGTAGCTATATCTGGTTACGAAGGTTGAGATTCATAGCATTCTAGATCAGATGTGCTCCGTCAGAAAGAGCACACTTCGTTAATGTTTGCCGGCCCGACCAAGATGAGGGTCATTGAAGAAGGAGAATAAATTTATACGGATATGAACATGTACGAACCAAATTACATGTAAACATGCACACAATATCATTGTTAGAAGGACGGAAGTCACTAAACAGATAGTTTGTTAAGAGAAAGTAATGAAAGATTAGAATGATAACAAATAGCTGGCTGTCGATTTTATCATGCAGTCGACAGCTCACTTTCCCAAATGTATGAGCCATTATACCCTGTTATAACAATCATATTGCCGCATTCACATATTAGTAATATCTGTTGATCCCATTACACGTTAAGCGCTTAGACGATAAGAAAACACAGAACGGGATATTCACTTCGCACTAGGTAACCTTTTTCGAGGTTTCCTTAATTCTTGATTTAGGTTAATCAATAAATATTCACATACCATAAAGGAAGACTGCAGAATTCCATCTCGCAAAGCTGAAGTAAATTTGTAACCTATAGAATCACTTTAAACAGGCGTGATCATTGATCAGTCTTACAATTTGTTGAGATTATGACTTTCAACGAGACAAGGAATGATATAAGTGTTCGAGACGAGGCAAGATAACCAGGCAGAGTTATGGTATGATATTCTTGCAATAGCACAGAATGTATTACTCAATTCAGATCCTCAGGCCTGCAGCGAATGGCATTCCTACTTGGACTTGTTACTCCATTTTCACCAGTGATTGCCGTGCATTAAGGACCTGAGGATTTCTCAACTACACTCTTCAACAGTTTTAGTTTGAAGGATTTTGCACCCACATGGCGCGACACTCGTTCAAGGACCATACTCTCGACCAAGACTCTCACGAGGCCAGCTCGTTTGATTAGCCCGCCATTCGCCCGCCATACAAAGTGAAGGTAAACAAATGGTCCGGGCAAGTTCGTTGCATTTTTGTACTAAGAGCGGGGCAGAGCGGACCAACTATGCCACGTGGTGCCATTCAACTACAAACGGAATAGCAAAACGTGAAAGAAAGCTTAACATTAAAATTAACCTCTACCTGCTGTAAAAATACTTTCTACCAGGATGGAATACAATAAGAATCTCGATTTTAAAGGTGTTGGTTGATGGTATTGAGGCTTTGATCGGATACATATTGTATTCGCTGACCTGTTTTTGGATGTGGGCGAAATTGGTTGAAGTCTTTGATAGGAGAAATTGGTTGAATTACTGATGGTATAGAAGACATTGGTTGGACTGTTTATGGATATACGAGATATTGGTTGAATTGAATATACATGTACATGTAGATAGACGATTGATTGCTTCAACTGTTATGGATATAGCAGAGATTGGTTGAACGGTTTTAAAGAAAAGGCAAAAACTGGTTTAACCGTTTATGGATATATACGTGTATACGAGAGATTGGTTGGCCTGTTGATGGATATACGAGAGATTGGTTGAACTGGATATTCCAAGAGTTTGAATGGATCGAAGCAGTATCTGGTTCCTTCTACAGCTTCTGGCTGCCACGACGGTAAGTGAAGGACCGTATTTAGGAATTTTGAATTCGATCCGTGGCCCAGCGTGGTTTGGCCAAATAAAAGTATGGGTCAGCTGCGTTTAGCTTGAATTATCTATTCTTGTCAGACGTACGTGATATATCAGTTCAAATGAAAAGGTCTACTTTGTAACAAGGTGCGTGTATGATGATTTTCCAATGGTCAAATTTATGAAAATGTTAAGCAGTGAATATAATAAACGTGTAGTTTCAATTCAGGCACTTTTGCAAATCAAACTACCGCCCTGAATGGTGATCGAAGCCTACCAATCCGTGTAAAATTGATCAATTTTAAAGCTCTGCTGATTTTAAAAGATTGAAATTAGGTTATGTTTGCATCAACTCGAAATAGACTTTTGTGTACCGGTACCAATGATAAAAGGTATCTCAGACGCAGTAAGTGTCATGATGCAGTAAAGGCCTCCTTACATATTTAACGTTTTCCGACGCGAATTACTTGTTTATATCAACAATGATACACCAGTTAACTAACTGGACCAAGAGTGCACATCCTCCCATAGCAGGCTGTTGGATCGTTTCTAGCCTCTCGCGGGTTTTTTTAGTGACATGGTCAGTCACTGACCGAGTTATTCTAGCATTATAACACGAATGATAAATTTCGTTGTAATGTAATGTAGCTGTTTGAGAATAAGTGTGAAAAATATGCATAACTCACTTAGGTTTTGAACCAAACATACTACATGTAGGCCTATTATCAGATTTGTTACAACCGCTCTACGAGTTGTCGTTGGTCGCATAATATCATCGGTTATTATTATTATTATCATCATTATTATCATTATTATCATATTCACGGGGTTAATAATGTAACACCGAAACATACAAGAGTGTGTAATTGTCTTACCTATGTTACAACATTTTTTTATTCCACCCTGATTCATGGATGTGGCTCCATGCATGTACTCAACAGAGCTTAAGAGATATTGTTGGGGAAATAAAGAACTACATGTAGTACATTTCACACGTTCTGTAACTTGATGATTCTCATCAGTTAGTTGTCGTTATGCCTCTCAGTTCAGCCTCTCAAGTTTCAACACAAATTGCGAATGGTTGCTCACGTGCAAAGGTTCCGCGCTCATTAAAGGGATACGCCGTTCGTGCTCATTAAGTATTTAATGTGGCCCAGGCAAAGAATTACATAACGCCGTAAAGTACAGCTATCATGCATGCAAATTTGCTGAAACTTGGTATTTGTATATCTGCCTCCACAGCGGTATTGTTGAAAGTCATCCAGTGCGTTTTTACTTGATTAGAAATGTTCAAGTTCTCGTGTTTAGTTTTCAAATTTTCGAACGAACGAAATAGGCCTTTAACTCACACAGTTGAAGGTAAATCGTGAAGTTGATACCTGAATCGTTTCAAAGAGTCATATATTCATAAGCGTTGATATCTTTTGAACTTCAGAACAACCATTAAGTTGTCTATCACATAGTAGAAGTCAATGTATCGAGGTTTTCCTACATTAATCATAGTTAAACATATGATGATGTACAAGTACGCACCAGGAAAACATGATACCAAGTATTTATTGCCTGCATGTTTTTCTACACTTTTCCCCACATATCAATCAATATCAATATTACATTCCATTGCTTTTGACATTTACCTTATGTTGAAGTACTGTTTTTGATAAAAGTAGAAAACAACATGCATAAGATGATGTGAGATGACATTATCTGACCGATTGACCCGGCTCTATTATAGCAAAGTGTATAAATCAACTTTAAAATGAACTGTGTTGATTCTACCTGACATTACGCTTGGCGAACATGAAAAACCGCCAAAGTCGAACCTAAGGATGCGTATGAATATAACTGGCTTAAAGTATTGTTTTTGACAAGGGGAATGAAGCACCAAGGCCGGGGTTTAGTCTAACGGAGGCTGTACATGGAGACCCCTGGCATGCCTGGTATGCGAGCATGACGATGTTCCATTAACAAAAATATCAAAGCCAAAGGACGAGTTGGTGTCGGGCAGTTTTATTCGGAGTTGAAGATGGTTCCAAAGTCAAATCAGGGCCATTAAAATATTGGATCGGACTTCACAGTGGGTTACGTCTAGGTTCAGTGCGATGTTTCATCCAGAATTTCATTCATTAAAAAGACCGGTCGAGTTCGTTAAAGAGCGATCGTAATTATGATGAATAAGAGAGCATGAAATAGTTTCTCTTTCATGTTGTTTAAAAAGGAGGAGCTGGTCATTATCACCATGTTTTACAAAACTACATTCCACAATATTGACAATTGTCTACTTTTATAGTTTCTTACACATACACGTAATTAGATCTGAATGGTCCGATACTCTGTGGTCTTTATGCATTTAGATCGCCGAGAGACTTAGAAGGCTTCATGACATTGCCTGACAAAGTCGCGGGTATTTGGTGGTGATTATTACAGACGTGGCAAAGAAAATGTATAATTTTGCATTAATTACAGCTGTCTGCCTTAAATAGCTCCCGTGAAATGATCGAAACATTTCACTAAATCGACCCCAGAGCATCGTATGATGACATATGAAGAGCAACCCTAAGAGAAAAAAAACCACCTTGAGGTTATGTTGTAAACCTTTGTATGCAGTGGTTTAAAACGTATATTTAGACAAACATAGTTTTGTTAATATTCAGTTTGCTCTAAGAATTTAAGCTACAATACAACTTTACAGATGACATAAATCATGCTTTTAATCTCTAGTACATATTTTTACTCCATGTTTTTTTTTTACTTTCAAGAAATCACACACTATCAAGATGTGGAAAAAGTATAATCTTCAAATACTAATGTGGATTAACAGTTGGCGAGTCGTCTAAGGCTTAAAGCTTGAAGCATATTGCTCAATGTACCGATGAATGATTGATGCAAGAAATAGATTTTTTATGCATTTTCCGTTAAATCAGTGATTTAATTTTTGATTGACAGGGGTTGTTCTAAGTGGGTGAACTCAGGAAGATAAATGTCTTCAATGCATTTTCAGTTGAGTTGCCATTCACTCTGGAGTGTAGTAGGCCTACACCAACTCCTTGACAAAGCGGAGAAGGTACTCATTAAGGCAGCGCCAAAGAAGTTCCATCGATACACTGATAAACCTGGTTCAACTTCACTCTTTGCATGGTATTGGTAATAAGAACATTATGGCCCGCGTAGTTCATCACTCAGTATGACTGAACATACTTCTCCATTGGCCGTTAATGCAACTAAGCATCTTACATGTATCGTACGGGGGAAAAGAATTCTTCACAAATGTAAAACATCTTGTTTGCACATGGTTCGGATTGGTGAGTGCTTGTAGATCATACTAAAAGTTATCGAATACCGACTTAACTAACCTTCAAAGGAAACGTTTTCAATACATCGAAAGCCTGGTTAGCATTTCGGCATCTTTCTTTTGCCATCTCCTACTGTATAGTAAACTCAGTGATGTAAACAACTTCTGCCGGATGTAATATATGAACACCTTGCATGGGTTCTCTTGGCATTATGCGCGTTTACCAAGTTATAAAAGTGCGCATCAAACGCTTCTTTAATAACGCTGTAATGCACGACACAGATGTACATGAACATGTTAACAATTGCGTGCGTTACAAAACGATAATAAAATTTGCGAGTACAATATCAAGCTTAGCACGTGCCGCGTCTAACACATGGACATGCACAACCTCGTCCTTGGCTAGTACCTCGTACGTCGCTAGTACGAAGGAAGTGGAGTTTACTGAGGGCGTGGCGATGTCGAAGTATGAGTGGTGAAAATGGGATCGAGTACTGTGGCACCCCTAGTAGATTTAGCCAGTAGATCACAGCTTTAGATCTAGAAGATCAACGCTTGTGTCTCAAAAGTATTAAACTGACATTCATCTTGTATCATTCTTGTATCTTTCAGGCTTATGCTGTGAAGGATGCCCTCCCCGACAAATATGTGACGACGTGGACGGCGTGGTCGCGCTGGACTGCCTGTGCGACATGTGGACAGAGGGTAACTCGGCGTTACAGAGAATGTGTGGGACAGTTGGAGGACCATACGGTATTCAGGGTGAAGACAGAAGAGTGTCCAGGGGTCAGTCGTGTTTATAAACCCTGTGATAATAAGGTAAAGTTTAAAAAAGATAAATACTGACATCTGATAGGAATAGGCCTATATTTCTTTCGGCATTTCCGATGCTCACTCTGCTGCTGATTATAGAGTAACAGTCTCTCTCTCTCGTACCTTTCCAATGCACATCTAGTGGCCAAATGTTGTTGGAAACACCGGAGCCTTGTCACTAAACGATTAGCAAATTGAAGTTAGCTCCAATATCACGCTATATTGCATACGTGTGTATCAGTAGGCCTACCGTACCGTATCGTTGCCGCGATTGTTCACCGTTATTTCCTTCCGTCCCCACAGCCATGCGTTCGTCAGCAGGCAGGGTCTCGTAAATATCAATGTTCGATCAAAGCCACCCAGAGGTCCGTGCCAGAGCATTTCATTGGAAAGCCATGGAATCCGTATATTGTAGGTTAGTATTGTCGCTTAAGAGCTAAGTTTGCTGGCTCAATTGGTACCCATCTCCAGTTACCCATTGCCGTAGAACCAAATAAATAAACGCAACTACAACTATCGATGAATTAAAGCGACTATACGTATACTGGATGTCGCCAATGAGGTCATTTCCCTGATCCCTACATATACATTCACTGCTTTCCTCTCAAGCAGAAACGATGTGTGGGACTTCCTGTCAGATGACGGGTATTGACCAGTCACAACCTCCGTGATAAATCATGGACGTACTGACTGCGCCGAACAAGCAGGACAGCTCTCTCCTGATCCGAATGGTAGAGTCGAAGTGGCTTATTGAAATATCATGGTCTTAGAATTTCACAATCAAAGTCTTTCTAATACGTTTGCAGATTCTTATCCATGTAAACTATTCTGCCAACCAGACGGGTTCAACAATTTCTGGAGTTTTGGCAACGTCTCAGATGGCACGACGTGTCGAACTCTGAAGACCAAGGAAGGAGTTTGTACCAAAGGAAAATGTTTGGTGAGCCATCATCTCAATCATGTTACCTCTCAATGATGACGACATGTATAATCATCGGTATTATCCGACTTTTACTTAACCCAGTTATCCTGAAAACATGTCAGTTGAAATAAAAAGGTATAGCGAGAAGTAATCCAAAGATTCATCTCAGTGGCTTCAAGAGCTTATAAGATTCTGACCAGGAATCCCCTAAGGATCTTGTGGAGCTCTGTGAGACTTAAAGCATAAACCCTTCTCTCTTCGTTTTAAGGAGGTTGGCTGTGACGGAGTGGCGTTATCTGAGGCTAGGTTAGACATGTGCCTGGTCTGTGGAGGGAGGAACAGAAGCTGTACATACATAAATGATGAATTCAGAGTACTCAAACAACCAGGTACAATGGTGATCATGTTCATTTCTACAAACGTGTATATGTCCTTTTTGGCGGAAAGGAAACAAAAACTGATCCAACGCCAGGAAGAAAGTAACTGATGGCAATTTTTACGACCAACAAGCTGTAGGTCAAAGAACCTCATACAATATTGCGACACGATTGTGTCTTTATCATTTTCCTACTGGACACTCGTTCTTGAAAAAAATGGTGGAGAGGTATGGTGGGAAATGGCGAGTATTCTGAAAAGCACACCGTGATGCAATCCAATTACTCGATCAATCTAATTGTCTTTCAGGAAAGCTTGGATACTCCGATGTCGTCAAGCTACCGACAGGTGCAACAAACATTCATTTCATGGACAGTAAAAATGTCCTGGGTAGGTTTCCATCAGTTTCCCGCCTGCCGAATAAAATCTTCTACTTCTTTGTAACCCTCAATGTAACAAGAATACAGGTGGCACCCAGCACGCACACATGAGGTGGCGTCTTGCATGTTGGTGAATTTCCAATCTCGGCTGGCAGCAATTTGGTGGCAGATTTGCTGGATTGGTCACGCTTTCTCTGCCATCTAAAGGACAGTTTCATCATCATTGTCATCATACTTGCCAGTTGGCGCCATGGCTATTCCGTGAGTGGATGGATCTTAGCCTATAAAGCAAACGTGGCTGTTGTTCTCAACTTGCCGGGCATTCGCTTCTGCATCTGCTGGCTCTGCGTACAAAATAGAACATGCCTTGTATAGTTTAGTATAGAAAACATGCACTCGGACCGGAGCATTGATGCTAGATGCAACATAGTGCTTTTACGATACATTCATGTCTCAATTATTTACTCGGTTTACCTTTCAATATATCTCTTGCTGTGGTCCATCTGAATATCTTACCGTTTTTGATTTTAATCTAATTCAACCCTACCATCTTTTTCACTCTCAGAAATAAAAGTTTTTGAGCTGAAATGAAGACTTGACGAACCAGAATTGCTAGTTATCTTCTTCTTATTTATTTAAAGTCTCATGATGATCTTTCTTCTCTATGCTTTGTTTGACTTCCCTGCCTTCCTTTTATTGTCATTCAGCAACACAACTGTATGTACAGGAAAACATATTTGGTAAGTTAAGTGATAAGTATGATGCATCCAATTTCATTTCTCTATCTTGTTTATTACCTAACCATAATCATATGTACAGGGCAAGTATAAATTCTATCTAGAATCGGTAAACACTTAATCAGTGTTTAGTTCTATCAGTATTTCTCAATACTTTCTTAGATACATGTATATGGAAATAAACAAATCAATCAAAAAGATATTTTCTGACCGACATAATTCATTTCATTGTCGGAGGAGAGGGTAGGTGTTATGATAGATGAATGTGGGAAAGCTTCATTTATCAACCATTATAAACATGTGTTGAAACATTTGTGAAGATGTTCAAAGACCCTCCTAACCATTTTTTATCACCAAATAATTTCGATCCTACACTAAATCGTTACGTCAGAAGCAACACATTCCAATGGCACATCTCTCCGCTGAAACTTTGGTTGTTGCACATTCCACTCGTCATACACTATAGCTGCATCAAGTTGCTTTTGCGACGCCATTTGCAAAGTTTGTAGTTGTATATACAGTCATGTACACTAGTTTGTCTAGATTAAGTGCAGATTCACTGTCATAACTGATGGTCGCCTCACATTCGGTTGAAGAGCAGAAAATGAATCACGTTTACTGAGTGACTAACAAGATTTGTCGAGAAGAATTTCCTTCCGACAAAAAGGCGTACTTGCACTGGCTTGATTCGCTAGGCGTCTGCAATTGATGCCATTTCGCTTCCGTCTGTCTTTACAATTAGCCTACTAGCTGCTATTGCTACGATCCGTGATCATATATCTTTCTCCTTAAACGTGATTCTGTCCGTACCATCAATGTTGGTTATTCTGCACTCCAAGGTGTAAAAGACGTTCGAAAACTCTCTCCTGACCAATTTCTTATCAAATAATACAAGGTACATACATGTACATGTAAGCCATTCCAGATGACTTCCTCTCTTTTCAGCCCTGCAGGACAGCGGGAAATTTTACCTCCTGAATTCTTTTCGGTGGTATGGCTTCAACGGACCACTGAAACTAGCGGGCGCCGATGTCAAGTTTTACTTTTCTAGGGATGGTGAGAAATCCGTCCATATAGTGGGGCCTCTCAAAGAACCTTTATTAGTTATGGTAAGGGGCTGACTCGTACATATACCTCGCTGTCCGTACTGTCAACGCACGTGGCAACAACTAGTTCTCTTATGATGCCCTGCTGTTGTAATTAAAGCTTTGTCGCATGCGTTGACATCATAGATAACGCAAACGTGCATAGACAGTGCATGTTAAAGATTACTGACACCTTCAATTTCAGAGTGAAGACAATTTTATGTAATAGTTCTGCCCCATGGATTCTGGCAAAGATTGGAAGTGTCAGCTGTTCTTGGCATAATCGTATTCACCATGTTTGCATGTGACTCTTTTCAAAATTATAGTTTGAAGATATCTTTCATTTCTATCAAAAGGTTCTTCAGACAAATCCCTACGTTCACATTAAATACGGGTACTGGTTGAGCGATGAGGCAGCAAAACTGGGCTCTTCAGCCCGTCCGAAGGTGACCACCACACCCGAACCCAAGGCAGCAGTATATCAGTTCAAGGCGGTTGGAGACCAGTCAGTTGCTCCAGTTGCGCCGAAGAAGGAGGAAAATTCGGCGGCTGTTGAAAATGAAGTGACTTTAAGAAAGAAAGAGAGGAGGAGAAAGTATAGGAGGAGAAAAGCTTCTCGAGGCAAAAAGTGTTTGACGAAGCCCAAGGGTGCTGATGGTAAGTTACATGTTAGTCAAGATGACCTATGCTTGATTCAAGGCCCGTGATTTGGTCTTTGTTTGTCAGTTTGTTACTTTTGTTAGTTTTTTTTGATAATTATATCGGCATGGCATTATATCTGTCAGATATTTACAATATACGTGTAACTATGTTTTTCCGTTATTTTCTTTAGGGAAAACCCTGAAATTCAAATCAAAGTTAGCCAAACTCCATTATATCTACTGTCATAGTGAATTCGGTAAGTTTTGATATGATATGTTGTGGTTGTCTCAATGGAGGGTAAATGTACGTACTTGCGACATGTTGTTTACCATCAAGCATACTAGTAACAACAGTGCGCCCCTGCCTCAATAGCTTCATAAATATTTTCGATCAACAACTTAACAAGAAGCCCCTGCTCGCCATCATTTTCTGGTGTCAAGCAGGGTTCACTGGTCGTGAATGATAAGAACGATTCGATTAAGACCTGCAATAGTTTGAGAGTGCCTTCATTGGAAAGAAACCTGACCAGTTGCCACTTGCAAGTCATCTGCTATAGTTTCGCCAAATAATATTCCGATTGTCTATGCTTTCAGTTGGTACGGTAACGGTACTGAGTAAACGCCGATACCGCGGCGAAACACGTTACGAGGTCGACCTCAAAAGCACTGTCAAGAACACCATGTCTATGGCGAAGCGGGAGTACCTCTGGAGGGATAGAGACTGTCAAGGTATCAAGCTCAGGCCCAACAAGGTCTATTTCGTCATGGTCAGGACACGGACTGATATGAGGAAACGACTTACTCGTTTCATGATAGATGAAGGCAGCTTCGTACGGAAGCTCACCTCAAAATCTGATAGGATGTTACGGGCGGTTGTCGCAGGTGTACAGTGTAATACGTGATATATTTGTGTATATTTATGGTTTGAAATTGACTGTGCCTTTCTTATTAGGACAAGTGTATATTGAACTCGACAAGGTTGGTGTCAGCTTCGGGGGTACGGGTATTAGACACTAATCTGGTCACATTTCCTACTGTAGGCTACGCGGGAGGAAGGTCTGTTACAATTTGCTACCTCAGTTTTCTCCATCACGCTTTAAATTGGTTACATGAGCGTACCAACTCGAGAGTACACGTGTACATGTATAATAGCGGCTGAACTAGCCGAAGAGACAACGTCTTCTGCCAGCTATCGTACTGGTGAATCTACAGCTTGTATTTGAGTTGCGACATAGAGAGAATGGATGCTATAACGTAGATGTAGAAATGAATGCAAGTTATTTCAAAAATCAAACAGTGAACTTCATGTTCCATGGCTTTTATATACATGTAGATGAATGAAAACATATTACCAAGGACAGACATGTTTTCGTCTGATCCTCGTGAGATCGTCACCCATGCAGTTAGATGGCCCGATATGATTTTCTCTGGCCTGAAAGCACTTGACATGTGGTCTCGAATTTTCAGGCTGGAGAAATCATCTCAAGCGATCTGGTGACTCCCCGATCGGATCAGCCGCTCAGTATGCAGTTTTCTTAAATGTATTACATATGATTCCTGCTATATGCACTTGCACTGGTTCCACCACCTGAAGTTGTAACTGCAAAAGCACGAAATAAAAAATTACAGTAAACATCAATGTTGCTTCTTACGTTCAATTACAAGTGATTGAGTAAGTCCCGTCATTTACAAATATCGAAAACGTACTGTACAAATATTGTGAAAAACATTTTCGCTTTGATTAAACGGCGCATAAGTACATGTAATAGCACACAGCATGAGATGGTTTAATGCGTGATGGTAAATACAATGCTAAATAAAAGCAGACCATTAAATCATGATAGCACGACTACAATCGTTGACGTTTCTAGCTGGACTCTCCGACACTTTACCGGTATATCAGCGATTGTTAATACTTGGTATTTCTTGATAAAGCAAGGGCACACAGAATCTACCAAAGACCATGTCGATATTTCGACTTAATTACATGTCAGAAGGAGGGACACCGACACTCGGCGCTGATACATGTAGATCGGCATATGTGCTGACGTGATAACCCGAAGCAACACGTGGTAAGACGGAAGGATGGATATACGGCGCACAACGACGGTAGATGCTGCGTTACATGTATGTAATCCACGGTTGCATTTCCGTTCAGTGGAATGTTGAGTGACATTCGAGAAGAACCTCAATTTTCACCCGAGCCTACAGTTTGCACTTAATGTCCAATGACTCGCTTTTGAACAGAATGTTCTTATATATACGGGAACTTCGCTTGCAAGTAGCTCCGTGATGGTGATGATAGTGTAATCCTCAAATAAAAAACCTCAAGGAATAGCCATGCATTGTTCTGAAAAGTGATTGTGTCAAACTTAAGATTTACTTCTTTGATATGGTCACCATTATAACATCGTTCGATGATTCTCGGCTGGTATCAAGCCGTGACTCGCCTTCACTGAGCAAATTCCGAGTTGATTCAACAGAATATGTCTTATTATCTGATCGAAGTAACCCCGTGTTTGAAGGTTCGGGTTCAGTGTGAGGAAGATCAGATCCATCACGAACTACATCCGTATTCGGAAATTCCGTGTCCGATTCATTGTTTTCCGACTGAATTTGCAGAAGATTTAGTTCGACACTGTGTTCACTTCCGGGATCGGGTGAAAGAGGGCGGGACATATCTTCTGTTCTCTCATCGCCACAATGAGAATCACCGCCCTTTGAGTTCCTCCTCCCCTTCTTATTCTGACTGAGAGAAATCTTTAATTTTGACAACTTTGTTCTGGGTTTGACACTCCCTAACTTCCCAACAGGCGCGTCATGAGGATGCTGCGAAAATACGGGGTAGCAATTGGAATTTGGTTTCGCAGGCTTGCCAACGCTGTTGAGTTTTGAGTCAGTGAGAGGAGGGATGGTAAAGAAAGAACTCTTTTTCGCGAACCGTCCATTTTTTGGCGGTGTTGATAGCGGAGCATGCATTTTACTGATATCAAGACTAGGCACACGCCGAGGGAGGGTAGTCCGCGCAAAATCACCATACGCACTTTTGTCTATGACATTCTGGTTACGTCCGAGTAAGAAACTACCATGTATGACGTCATCATACATTATTGGGGACACCCCTTCTCGCGGTACACCAACAATGTACGTATCATAGATGTCCTGTTTTGTTTTTGTCTTCAGGTCCTCATCGTATGGATTTGCATCGAATTGGTCCTCCGCTTCGAATGCCGTATTTGGTGTTTCTACTCTGTCCATGCCCTTTTTCCGATTGCCGGCGGAACATTCTCCGCGCCGAACAGCCACTGTGTGCACATTATCATACTGAGTACCAATACTTTCACCGCAATCAGAAAATGCACCATTTCCATCCGAACCTAGACATACTGTATCCTTTCGCCGTTTCGACATATTCCAACAAGGGCGTTGTTTACGGGTTTCAGAATCTTTCGCTTCCGGTGAGGTTGTCAAGAAGTCTTTCATACTCTTAGAAGTTGATTCTTCTGGTTTGAATCTATACGGAATCGGGGGCAGGTCACCAGACAGAGGCCGCACGTGCTTAGTCCCGCGGTTTTTCGTCTGATATGACCAAAGCGCCTGCCGAGCGATTACGAAACTATCCTTTGGGGTGTCAATCAACAAGGTCTGTGGCTTGTCATCAGGAGGTCGTTCGGTTAAGTTCCCAGCCTGCACGCGACGGCCAACAAGGCTTGTATGATTGTAAAGAGCTGGTAGCTTCTTAAATCCCACAATTGGTGGCATATTAATGGGTCGTCTCCGCCTGACGCTCTTGTATATATTTATTTGGCGCTCTAATTCTTGTTGCTCGCCGGACCGGTACATTTGCATTGAGATTCTCATCAATTAATCAAAAAGTGCCCGTCATGTCCGTCGTGCCATTGCAAGGTAATAGCAAATTCGCGTCACCTTTGATAGTTCCTTAATATGACCAGATCGCTTGGGATGGCATCTTTATGCTGATTGAAAGCATTCTCCGTTAGGTCGCTTCTGAAAAGAATATATTAATAATAATGGTTAATTTGATACGAGTATATAGGGAAAATGGTAAGAAAAGACCTGTCGCGGGCAGGTTTTGTCCCCAGCAGTGGTTGGGCTGAAAGGATTAATGATTAATGGTTATAATTAACTAAGCGTTGTCGATTAATGGCTGTGATATTCAACCTACATTGTTTGACGGGCTATACCAAAACATCATGTCAATGCCGATCCTGATCGGCCTACCCAGATGTATCCACATTAAGTCGTGATAATTCATTCGTACACAGCGGCATCCAAGGGTTTGGGCGAAATGACGTCTCTACTCGAACTGTGTTTGACGAGACAACCAATACCGACAGTGAGATATCAATTTCTATCAATTTCTATTCTGAAACCCTTCAAACTTGACTTATTTTTGGCATAATCCACTGAGAATCTGCTTTCGAAAAACTTTAGAAAAACCCAAAAGGATATGACTATCTCACCAATACCTATATGGTCAATAACGAGGCTAATACATAATCCATTATAGAAAATAAACACTGTAACCAAGTTGTTTTAGAATCCAAAGTAATGTCTGAAAGTAACTTACATGTAAATTATAGATCTCAGTTTAAGCCTAATTGGATTTCTTGCCAAGGTCAACATTGACAATAGTTGATTACCAATATCGATACCTTATTCATCAATAATTGATTGTGTTCACCCGCGAGGACAATTAGTCAAATCTATTGATCTGCGTCGGCGGCCGATATTTTACAGAAATATTGGTTTAACTATTGAGCTTAATGACCCCAGGAAAGGTTGCATGTTTACAGGGACGTCAGGCTGCACCCATTGATTGCAATGAACTTCTCAACGACATCCGACCAGCAGTTCGTGCGCCAGAGGCAAAAAGGATGCGGACAGATAGTTTACGAAAAGTCTTTAGGAAGATCGGAGGACTACGTCTGACGCACCGAAACGATCCGGTGAAACGTCGATCGCCGTTCGAAAGCTACATGTATCCCCATGCCGATGACTATTGCTGAAGCTCAGCAAGACTGCCTTTAGGAAATGTTTTAACTTATACCAAGTCTTGATATTCCAAATATTGGGTTGCTCCTATAAATATTTTAGAAAAAAAGTGTAAGTCGTGTCCTGCAGCGAATTGCACAGAAGATTAGGTATGATCTTCAGATCCTATGATCAGGCTTAAAGATTAAATGGCGGACAATGTTCTGCGATTAAATAGGCTAGCAGTTGAAAAAAGGGGCCATTGAAGTAAATATGAAATCTAAGCTTATTAAATGGAACGCGTGGTTCGTAATATGGTTCAAAATAAATCCGTTTAGTAAATCTGAATGTCTAAACCGCGAGTGGGACAAGGATTATTTTATTGAAAACTGTCTCCGGACTGTATACAGCAACATAGAGTAAATTCATGGGGTTCTTACCCAGAAAATACGCATCGTACTTAAACAATTTATGTAATTTTTTGTACGAGTAAGATTCGTCGGTCCCCCCCCCCCCCCGATTATTCACGCATCGCATCAAAGATCAGATTTCATAAGACACTGCAAATGTTAAGCAACTTTTCGTGCCTTCATTATCGGCAACTGAAATGAACTCTGCGTGCCTTCATTATCGGTTAGTATTGTAATGGAAACTCGGCTTGCCTTCATTATCAGTTCCATGTAATATTGTAATGGAAACTCGGCTTGCCTTCATTATCAGGTACATGTAAAATTGTAATGGAAACTCGGCTTGCCTTCATTATCAGTTACGGCAATGAATACTCGGCTGGCATTCATTACCAAGTACCGCAATGAATACCGGCTCTGCGCGCCTTCGATTCTATAGTTACTGAAATGAATACATAACTTGCCTTCATCATAGGTTGATACTCCGCGTGATTTCATTATTAGTTACCGTAATGAACATTAGTCCGCGTACCTTCATTCAGTTTAACTGTAATAAGCAATCGCCGTGTCTTCATTACCAGTTACTGTAATACTTCACGCGCCTTCATTACCAGTTACATGCACCGTAATGAAGGAATGCAGAGCAACAACATCTAGCTAACATGTACATAAACAACACTGTTTCTCTGATCATCACCTACCTTCGAGTAGACGAAAAGCATCCATCAGTGCTGCTCCCCAGCAATGCACACATCAAATCGAATATCACATCACAAGCTGTACTATTTGTTTGACATTACTTTAATGTCAACGATAAAATTATGGATTGTTCCCAATTGTATGTACCCCAACATGTAATAATGGTCTTGTATAGCCTTAGGTCGAAAAAATATTTGTCAATGTACGCCTATTAGGTATATCGAGTAGGCCTAATCAGTTAATATTCCCCCGTTGGTACTCGGCCTCCTACAACTTGCAGTTTAGGGTGGATTTCCCGTGGCAGGAGTTGATGTTAGGTGAGCCGAGCTAATCGATACCAATTCTGTTGAGAGAGGAATATTAGATTAGACTCAGCTTAACTAAACACAAAGAGCTGTTCGTTTGTCTCTTTGAATCCTGAGCATTTTACTGAAATAGCTATCATTCAGGCTATATGTACAATGTATATCCTTTTCAAATCATCATACTAATATACGCGACGATCACTTCTGCAAAGAAATTTGAAGGGAAAATCATCAATATAGCATTGTGGGGCAGTTATGGATTGACAGGGAGGACCGAGGATGGAACGAGGATGGGGTGGTTTTGGACATGTCTAGGAAATTCTGAGTTACATTCAGTTTTGGTGAGATCTTCGTTGCAGTCTGAACTCAGAGTGCAACCCCCTTTTTTGTAGTAGCCTATAAGTATTGATCAAAGTATTTTTATATGATTTCGCCCAATTGTTGCGTCGTACGAGTCTACGTTAAAGATCATTCAAACTGGTTTGTTTAATCCAATGCACTTTAAAATGGATTTATTAGAAAAACATGGTACACCGTCAAGCTGGTGAAAGTGCGGTAATTGGCTTAGTACTAGAAGTTTTGCTTGTCCTATATTATGGTAGTGCCTTGTTTCTTTGTACTGCATTCTCTGGGTACAGATTGGAGCAAGAAGATTCAGAATCAGCCAATCAATCAATAGATCGATCACCCAATCAAAATGTTAAAACATCCTTCCAACTGACAATACGAATTGCCCCAACTGGCCGGACTCCTCGATTCTTCTCGAGCCCTTGAATCAACACCACTGTAACGCCTACAGTTCTTATCCATCATCCCCTTTTTCAGAATCATGCTCTAAAATACGTTGATTCATTACAAAGGTAGAATACGGTGTGCTTACCCAGTAATGGAGAAATAACTTTTCACTGCCCGCTGTAGAAGTCAATTTAGTACCCGTTGGCAACGATATCCAATGGTAGACTTCTTACTAGCTGCTAACACACTCCGTGAGAACACCCAACTGGTCGGACCGGTAATTCGATAATCATTACCAATACTATAGACAGATTCTAGGGAATGGTGAAGGTTGTAATGGCTAAATGTAATCGATCTCAAAGCTTGGACAGCCAAGCGAACATGTTAATGGAAACCAACCGCAGCCCAAGAGGAAATGAGATAAATGTCTATAACGCCTTTTTACAGGAAGAGTCGCTATTAAGAGTATGCTGCTTTCTGACGGCAATTTAAAGTTTGATTTAGGCTGCTTGCTTGCTTAATTTAGTTGCTGGTCTTGCCGGCATGTTGCTGGAAACATTTTTGATATATATATTAATTAAAGTAGTACTTCAGTAAGAACTCGAATTGTTAGTTCCAGCCTCACCCGAAATCCACCCCATTTTCCACCTTTGTAGCGGCTGGTATGGCATGTATAGGAGAAACCCTATTAGCGATTTCGTGTAACTTAATCATGCCTACACCTGCCTATCTTGGCTGCTGCCTTCAGTCTCCCTTTATGGGTCAGCTAAAACTGGCTTGATTTTTTCAATAAACCAGTCCGGAGTGATTCCAAAATGTTTCAATCCAGTGTGGTCAAATAATATTTTGGCAACAGTACAAAAGTTTTCTGTAAAACAATCTTTATTTCAGGAAATATCTCGATCGATGGACTTGTTTTCTCGAGCGCTCGAGATATTGATTATAACACACATATAAATATGTCTAGGTCTATGATTTTCATTTCAGTATCTAGTCCTAAACTGACGACCTGTGGTTCCCAGCCCAGTGGCATAGCTGCCGATGAGTCAGCAAATTTAATGTAAATTGGGCTTATTTGAATTTCCTAATGTCTCTGTTGATTTCAGCGACTACTTTTTCTATTTCGCCATCGAACTGTTTCACTTTTGCAACCATGCCCTCCAGGTGGCTCGGGTATTCATGCATGGTATTCGGGGGAAACGCTTGATAGTTTATCCACTGTAAAAACTCGCCAACTTCCGTATTGTCTTTAGCTTTCACGAACTCCAGTTTTCTGGCGGCATAATTGGCACTCTTATATTGTTCCTCCGTCCTTAAATTCATGCCCTGTGCCTCGTACGGGTCATTCACTAAGGCCTTTTCGTCTGCTTGGGTTTCCTGCAAAGGCAATGGTACGCTGATGATAAAAACTCCGATGGCAACGACTTTCACTAGTACTGTTAAATTCGGCAAATTCAACTGCATCACTTTACAGTTGAAGACGATATGATAGATGTGCTGGTTTAAGGAATTGTTATGTACAGAACTGAGAGGTATTGGTTGTTTCATCAAACATCGCGCGGATCGAGCTAAAATGCAGGCCAAAACTGCGGTACTTCGTCAAGTTTTGGTTTCATGAGACAAAGTCACAATCATAAGGACGCGATAAGATCGACCCATTTAAGTTGAAGTTTTTAGATGGGCCGTTGCTAAACTCTAGACAAAGTGTAATTACCATTTTTGATGACCGTATCTAGTAAACTTACGTGTCTGTTCAAGAAAAACTTGAGTATGTAATCAACGTTCCGACTGTCTTCGATTAGATGGACGCACACTTTTCTAATCTTAGGGTTGAGTTTTATTGCCTTTTCCTTCGACTTGGACCTTTTTGCCCCATCGTTAGCAACCCGAGGCTGTCCTGATATCGTGAAGGAGTCTTTCGAAGACTTTGTCCCCATCTTCAGCTTGACCTCACCGGCAGTGATTTAATACTGTGAATATAAAAGGCAATTGGAGAATCGGATTAGAATGGAAGACGGACGGGTCAAATGCACATTTCACTAAACGGTCATGTCATTATGCATTGTGCTTCGATCCAAGGTATAACGTATGCTGTAAAGTCACAGGAGCCGTACTGACGACTATTGAGAGGAGTCAGTGACACATAATGACAAGGACAATGTCTCTTTGGAATTATCTCTTTGTGTAGTATCACTGCAGTACTACCAAGCAAGAGCAACATACTCGATAGACCCTATTCCAAACTTTGCTGAACTTGCTAACCCTACCTTGGCTTGAGAGTAAATCGGACACACAATCAGGGAGCCTGTTACTTCTCGATCGTGTGACCTCAGTTCCAGACCCTGATCATCAGTATCTTCCAGGAAGATCCGGGATCGAAGATTTTCGAGGCATGTCCCTGTAAGATATTCAACTTTTGGGGCATGAACAACGCCCTCACACAATCATTCAATCGATAATACGCAGTTTTCATTCTTAGGGGAACATTTACCGATTGCCATTATTATGCGTAAGCCCATTCGCCTCAAAACATGACCTAGTTTTTGGAATACATGTCCTTTGGTGACTCTTGATCTCACGCATGTTGTTTTTGTGGCACCCCTACAATCGTGATCGACTCCAGGGCTGTCTTTGTTTCTCAGGAGCCAATGCACATGCAAGACGAAATGAGGAACTAACCAAATATTATCAAAGACTGTTAGCGTGCATGTGGCTAGCCAGAAACTTATTGTAAAGGACGTCCGGATGTCGTGTCTTCTTCTGTTGTTGCGACAAATATTGATATACCGGTTTAGAAGTAGAAAATGTTCCCCTGAAAAAGGGTTCGGCGCAATTGTTTTGCATACGAGGCCACGACCGTCAAGAGCTCAGAGTTTAAAGCACATAAAAGAATAATAGAATCACCTCTTTTGCCCAGACATTCTATCCTAGGAGATTTCATAGTATCTTGATGGTCTCTTATCGAAGACAACGTGTCCTGAACCGTTTCCTTACAGTATTTCGGAGACGATGTCACATCCAACATGGCCCTGGTATAAAGTAACAAGCAGTTTCGTCTTAAATATATTTATTGTTCAAGAAGGGATTTTGGCACAAAATATTCTACCACCTAGTGAGCCAACCTCCCACAACATGACCTGCAAGTGTCCATATAAACTGGACCAGCATTTAAGCAGGAAAGTGAGAAATGATAAAACAGCTGTGACTTCCAGAAACCAAATAATTGATTGAAGGACATACCATACTCTTCCTTCACCTCTTTAAAACCACAGAATCCATTCATCTTTATAAGCTCTAAAAGTTTATTAAGAGGGTAAGTTCGAACAGTTTTGCCTTCTTAAAGTGGTAGAGTACGCCCCTCAGAATATTCTGCCAAAACTGTTGAACTAAACACCTATGTGTATCTCTTCAGCAAGACACTTTCCTGTCCCAGGTAGGGGCAATTTAGAGGCGAAATGAGAGCATATGTCTTTTGTAGCAAACTAAAGGACGAAATTTCTTGGCAGGCTACATATTGTTTTAACAGCATATAGAAGTCATTTCGGCAGCCATTCATTTAGTTTGTAAACAGGAAGGAGTCAAAAGTTATCATAGTTAAATTGAAAAGTCATCATACTTACCGGTAGGTGTATTTCCACCCAATTAATTTCCACAAATGTATCCGAAGTTTTGTCTCACGGATAAAGTGAGTGGCATTTCATTCACTACATGAACCCCACTTTATGAATGACATCCTAAAACAACCTCAGACTCTACACATACCTATCAGCTTCTGTTGGATTTTGAAAGGTCCTGGGTCGCACAAAAATTGACTAATCTCAATGCTCTTTACTTAACAGGCAATTAAAGTGTGTCTATGGATTAGGAATTCAATACAGCAGTTGGGTGTTCCTGGACAACCTAAACACCACTTAATAGAATCTCATTAGAGAAAGCAACTGTGAATGTGCGTCTCCTTGTGTATACATTATGGCAGCAGATCTAACGAAAAGTAACAATCCAATGGACCACACTACAACTGTAGTGATAATCATGATACATATTCAACCTGGCTAATCAACACTCCCTCTAAACTGCAACAGGCCTGAGATGAGCCGACCACCTCAGGTAAGATACATGTACCTCAAGTACTTCACAACCTGACCAGCCTTGAAACATTAAGTGATTATTGCTGTGTGGCTAGATCGCGTTTAATAGTGCAAAACAAACATGCAGAGATACAAGTATTCACATTATTCATTAGGCCATTGAGGACATTTCACTTTACTGATTATTGTGGTTATTTCTGACTTCACAATTTTCCAACTCAAGGACTGAGACGTGGCTTTGACATGTCCATGTTTTGAGGAAGTGGTGATGAGCAGGGGAACACATTCAATGGCAACAGTTCCTGTAAACATGGCCTGGTTGTGGTGCAAGGTATCACCGTGGGCAGACTGGTCTTATTCAGATAACTGAGAATTATGACTAAGACTCCCTTCTTTGCCATTGAAGATATCTGCAAAGGGAGGGCATCCCGGCCCTGTTGGTATGCAAATGCACATGACTGACAAGCATATCATAATGGAAATGTTCGTGCGAATACACATGACAGGCAAATATATTGCCAACTTACAATGTACATGTACATGATTGTATGTTAATGATAATACAGAAATTACTTGATTATATCAACACTTGGTTCGAAAAAACAGAGCACAACAAGCAGTTTATCATGCACGTGAGTTTTAGAACATTTTCGAAAGGATTTCAAACGTAGCTGGGTTCACTTTACAAAACATTGATGTCCACCAATTATGGGTATCTTATTAGGCAGAGTTTAATAATGATAATATACCACTTACCTTCATACTACAAACAAATTAAACAGTCATAATGATAATACTGGCATCTAATTATTAATATGTGAACATACCAAATTATTATGCTTTGTACTTATACATAGTTGAGTTGACCTCGGGGAAAACATTCACACAAAGTATATGTAGTAACATAATTTCATTTTGAAATGATTGTATTTTAAAATATTTTGTGAACATGATTTGAATAAATAATTACATCTTCTATAGCATCAGGACTAAAAATTTCCTGCGAGCCTTGAAATTGCCACCTGTTCTAATTCTACATGCTATTCCTGAAAACTTATTTCTTTCCTATTGGGACACTATATTTGGTACCATATAATATTTTCAATCTGCCCTGCAAGCAACAGGCTTTGTCAAGAACAGCATCAGTATTTTCACAGAAAAGGCATAACAATGATAGCCAGCAAAAAGCAGCAAGGAAATAATTCCCACAAAAAATTGCATTAGCTGTGCAACTGTTATGAACAATTTGTATATTATCAATAACATGGGGATACCTATCTCCTTCTTTTCTCAAAGATTTCATTTTCTACATGATGAAAATTAAGACTAATATCTGTACAGCAATCTGAACTA